>NC_084735.1:53496767-53810517 GCF_033978785.1 Entelurus aequoreus
ACATATCCTTTAGGAAGCTGCAATAAAGCAATTCGTGACATTTAGCAACACACCGCCGTCCTCACTTCCTACTTTACATGTATTTATAGATTTAACATGTAGTTATCCAGGGTAAGACAATTAAGAACTTCTCATTTGTGATGGTGACCTCGCAAAGAGGCAGCTTTTACGTGATAGAGATGTTGACGTGTGATGATAATCTCTTTCCGTTTCATTTACCAACACATTTTTGCGTTAACAGTTTGCAAATGCTCTTAACGTGCTTGGGTAAAAGTAATATATAATTGGATGTCTGCAACTTGTTGACAACGAAGCCGACTGCGGGAAAAAAAATTAAGCCTTTGGTGGTGTTTCTTTCTGTAATTATAATTACTATTTTTTGTGTTATTATTATTAGTTGTAATTAATTAAAAAAGTACCGTTACTTGACAATGAGCTCAAATTCTGTGCTAATTATGTGAGTAATAAGCCAACTGCTCACTGCAAACCTGTTGCACGATCAGCGTGCTTCACCAGGAGTCCGATTATGCCGGGGGAACGTGGGGTGGAATGGAAAGATGGAGGGAAGTGGTGGAAGGAAGAAGGAAAAAAGAGGGTGGAAGGTAACTGCAGAAGCGAAAGTCTCAGCGGAGACTGATTTAGACATGAAGGCAAAGTGTAGGAAGACTGAACAAAGCAATAGTGGCAATGAATTTAAAATAAAGATGCAGGAATGGGATTTGTAGCTATCAGTCCCCTCAAATGACGAGAGATTGGGAAAGTATGCCAAGTTAAAATGTTGTCAAATGGAATGATGTTGGTGTTCTGCAAGTCTGCATAGCAGCAAGCTAAAGCTACAAAAAATAAACAGCATTGTGGGAAAGCATGTCGAACGTTTTTATTCCTGGAGCATGGAGATAAAAGGAAATATTTATAATGTAGCAAAAGATATCTCAGAAGACAAATTGAAAGCTCATTTAAAAGGAGGAAAAGTAATTAAAGCAACTCGCAGGCGGAAAAGTCCAAATGAAGTTCGAAGAAGCTCACCTGAGTTATTGTCCTTTGAGGGGAAAGAGTTGCCAGAAAAAGTATTGTTGGGTTAGGTATGTTTCTCAGTTAAAGCACAAGAAAGACCACCTCTGAGGTGGTTCAAATGCCAGTGATTTGGCCATATGGCAGCAGTGTGCAGGGGGAAATGTGGTTAGGACCATGACATCAAAGAGTGCCAAGGTCAAATGATGTGCTGTAATTGTGGTGGGGGTCACAAGGTGGGGTTTCAGGAATGTCCTCAAAGACAAAAGGCTGAATTGCTTCAGCGAGTCAGAGACAAAGATAAGAGTTCATATGCAGAGGCGTTGAGAAAAATTGAGGGACCAAAGCTGGGAAGTCCAGTGAGGCAGCAGAACCAGAAGACTCAATTGTGATTTAAAAAAAGGGTGCATCAAAGAAGTGGCAAAACACAGGTCAGATGTTGCAAGGCAGGGGTGTCCCAAGTGCGCCCCGGGGGCCATTTGCGGCCCGCAGCTAATTGTTTACCGGCCCGCCACACATTCTGGAAATGCTATTTCAAAAATAAAAAATAAACATTAACTAAAAAAAGTTGCAATGTTGACACAAAGCTGCCATGCAGACTGTTTTTTTCTTTTGTCCATCTTTATTTTTCTTTTTTTGCCATTGCTTAAAAAAAATTTTAAAAAATCAATGTTATAATGAATTATTGACCTTTTCAAGGCTCCAATTATTTCAAATATTTCACTTTAAAATGTTTTATGTGGAAAATAGTGCATATATTGTGTGGTTGCCATACAAAAACATCAACGTTTTTTTTGACAAAAGAGCATAAAACAAACAAAATAATAGTTCAAACGTAAAAATCGACAGATATATCTGAAGTTGATCTCGTAACTTAAGTGTTGAAAGTAAAAAAAAACTAATACAAATGTATCACTTTGAGTGGGGCACCTTTTGTATCCTAAATATATTTAATGGGATTTTATTTATCTTTTCACTGTGATTACTCAAAAATATCAATGAATTAAAATCAATGGTGTCCTGCATTATTGATGTTTTTAAGGTTCTAATTACTTCACATCAAACATTGCTTTCTGAATGTTTTGGGCAGTGGGGGAAATACTGCATATTTCAGTTATTATAAAAACAAAGTTGTCTTGACAGAAAAGGCATAAAACCTTTTTAAAAAATTTAAATTTTATATCAACCTGAAGTTGACATACTGTAGAGATTTACTGTAAGCGTTAAATAAAAAAAATAAAAAAATAATTTGACTTGTTTTTAACATTTTAATGACTTAGACCCTTTATGGTCCCCGGGAGCCCTAAAAGTAAAAAACAAACAAAATCCATACATTTTGTTATGATTTAAAATGAAAACTATCAAAATGGCCCCCGCAGGCTTTAATTTTTCCGTGTGCGGCCCTCAGTGGAAAAAGTTTGGACACCCCTGTTGCAAGGGAAGTAGTGGCAGCGAATTCTCTCCTGAAACACTACACAAGAGCATGAATGCAGGAGTAAGAAACAGTCAGCAAAAACCTAGAAGTTATAGCAGATGACAGATGAAAATGAAATGGATTATGTTTATTATACTACAGTGGAATGCTAGGAGTCTAGTAGTTGATGATTTAAAAGAGAAACCTGATTTAGTATGTGTGCAGGAAACCTGGCTTAAGCCATGTTTAGAGTTATCCCAAGGGTATGAAAGTGTAAGAACAGACCGGCCAAACTGGGGGTAAGTAAGTAATGGACAGATACACAATGGGAAGCAATCACGCTCCAATTCTAAGCAGGTTTGGGAAGGAGTAAAGTAAAGAGCATAATAATAGGCCAGGGAGGTATAGTTTTTCATGAGCTAGGTGGGAGGAATTTAAATGTAAAACTCGGGAGCAGGTGGGTAATGACATAGAGGAATGGAGTAGATCTTTATGCAAAATGTTGACAAAGGCAGCTCATGAGTGTATTCCAAGAACAAATGGGCCAAAAGAGTGTCAGATGGTGCCATGGTGGAATGCAGCGTGTAAGCGTGCCATAGGTGCCCGAAATAAATCATAGGAGATTAAAGAAAAACCCAATTGGAAAATAATGCAGTGGAATACAAGAAACTTAGAGCCAAAGCCAGGAAGGTTATAAAAGACACAAAAAAAGAGACCTGGCAGAAATTTTGCAGTATATTAGGTCCGCAAATGGAAGTGAAAAAGCTGTTGACAATGGTTCATAAAATGGCAGGAGTGTACAGGCCAATTACAGTGCCAGTTCTAGTGCAGGAGGCAGTAGATAACCATACAAAGGCAGACATGCTAGATAAAACCTTTGAAACTGTGCACAGCTCACAAAATTGAAGCAGACGTAGAAGACATGAGAAGAGTAGGGAAGAAAGTAATAATCTTAAACACAGCCATGACAATACAAGTGCAAAAAATACTCTTCAGGATGCATAAACTAAAACGAGCTGTTCAGAGAGGTAAAGATGCATCACCTGGAAGGGACGGGCTGGGATACCAGATATTTAAAGGCCTACTGAAATGATTTTTTAAAAATTTAAACGGGGATAGCAGGTCCATTCTTTGTGTCATACTTGATCATTTTGCGATATTGCCATATTTTTGCTGAAAGGATTTAGTAGAGAACAACGACGATAAAGTTTGCAACTTTTGGTCGCTGATTTAAAAAAAGCCTTGCCTGTACCGGAAGTAGCGTGACGTCACTGGAGGAAGGACTCACATTTTCCCGTTGTTTACAATGCAGTGAGAGAGATTCGGACCGAGAAAGCGACGATTACCCCATTAATTTGAGCGAGGATGAAAGATTTGTGGATGAGGAACGTTAGAGTGAAGGATTACAGTGCCGTGTAGGACGTATCTTTTTTCGCTCTGACCGTAACTTAGGTACAAGCTGGCTCATTGGATTCCACACTTTCTCCCTTTTCTCTTGTGGATCACGGATTTGTATTTTAAACCACCTCGGATACTATATCCTCTTGAAAATGAGAGTCGAGAACGCGAAATGGACATTCACAGTGACTTTTATCTCCACGACAATACATCGGTGAAGCACTTTAGCTACTGAGCTAACGTGATAGCATCGTGCTTAAATGCAGATAGAAACAAAACAAATAAGCCCCTGACTAGAAGGATAGACAGAAGATCAACAATACTACCAAACTCTGGACATGTAACCACACGGTTAATGCTTTCCAGCTTGGCGAAGCTTAGCAATGCTGTTGCTAACAACGCCATTGAAGCTAACTTAGCTACGGAACCTCGACAGAGCTATGCTAAAAACATTAGCTCTACACCTACGCCAGCTCTCATCTGCTCATCACGACCCGTGCTCACCTGCGTTCCAGCGATCGACGGTACGACGAAGGACTTCACCCGATCACCGATGCGGTCGGCGGCCCGGAGACGGAGGAAGTCAAGGTGAGGTCGCCGGCTAGCGCGTCTGCTATCCATCTCAAAGTCCTCCTGGTCAGGGGCACCGAAAAGGGGGGGTAAAGGAGATGGATTCTAGGGGCCCATGATGGAGGGGGGCCCAGGGAGGCCCCTAATGATGATGAAATTATAATACTTCTTTTTTTTTTTTTAAAGACAACCTGTCTATCAAATGGACACTAACACAGGTTCTTATACAACTTAAGTTATTCTTGTAAACTTAAAATGACTGCCTTGAAATCACAAGTGTGGACACTCAAAATATCAACATCATATTTCACATTGCATACACTTGTTGATACAGAAGATATGATAGACATTCATAAACACAACCTGGCTTAACAAGTTATTGAAAGAATATATTTTCTTTGCGTGTCTCTGTAAACTCTAAACAGTCCATTCATAGTCACGCAAATAGGCTGGAGGATGCCTGTGCTGCCTGACTGGATATGTAGGCGGTGTAGGTGCTGGTTCTGGGTGAATATTGCCATCAGGATCAGGATCCAGGTCGTAGTCGAGTGGTGGCAGTTGGTCTTGCTGCGCCCTGGGATGGATCTTCTTGAAGAACGAACTGTTCCTAGTGATGGTATGGCCATTCCGTTCAGCTGTCACCATGGAGGTGTATGACATGTTGTGGAAGGAGGGTTTGGGTATTAAACTGTCTGATGCTGGCATTAGGGGAATAATGTTGAATTGGATAAAATATTTTTTTGAGGGAAAGAACCTTTCAAGTATGGGTGGGAGGGGCCCTGTCCTCTATAAAAACTGCTATCAACGGAACCCCACAATCAGCCCGGTATTATTTATTAATGACATGTTTTCTAAGGTAGGTCAGGGATTTAGAATGCCGTCGTTCGCAGATGACGGAGCGTTCTGGAAAAGAGGACGAACACTAGAGTATATTAATAAGAAGATGCAGAAAGCACAAGACCGGGTCAAGAACTGGGCAGAGGAATGGGGTTTTAAAATATCTGTTGCTAAATCAAAGTATGTTGTGTTTGGGTATAAAAAGTCAGAAACAAATCAATTGAAAGGGTCAAAACTTTTACATTTCTTGGTGTAGTGTTTGAGGAGAAAATGACTTAGAGAGAGCATATAAAGAAAATTTGATTGATTGATTGATTGAGACTTTTATTAATAGGTTGCACAGTGAAGTACATATTCCGTACCATTGACCACTAAATGGTAACACCCGGATGAGTTTTTCAACTTGTTTAAGTCGGGGTCCACTTAAATTGATTCATGATACAGATATATACTATCATCATAATACAGTCATCACACAAGATAATCACATTGAATTATTTACATTATTTACAATCCGGGGTGTGGAGGGGAGGGGGGGTGGGGTTATGTTTGGTTGTTATCATCAGTCATCAACAATTGAGAACAGAGAAATGGATATTGGAACAATGTAGGTCTGACTTGGTAGGATATGGACAGCAAGTAGTGGACATAGAAAGAGAGAGAGAGAGAGAGAGAGAGAGATCAGAAGGCATAAGAAAAAGTATCTACATTTGATTGTTTACATTTGATTATTAACAATCCGGGGAGGGTGTTAGTTTAGGGTTGTAGCTACCTGGATGTGCACTTTTATTGCGGTTTTGAAGGAGGATAGAGATGCCCTTTCTTTTATACCTGTTGGGAGTGCATTCCACATTGATGTGGCATAGAAAGAGAATGAGTTAAGACCTTTGTTAGATCAGAATCTGGGTTTAACATGGTTAGTGGAGCTCCCCCTGGTGTTGTAGTTATGGCGGTCATTTACGTTAAGGAAGTAGTTTGACATGTACTTCGGTATCAAGGAGTAATGGCCAGGTGTGAAAAATGCATTAATGTATTAAAAAGTCTTGTGGGAACAGACTGGGGAGCCAGCAGGGAAACATTAATGAGCATATATAAAGCAGTAATTGGATCAAATATTGATTACGGTTGCATTGTATATGGGGCTGCATACATACTAAAGCACTTCGGGTATGCACAGGGACGTTCAGAACTACTTCTAGTCAAGCTCTTTTGGTAGAAACGGCTTCATTAGAAGTGAGAAGGAGCACACTGGCGCTGAATTGCAGAGCTGGGGGTCTTTAATCCACACTGAGAGGGTGATGCAGGGAGAGCACTGGGGTCGACAAAGGACTAGCGGTAGAGGGAGGAGGAAACATTTCATGCACTCAGTAAGGAGCAGAGCAGTGCATGTACAGGATTATGTGATTTGCAGTTGGGCCCTGGGGTGTGTTGGTCACCTGTTCCTCTTTGGATCCTGTCAGAGCCAGATGTGGATCTTAGTGAAAAGAATCAATGCAGGTAATCATGTAGAAGTAACAACAAAACATGGAATGACTAATGGAAGGGCAGCAGTAGGGGTGAGCAACCCAAAGTTGCAAATACAGCATGGCAAATATGTTTCAAACAAACTATCAGTATTTACAGTAGAGCTTGTGGCTATTTTATGGACACTGGGGTGGGTGGAGGAGGTTAAGCCACAAATGCTCTAATTCAGGAGCAGTATTGATGGCACTGAAGGGTGGGAAGAGTGAGGCAAGAAATGCTAATGCGGGGAAAAATGCAGGGAATGGGGTGCACTGTTGGGTTTGTGTGGGTACCAGTACATGTGGGAGTAGAGGGAAATGAGGAGGCTGACTACTGAGCAAAAAAGGTATTAAACAGAAATTAAATAGGAATAGAAGTCCACTATGGAAGGGTGGAGTGGAAAAGTGCAATACAACCAGAAACAGACAGAATTTGGAAAAAGGAGTAAGGGAACTGATTATTTTTCATTACAACCCAACATAAAACACAAAAGGTGTATACAAGACTGAGCCTGGGGCACTGTGCGCTAAATAAAGGATTGGCAATGATTGGTAAGCACACCGATGGGAAATGTGGAGAGGAAGAAAGCGTCACCCGTATCCTCAAAGACTGCAATAAGTACAACAAAGAGAGAGCTCTAATGCACGCCGAGCTGTCAGAAACTGGAAGCGAGGATACTTCACACATCAAGCAGTAGCAAAAGCTGTTTAGGAACTCCTGCAAAAGATTATAGAAAAAGGATCTGAGGTGACGAAGGAATTCAAATAAAGACCAGTGGAGGGCAGCAATACGCCGAAGATGCTTCCAGTCTGGTGGAAATTAAAAAGAGGAAGAAGGCCGCGCTCTCGGGTCTGGGTGTGTGGCCTGAGGCATGCCCGCGGCAGGAGGGCTGTTGACGAGGACAACCTGAATGTTGCGTAGCCGGGCGGTGGTTCTGTGAGAAGTGCACGAGGCAAGTAGGTAGAGTGCGCTTTCATCTTACATGGTGATTGGTAATCAAGGGTGTACAGTTTTGAAGGTTTTCTTTCTTGTTTCCTGTGCGGTGTTAATCACCAATTAAGTCCACACGGTGCAGCTGCCACAGGTTACTTTGGGCTCCGCGTTGGGTGCGTGCCCGGTTCAGCACGACTTGTGGGGTAAGCTGACTGGCTTGTCTGGCAGTTTTGCGCATCCTTCAATTTTTCTCAGTGGCAGCCACCGGCAGTGATTAGCCAATTGTCGGCGGACACTGTTATTGTGACTGTTTTTCATTATGTTCTTTCTTGTAATTTAGTTACTTGAGCGGACTATTTCGTTTGTCCATCCATCCATCCATTTTCCTCCGCTTATTCGGGATCGGGTCGCGGGGGCAGCAGCCTGAGCAGAGAAGCCCAGACTGCTGGCCCAGACCGAGGCGTTCCCAGGGCAGCCGGGAGACATAGTCTTCCCAATGTGTCCTGGGTCTTCCCCGTTGCCTCCTACCGATTGGACATGCCCTAAACACCTCCCTATGGAGGCGTTCGGGTGGCATCCTGACCAGATGACCGAACCACCTCATCTGGTCCCTCTCTACGTGGAGGAGCATGGGGTTTACTTTGAGCTTGTCCCGGATGACAGAGCTTCTCACCCTATCTCTAAGGGAGATCCCCGCCACCCGGCGGAGGAAACTCATTTCAGCCGCTTGTACCCGTGATCTTGTCCTTTCTGTCATAACCCAAAGCTCATGACCATAGGTGAGGATGGGAACGTAGATCGACCGATAAATTGAGAGCCTTGCCTTCCGGCTCAGCTCCTTCTTTGCTACAATGGATTGATACAGCGTCTACATTACCGAAGACGCCACACCGATCCGCCTGTCGATCTCATGATCCCGGGTTGATTTGTGAACAAGACTCTGCTATTTCGTTTAATTGTTCGTCAATTTGGTGTCCTTTGATATTGATCTGATTGATTGTTTCGTTAATATAATCTGTGTGTTTACAGGTGCTGCGGGCCAACATGAGCGGCAGTCCCTCATCCTGGTGGTGGTTTTTTATCACAAGTCATTTGGTTAGATTTACTGGTGATGTTTGGTTCGGTTATTTACTCCTTGGTTGCCCTGCCGCCGTGGTAAGCCCCAGACCTCATTTGCTGCCTCCTTTGCAGTGTGTCCCAGCTACATTTTAGAATTGTTCTGTCTTTTAAAACAATTAAATAAACGTATGTTTTATCTTATTAATCACGTCTCTGCCCTGTGTCAATGAACATGTGTGCCTTAAGTTAATTACCCTGGTTTTCGAGGGCGAGTTTATTCCTGGGAGGGTGAAATTTCCCCTATAGGTGGCGTTATCGAGCTTTGTTTCCTATTATCTAATTGCCACTTCGCCACATGAATATTAAATACATGCGATCATAAGTTTGCTTACAATGGAATGGAGCATATAAATCCCTTAAAAAACATCCAAACACCTCCATTGAGGTTTTATATACATGATGTAAATATATAAAATGTAGTAACGGGTACATTTATATTTAATATTTACATGTTGTGATCATTTTAAGCATACGTGGCGCATTAAATTTAATTTACTTCATCATTGATTATTACTCACTGCAGACCATGAGAGCCAACATAATGTCTGCTGTCATTAGGATGCTGACTGCATGGATGTTAATACATTCCCATTTAGGTGAAGAATGACTCAATTCTCACAAAGAAACTGGGTGGGGCGGGGGGACCAAGCGTCTTTTTGTGTCGTTCTCGCCAATTTTCAGTCTTAAATGGCTGTCAGAGTGTCCAAACTTGTCGGAATACCTACTCAGACTTCTTCTGTCCATGCGAGATGCATGATTTATTATCTACAACAAACTTACAGGGAGCAAAGAAGCGAGGAAGCAGCAGTCCACTCGACGTAAACCGGGACACATGGATGTGATCACGGCGCTGCTATAGTTTGAGTTAGCGCTTATAACAATATCACTAATACTTGGTTAATATTCAAATCACAAAATGTAAATGGAGTATTGTTGGCGCTTTTTAAATTAGTTATTGGATTTTATGGGCGAAATAGAGGAGCTCCCATTGGCGCCGCTGTAAGTGGACTCGCATCTACTTTTATTTACAAGAAAAAATCCATTCTTCATCTATCCATCCATCCATTTTCTACCGCTTGTCCCTTTCAGGGATTGTGAACGATAGGCAAAATTCCCCAAAACAATGATAACAAATTCATAAAATCACGATTTAATTAAATGTTATTAAACAAAAAAATTGCAACCTTTGCTGCAAATTTCGGATAATACAAATTCAGGCACTTTCAGTAACAGGTGAGGTCATTTGCAAACATAAGATATGTTTTGCTTAGCTTTACTTTTACTGCAAAGCACTCCTGTGCAACGGCTCATTTAATTGAAAATGTTCGGCTTGATATACTCAGTCAATCAATTAATGTTTATTTATATAGCCCTAAATCACGAGTGTCTCAAATGGCTGCACAAGCCACAACGACATCCTGAGGTGGGCGGGGCGGGGTTAAGGGGGGAGGAGTATATTTATAGCTAGAATTCACTGAAATTTAAGTATTTCTTATATATATATATATATATATATATATATATAAATTAAATACTTTCAATGAATTCTAGCTATATATATATATATATATATATATATATATATATATATATATATATATATATATATATATATATATATATATATATATGTATTTTATTATATCTATATTTTTATACATATAAATAAAAGAAATACTTGAATTTCAGTGTTCATTTATTTACACATATACTCACATAACCATCCTCTCTACTCATTGTTGTATTTGAAAGTGCAATGCTTTGCAGCCAGTAGCACAACCTTTGAAGGAGCATAGGTATGGGCAGTGTAATATTCTGGGTTGGAGTCAATAACCAGGCGAGGTGACAAAGTTACGTCTCTTTACTTCATACTTCAGAACCGACTCCCACACTTGCATTAAAGATGTAATATTTGGATTTACACTGTATGAAAAAAAAATTGAAAAGAAATTGGAGGGGGGGTTTAGGATTGGTTGGTATCAACACTTCAGTCATCAACAATTGCACCATCAGAGAAATGGACATTGGAACAGTGTAGTACTGACTTGGTAGGATATGTACAGCAAGTAGTGGACACAGAGAGAGAGAGATCAGAAAGTATAAGAAAAAGTGTCTACATTTGATTATTTACAATCCGAAGAGGTAGGATGTGGAAGGGAGGGTATTAGTTTAGGGTTGTAGTTGCCTGGAGGTGTTCTTTTAGTGCGGTTTTGAAGGAAAATAGAGATGCCCTTTCTTTTACACCTGTTGGGAGTGCATTCCACATGGATGTGGCATAGAAAGAGAATGAGTTAAGACCTTTGTTAGATCGGAATCTAGGTTAAACGTGGTTAGTGGAGCTCCCTCTGGTGTTATGGTTATGGCGGTCATTTACGTTAAGGAAGTAGTTTGACATGTACTTCGGTATCAGGGAGGTGTAGCGGATTTTATAGACTAGGCCAGGGGTGTCCAAAGTGCGGCCCGGGGGCCATTTGCGGCCCGCAGCTAATTGTTTACCGGCCCGCCACACATTCTGGAAATGCTATTGCAAAAATAAAAAATAAACGTTACAAAAAGTGGAATGAGGTGAAATCTAACTAGAAAAATTTGCAATGTTGACACAAAGCTGCCATGCAGGCTGCTTTTTTTCTTTTATCTATCTTTATTTTTCTTTTTTTGCCATTGCTTAAAAAAAAAAATCAAGGTTATAATGAATTATTGACCTATTCAAGGCTCCAATTATTTAAAATATTTCACTTTAAAATGTTTTATGTGGAAAATATTGCATATATTGTGTGGTTGCCATACAAAAACATCAACGTTTTCTTTGACAAAAGAGCATAAAACAAACAAAATAATAGTTCAAACGTAAAATTGACAGACAAATCTGAAGTTGATCTCGTAATTTAAATGATAAATAAATAAAAAACCTTATACAAATGTATCAATTTGAGTGGGGCACCTTTTGTATCCTAAATATATTCAATGGGATTTTATTTATCTTTTCACTGTGATTACTCAAAAATAACAATGAATTAATATCAATGGTGTCTTGCATTATTGATGTTTTTAAGGCTCTAATTACTTCACATCAAACATTGCTTTCTGAATGTTTTGGGCAGTGGGGGAAATACTGCATATTTCAGTTTTATTATAAAAAAACTAAGTTGTCTTGACAGAAAAAGCATAAAACCTTTTTGGTTTTTTAAATTTTATATCAACCTGAAGTTGATATACTGTAGAGATTTACTGTAAACGTTAAATTAACAAAATTAAAAAATAATTTGACTTTTTTTTAACATTTTAATGACTTAGACACTTTATGGTCCCCGGGACTAAAGGTAAAAAAAAAAATCCATATATTTTGTTATGATTTGAAAATGAAAACTATCAAAATGGCCCCCGCAGGTTTTAAGTTTTCCGTATGCGGCCCTCAGTAGAAAAAGTTTGGACACCCCTGGACTAGGCTCAGTGCAAGTTGTTTTACTCTGTCCTCCTCCCTGAGCCAGCCCACTTTGGAGGAGTGGGTTGGGGTGAGGTGTGATCTGGGGTGGAGGTCTAAAAGTAACCTGACTAGCTTGTTCTGGGATGTTTGGAGTCTAGATTTGAGGGTTTTGGAGCACTTTTGGCACTGGGAGCAGGTGGGTAAAGTGTCTCGGCAGCGATTAGGATGGCGGAAGCGGGGATCGAACCTGGAATCCTCGCTCTACCAACCGAGCCACGACGCCCAAGTCAATGCAATAGTGACCAATTGTTTTCCACAGTCGGTAGAATGCAGCGAATGAGGTGTTTTCCGCCCTCTGCTGGCCAACATGTGTAACCGCACGGTCCAGTTCCTGGTTCACGCTTTCAGCGACTGGCGGACCGCGCAGCATCAACTTTTTAACAATGCAAGTAGTCGGGTCTTAGCTTCTCAAAAATACTTGAGGCGAGCATTGCGTTCGTACACACTGTTGGCGGCACACGCCGTCGCCAGGGCATGATTCTGTAGACTTGTGCAGGTTTCGCTCAGCGGACTCCCGAGCTAAGCTAGCTAACTTGCTAGCTTAGCTTAGCTACATTGCTATCCAACATGACTGACTGCTGCGCCGCAGCCAACTGTGGTTACCAGCAAGAAGGGCCCGACAACAACACTCCACTTTTCAGCTTCCCCGCCGACCCAGAGCGGTAAGAGCGCCCCCCATTGTGCCGCTAAACGTGCATATGCCGGCGAGCTTTGCCATTGGAACGTGTTAGCATCCTTACGTTAGCATTGCTAGCTCAGCATCAGTCACACAAGTCGGTTGAAAATGGCGCAGACTCGCCACACTCCCGAAACACGCCCGTCCTGCCTGCCAGGCTAATATTAACTCGGTTTAGTTGTAATATCAGAATAATGCATTGCCTGCCGTTGTGGCAAAATATAATGGAGAGCGTATTTCTAAACTTTTGGGAGTGTAAATTACAAATATATTAACGACACCTAGCGTCCCTGCGTGGTAACTTAGCTTAGCATAGCAATCATCTTGCGGGACAACTTTTAAGCATAGTTAATGTCAGAATTTAATTGTGCCGGCCTTATTTAAAAATGTGCTATTTCGGTAGATTACTGCGGTTTTTTGCAGTGCAAGTATGAAAGTCGAATATATCGGCCTGAAATGTAATATAAAGTGTGTGTGTCCAAAGTCCGGCTTGGGGGCCATTTTAGGCGCGCAGCGCCGTTTTTTTATTGTCCCCCGGTGTGCAGCAAAAATAGTGTATTTATAATCAATTACCTGTATTACTAGATATAATACCAATAGACCACAGACGCCTAGGGATGATGTTTGATAAGAAATTATCGAGTTCGAGCCTATTATCGAATCCTCTTATCGATGCCTTATTGATTCTCTTATCGAGTCCAGATAGGTTGTTGTAAATGGAAAAAACACACAATATTTGGTTTAGCTAAAGCTCACTTTTATTATATAAGAAAAAAATAAAATCTAATAAAACTTTTTTTTATTAAGGATGTCCGATAATGGCTTTTTGCAGATATCCGATATTCCGATCTTTTCAGACTCTTTAATTACCGATCCTGATGTCAACCGATATCTATATATACAGTCGTGGAATTAACACATTATTATGCCTAATTTGGACAACCAGGTATGGTGAAGATAAAGTCCTTTTTTTAAAAAAATTAATAAAATAAGATAAATAAATTAAAAACAATTTCTTGAAAAAAAAAAAAGTAAAACATTATAAAAACAGTTACATAGAAACTAGTAATTAATGAAAATGAGTAAAATTAACTGTTAAAGGTTAGTACTATTAGTGGACCAGCAGCACGCACAATCATGTGTGCTTACGGACTGTATCCCTTGCAGACTGTATTGATATATGTTGATATATAATGTAGGAACCAGAATACTAATAACAGAAAGAAACAACCCTTTTGTGTGAACGAGTGTAAATGGGGGAGGGAGGTTTTTTGGGTTGGTGCACTAATTGTAAGTGTAAGTTGATTTAATTAAATAAAAATAAATAAAAAACTTGATACTGATAATAAAAAAACCGATACCGATAATTTCCGATATTAAATTTTAAAGCATTTATCGGCCGATAATATCGGCAGGCCGATATTACCGGACATCTCTAATAAATATTGACTGTTACCCCCTAAAAAAATAAAAATAAATATTGACTGTTGTTACCCAAAGTATGTTAAGTGGTATTTTTCAGAAAAACAAATATATACCGTAACACAAAAACAACCTGTCTCTGTGATCACTATAGGTGTATAAATAATAATATAGTGTTAAATAAAATCAGTCCTTTGGGCACAAAACTGAAAATAATACAGCTCTCCAAAAAGTGCACTTCTGCTGCTATTTGACATAACTGTTTGTTATGATGCTTTGACATTTTTGCACTTTATTTCTTTATTGAAAGAAAATTCTATGAAGAGAAAAGTTGTTTGCAAATGTGGTTACAATGCTAAAAAATGAAAAGTTAAAGCTAAAAAAGAAATACACTTTATTGAGTTAACATTATTTCTTTATAGGGGGAAAGATGTGATGTTATGAGCTAGGGAATATAACAGCTACACTACCCAGCATGCAACGGGAGTGACGAGCACACACGGTAGAGTCAGAGGACTCGGTTCTTATCTTATCGAACATCCGGGAAAATCGGTTTCGAGTATCATCCCTACAGACCCCGTTGTTTTGTTTAGATCGCTTAGTAAATATCGACCTTAATTTGAATTGTGTTATACTAAGGCCCTGTTTACACTAAGGTTATCCAGGGTAAATCCAACCTTACCTTATCCTTGTCCACACACAAACATTGGTCATTTAAGACCCCCTCAACCCTCCGTCCGCCGGCGCAACGTGACCTAGTACGCATGCACGGAAAATGCGCACGTCATAGTCACCTCCAGTGTTGCTTTGTGTGCAAGTTCTTAAATTTAACTTATCTGAACAATATCCAGTGTTGTGGTATTTCAATTAACTGGAATCCAGTGTGCTGTGGGGCCCTATTGTAGTGAATCACACCTAAGCCATCATAAATTCATCAAATCTTTAATAAACACATGAAAGTACACAATGTGACAAAGAACATTTTGCAACAATCATTCTGGGGATCTAGATATCTGTTCAGGACACTCCTCACCCTTTTGCCTTCACCTTCATTGTCCATTCGTTTTTGGTGACTTTATATACTCTGGACCTAGACGTTGAGTCCGCGACATACATGGCAGACAATAACTGATACAGTCTGCTTTGCCAGTCCAAAAGCATTCGCCGTTTTACGTAGTCTTCTCTCGACGGCCAGGTAATACAAAGCACACGCTGCCTTTTTTATCTCATCCACGGGAGCCCGCATTCTCGTTGTCTCCCCTTCGACAAATGGACAAAGTTTTTCCCTAAGTAGAATCACAGCTGACCTGGACATTCGAAAGTTCTCTTGTTGCCAGAGAAGTGTTGTATCCCAAATAGCTGCAATCGCTTTCTCTCAAGGTATTCATGTGTGATTTCCACAAGCGTCTGCACATGTAGAAGAAGGAGAAACACGGGCATGTCTGGATGACTCGCCTCCATCTTTCCAGTGGTTAGCTCCGGGTTACGAAACCGCTTTATTGTGAAGCTGGCTGTGGCGCGTTCTTTCTGACGTCACTTCCTGTGTGGGCATTGTTTTTCTGGCGTCACTTCCTCTCCGAACTCAGTTTGTAAACGATCAATGAGTCCATACAAAGCTAAGAGCCGGAGATTCAAGAAATACATGGCGCACTTACCCGTGTAAAAAATTATCCAAGGAGGGGACCTTAAACGCCAGTTAAGTGTGGCTGAAACGGGGCTTAGGCTAAATAATTATTCGTTTAAGGCAGGGGTCGGCAACCCAAAATGTTGAAAGAGCCATATTGGACCAAAAATACAAAAACAAATCTGTCTGGAGCCGCAACAAATTAGAAGCCATATTACATACAGATAGTGTGTCATGAGATATACATTGAATTGAGATGACTTAAAGGAAACTAAATGAGCTCAAATATAGCTACAAATGAGGCATAATGATGCAATGGGTGAGGGCGGACCTACGTCACTTCCGCCTACCAATCCCCTAGCAACCGGGAATTCGTTGAAAACAAACCAGCTCACAGCGAACACAGCATTGACAGAAAAAGCATTTAACGAGCGTTGTGGCTTGGAAGTCGGCGTTAAATCCTTCATTTACGCATTTTTACTTATTCGCATATCGTGTGAAAAAACGAAAATGTATTATTTGCGTCAGACTCGTCTCAGTGAACTTTAAAGCTTCTCAGGCTTAGCTTAGCTTTCTAGTTAGCTTAGCCTGCGCGCTACTAAGAAAGAGACGCAGAAGTTATCAACAACAAGATCAAGTGTTAGTGTATAAAATATTGAGAGATTTGAGGGCTACATGTATTGTTTAAGTACAACTGTTCTTCGCCAGGTGTTCTTTGGCCGCCCTGGCTTACGTTTTCCCGGTGGTGTCCATCTAAACGCTGCCTTTGGTATCCTCTCGTTGTCCGGTTTTCGAAAATAGTCTAAAGCCTAGAAAGGGGGCGGGCCGGGTTTCGGCCCGCCCCCTTGCTAGGCTTTAGACTATATAGTATATACCGCATGTTATTTTTGTACAACAACAACTTCAGCTGTCGAACGTTGTAAGGTACAAATTCAACAAGTACAACATTACCACGGACGGTATAGCCAAGTTGTGGTTAAGAAGGTGGATTTTTGTTTCTTATATTTACCAGAAATGAAGTGATCCGAACACACGACCCGGGACTTTGGGGGACTCCAGTGAGAACCGTCCTCGTTTTCCCGGTGTAAAGCTGCGAGCCATTTGTCTCGTCTCTGTGGGCTTTTATCACGCTTTGGCAGAACAAAATACAACCTCTGTTTTCCCTGTTTCCGGTTGTGGTTAGCACAACCAAAAACAACACAGTTTTTCGGCATTTTGGAGGCAGAATGACGGGTTTAACAGGCGTAGGTCGACAGGTTAAAGAGTAATGGCAACGGTTTGTTTTCAACGCCAGTCTGGTTGCTATGGCTCGAAGAACCCGTACGTAGCTCAGTTGCCTGGATGTCGGCCCTCACCCATATGTACATATAGCTAGCCTAAATAGCATGTTAGCATCGATTACCTTGCAGTCATGCAGTGACCAAATATGTTTGATTAGCACTCCACACAAGTCAATAACATCAACAAAACTCACCTTTGTGTATTCACGCACAACGTTAAAAGTTTGGTGGACAAAATGAGACAGAAAAGAAGTGGCATAAAACACGTCCTAGGAAGTCGGAGAAAGTTATAAATGTAAACGAACTACGGTGAGTTCAAGGACCGCCAAAATTAGTAGGACAAAACGGCGCTCGCCAAATACTCGAATCAGTGAAGCATGTTTAATACAAACAGTGTGATTTATTACAATTAGGGAGGTTTGTGTCATGTTTGTCCTCCTACAGAAACCACATTAAAACAAAAAAAACATTTTTTTTCCCCTCATCTTTTTCCATTTTTCATACATTTTTGAAAAAGCTTCAGAGAGCCACTAGGGCGGCGCTAAAGAGCCGCATGCGGCTCTAGAGCCGCGGGTTGCCGACCCCTGGTTTAAGGGGTTATCCGGCTTAGTGTAGACATAGCCTAAAGCAGTGGTTTAGGGTATGTCTTTTTTTCCACCAACACTTGGCTGTCCAAGTACCACCATAATGACCAACACTAAAATACAGTAGCATAGTAGGCCTAATTAGTAATTACAAATAGAGCAGATGTTTTATTTAAAGGTGCTCTTTGCAACTTCTTCACAGTACAATTTTTCAAAGCAAAATATACCACAGACTAGCTTATGTTACCATTACTGGTGTAACAGAACACATTAGTTGGACAATTGTCAATATGTTTCACAATTACAAAGTTTATGTAATAAACATTTTACCGGCCCGAATAAAATGATTAGTGTTTACACCAGTTACTCACCCTGTCTCGTCAACATGCACATGCAGAGAGCGTGTGCACACATACAAAAGTAGTCCAAGAGAAGCAACCAACAATTTGAAGTCGTGTTGTTGTTATGATAGAATATACATTCTATGACAGGTAACTAGGGATGATACTCGAAACCGGTTTTCCCGGTTGTTCGATAAGAAAAGAACCGAGTCCTCGGATTCTAATCCTTTTTTTAGAACCGGTACCCGTTATCGAGACCACTATAGTAAAGAAAAAGAGTTGGTTCTTTATTCGAATCCCTCGGAACAAATCCCGTCCCGACCAGAAATGCTCTGTGGGACATCACAAGAAATTACATCACATAGCTCTGATTAGGAGCAGATAGGGAAAGCAGGAAAAAAATGGACCGGAAAAAGCGCTCCAAGGTGTAATAAAGTTCAAAACAAAAGGTATAATCCAATGAATAACTTTACTGAGAGATTTGAGCAGGGTACAAACACATGACAAACACTTTTACGACCAACCGGAAACATAGCAACCAGGCTAGCAACGCACCTCCTTTACAGCAGCTGTCGCAACGTTCTTAAAGCAACCACAGCACATACATATATATGACATCTCCCTTTTTTACCTTTTGTTTTTCTTTCCTTGTAAACAAAACAAAATCACACCGTATATGTGTTGTCTGTCTAATTATAAATAATGCAGACGAGGCGTGTTGGCTGAGTTCTTGACGTTTACTTTCACAGCGTGCTCATAACGTCATTCTTAGCTGCCGGCGTCACAACATGCAACAACACTTTTCGGGGCTACCGCGCATGCTGGGTAGTGTAGTTGTTATTTTCCCTAGCCTAGCTCATAACATCACATCTTTCCCCCTATAAAGAAATAATGTTAACTCAATAAAGTGTATTTCTTTTTTTAGCTTTAACTTTTCATTTTTTAGCATTGTAACCACATTTGCAAACAACTTTTCTCTTCATCGAATTTTCTTTCAATAAAGAAATAAAGTGCAAAAATGTCAAAGCATCATAACAAACAGTTATGTCAAATAGCAGCAGAAGTGCACTTTTTGGAGAGCTGTATTATTTTCAGTTTTGTGCCCAAGGGACTGATTTTATTTAACACTATTATTATTTATACACCTATAGTGATCACAGAGACAGGTTGTTTTTGTGTTACTGTATATATTTGTTTTTCTGAAAAATACCACTTAATATACTTTGGGTAACAACAGTCAATATTCATTTATTTTATTTTTTAGGGGGGGTAACAGTGAATATTTATTTATTTATTAGATTTTATTTTTTTCTTATATAATAAAAGTGAGCTTTTGTTAAACCAAATATTGTTTTTTTCCATATACAACAACCTATCTGGACTCGATTAGAGAATCAATAAGGAATCGGTTCGATAAGAGGATTCGATAATAGGCTCGAACTCGATAATTTCTTATCAAACATCATCCCTACAGGTAACGCTAGCTATCAAAATTGCTATTATTAGCTAACAATACCTAAAGCTAATGTGCTTGCATGTGTTACGTGCGTATGTAATTAAGTCATTATGTACAAGAAGCCGTGAGAGGGTGGGATATACCGTGTAAAATACATTAGAAAGTTGGCATCCCCCTAGGAATCTGTGTAAATGGGCCATTTTCCACCAAAAGTTCAGGAACATTTGGTTCCAAGCGGTATAAAATGGATGGATGGATGGATAGTTACAGCTCAGCTCAGTTACAGCTCTTTTTATTACCAAATATGTGTTTTATGTTGCACGATTGCACCAAGAAAAATTCCTAGTTTGTGAACCCGTTCTCAAACAATGGCAATAAAACTATTCTGATTCTGACTCTGATTCTGATAGATGGAGCCCGCGTACCACTAGTGGCAGAGCTGTGTATAGAGAGAATGGACAACTAAACCCCAGGACATGTCCGGCCGGAAGCATGCAATTGCAGTCTTAAACGTTTTTTTCTAACAAAATCCAAAATAATAAGTCTAAATATAGTTGTAAACATACTCTAGCTCATAAACTTACAATAAAACATGTTTTTTTGTCAAAGATTACTTAGGATACATTTTGGGGCCGTATTTGATGCCCTCCGCTGTATACATTTATGCAGTGTTTAGTAATTAGCAGGCTAACACGCTCTCCACGGTGCAATAAACAAAACAAAAAATGCACAAAACGACCAAAAACAATGTATTGCCCTCATTTGCTACGGACCAACAATTACTGAGAAATTATGACTTTTGTGTGAAGTAAGTTAATTGTGGTGGCTGCCTCCAATGAATTGTTTGTAATCACTCTGCTATATATATCTGTGCTTTTACTTTAGTTTTTTTTTAACTCTTTTTTTTTTTTTTTTTTTTTTTGCTGTAGCAAGTCGGCATGGCTTCCTGATATTATTATCACCATACTGAACTAATGCTGATTTTTACTGCAATATTTATTAGTATGTATTATTTATGACAAATGCAGGTAAAGTGCAGTTTTGAAGTAAAGTTTTGTCAGGCAAATTGTATTAATTCACTGTTACTGAGAGATATATACTTAGTTTCCCATGTGTACAGTGTGTTTGCTTACCCGCACAAGATACTGTTGTCAGTCTTTGGCACTTTAGCCTTCCCGTCTAACCTTTATTTTCCATAATTGTCCTCGATGCAATGCATTTTTGGCGAGTGGAGCGTCCCGATACTGCACAACAGGGCATGTTTACATGGCAAAAAACTTGTCAAATAAAAGAGATGTCCGATAAGGAAGTGCGGTGTCGCTTAGCAGCAGCTTAAAACTGCTGTTCAACATGGCTCCCTGAAGTCACGTGAGGGGCTTTTGACCAATAATTAAGAAGATTGTCTGAAACTGAGTTGTACATACTCTTGTCTATAAACTGCTCTGACTAGTTGTACTTGATAGTGATGTGCGATATCACTGACCTTCTTTCCTATCCGATACGAGTAAAATTCAGACTGGTATCGACGATACTGAGCAAAGCACAGAGTGCCGCTGCGCTTGCACATTACGTACTTACCTAGGCAGAAGAAGAAAATAATTCCCACCAATCGTGTTTCATTTAGACAAGATCTCAATGATTGAATTAGTTACCACTTTGTTCTTGTTAATGATATACATTATCTCAAATAACTCAAGTATCAATATTTTGATTTGAGAATTTATATTTGGGCATAAAGATCTGGTATCGGCGATATCAATATTTCAGTATTGATCTGCACATCAATAGTACACGTACCACAGTTTGAGAATCGCTGTCCTAAAGCACAAAATGTATCAAAATGTCCTCTGCATGTTTACTTTTTTGGTGTGCATTTTTTAGACACATTTGTGCTAAACATTGAGAAGTCAGTGTAGAATTCTTTCACACTGCTAAACTCCCTAAAATAACAATTACATTTGACATTCTACAAAATATATATTGTGTTTTTTTAATTCCTGTCTCATAACTGTTTTATGTATTTCAGCTGCAAACAATGGTTGGATAACTGTTGTCGTCAGGATCTGGCATCCCAAGCTCCGGAGGAACTGCATAAACTTTACAAACTTTGTGCAAAACACTTTGAGCTCTCTATGATCTCTCAAGAGGTAAAAGGCTTGTACAAATTGTGTTTTTCTGTTAGTTCTGGACTGTTCTGTGGGAAGATAAAGCTACTAAACCTGTGTTGTTCAGTTGGGTTCACCATGATGGCATTTAAATCTATTTTGTATATATGTAAATGCTGTCAAATGCTAAATAAAAATTAATCCGATTACCGTATTTTTTGGTCTATAAGGCATGCTTAAAACCCTTTCATTTTCTCAAAAAAGACAGTGCACCTTTTGAATATATTGATTCTGGTCGTGCTTACTGACGTTAAATACATTTTAACATGGTACATTGTGTAATAAGTGTGACCAGTACACGGCAGTCCAAGGTTTCCCCAAGATTGCCAAGATACCTGTGGCGATGGGGTCGTGGTTAGGGGCGTGATCGCCATGACGTCATCACTCAATTCATCACATATTTGCAATTGTTGCTGCTTATTGTAGCATTAACTTTGTTGAGAATTTTTCAAGTGTCTAGAGACTTTTAGTTACTTTTTTATTAAAAACGACTAGCAACAAATCCATCATATTTTTGTAGTCTTATTATAGAATGTACGGTACTCGTGTTTAGAGAGTCTACTTCTGTCCCTCACTGTCCCCGGCAAAAAGCGAGCTTCAGCGAGCATGATGTCACACTTGCTTTGTCCTGCTGCTCAAGTTGGACTTTCTCTCCTTAAAAACCGCCACTGTCCTCTTAATATTTGCACATTTTATAGATTGCCGTCCACCGATATATTTGGGATATATTAAAGTTACATTCACATCGCAGACATGCTGACAACGTTCCAGACAATGGCATGCGTCTTGTTTATGTCCAGTTTCGGCAGCGCTGTTTTCGGTGATCAGTTTTTTTTTGATGGCTGAGTTTTCGGTCCATCACTGGACAATAGTGCACACGTAATAGGTTATATACTGTATTAGAGGTGGAGGAAATAATCGATTTTTAGATGCATCGCAATTCGGACATGGACTGTTATAAAATCGATTAGTATACATCAATAATCGATTTATTTATTGTAAATAAAGTAATGCAGACAGTTCTAAAATTTGGCTGACAGCAGTGAGTCACCTCACTAAGATATCC
Source organism: Entelurus aequoreus (assembly GCF_033978785.1). Lineage (NCBI taxonomy): Eukaryota > Metazoa > Chordata > Actinopteri > Syngnathiformes > Syngnathidae > Entelurus > Entelurus aequoreus. The sequence goes on from NC_084735.1 coordinate 53,519,651, forward strand.
GACCAGCTTCTTTATTATAGGCCTCTTATGTCCCAGTTTTGCACACGTTTTTATTAATTTGATAAATGTGGGAATTAACTTAACTGTTATTTATTACAAATGCACTGTTTTTTAGAGTTGCAAGTGATATAATATATGTAAATTAAAGATGCATCAATAATTGATTTTTAATGGGATCGTAGCTCCTGAATCATAATCGTAATTGGATTGTGAGGTGCCCAAAGATTCCCACCTTTACTTTATATCCATTCATAATGTAACGATCTGCTGGTGGTAATGTTTTATGTTCGTGTGGTTTTCATTTGGTGTTAATGTTCCCATGATCTTAAACACACCGTCCGTGCCTGAAGAAGCTGCGGATAGGCGAAGAATGAGCAAGTGGTGTGTGGGGGAAGCACGGAAAAGAAAGTGTTTGCACGGGAGGTAAAACCTGTTGGAATTGTGCCGTTTGTTAGCATAAGATTGTCAATAAAAGTTGAAAATAGCGTCTGACTGTATGTGACTTCTTCTGGAAGCTACAATATAGTACTTTAATTTGTTTTCATGTAAAAAAACTTATTTTCAAGGTGTGGTTGCCATGATCTTGTTGTAGTGGTATGCCACATTCAGTTACATTAAGGGGAAACCCTGCAGTCATTCATAAAAGATAGGTGTGGACCGCAGGTTGACGTCTGTTCAACAAATTAAGCTAGCAAGAACCGGTAAGCAAGCAAGACCAAAACTTTGATGTTTAATTGATAGATGATCAATGTTCATTGATTTATAAAACATTACACACAGCGCTCAAAGATCTGTCCAAATGTTTAAGTACAACTTTAGTAAGCTATGAAGCCGCACCGCTTGATGACTTACATTACGGCTATCGTAGTCAGACATACTGTGCTTCAACAGTCTGGTATTTTTATGGTGTGTGTAAGGACCCCAAAATGGCATCTATTAGGGGACATCTGTCGTTTTGTTTCGCGATATTATGCAAAACCAACTTTTCTTACGAATTGGTACCCGCTGTTCTGTATTTGGTATCTGCAGAAGTCTTGAAAATGTGCGCTTGTACCAATGTACCATTGTAGTCCATGCCAATGTCATAGTCAATAAGCTCCTTCTTTGTCTGTATCATTTTGTTGTGGGGCATTCATCTTCCATTGTTGCCATTTCTGAAGAAAGTATTGCACAGTTCTAACTTAATCTGTCAGCTAACTCACTATGGAAGCGCTAACAAGTAAAACAAAGATGACGGGAGAAGACACTAGAAGTTGAGGCACGTAAATAACACCGCCTACCAAACGACGCATTCCAAAGAGACGGTCAGAAAGCGGCTTGAAGATAGTCTGTAAAACATAATCTTTGCAACATTTTGACGAAAGAACCACCATTGCATATAATGTAGACCACAAGGAAATGTTTGAAATGTCGAAAGAAATTATAATATCACCTTGTGCCTTATGGTCTGAAAAATACAGTAAGCACAGGATTGCTGTTAATTACTTTATTTTGTCAAGGCAGCCGTTAAGAACACCTTTGTTTTTTTTCTGTGTGGGGAAAAAATGGCTATCTGTAATAGTTTTGATTATTTCCGCCAAAAAACACAATTTAGTTTTTTTTATATTTCCAAAGTGTGATGTTGTGTATTGTATATTTCCAGGTTTTCAGTGCATGCGTCTTAAGAGAAGATGCTGTTCCAACAATATTTGATTCTGCTACATCTAAAAATAATGAATCAACATGCAGCAGGAAACGTACTGGAGGCCCTGTAAGTGTGACAGCCATTATGGCATTTACTATCATATATTTGAGTAATCAGTAACCTTTTATAATTGACCATTGTTAACCCATCTAGGCTGAGGAGGAACCCACTGTGAAAAAGTGTACAAGAGGTAAGGTTCAAAGCATGCTTGAACGTGTACAAGGATGTTAAGTATTACTCAGCCCCTACAGGACTTTTTAGGCTTTTTCGTGATGGCTGAATTTGCAATAGCTTTTTCTGAAAGTTGCGGCAAAAGTTACAGTACAATGTTTTGAGGCTTTTTTTTAATAACATTGAATCAACTTGTGATTTTATCATCAATGCTTTAAGTGTTCCTTGTAACCTTAACTACAAAAACCACACTATTTTAACAAAAAATGTATTGATTGTATTGTTTTACTCGTTTTCAACCACACAGACTTAGAAGTAGACACTAAATGGCAGTAAAAGTACATACTCAGAGCTCATTGTTAGACTGTACGGTTTTACAAAATTCTAACTAAAAATAGTCATAAGTTATTATTTACAGTAAGAAACCCAACCAATGGCTTCGTTATTTGCTGTCTGCTCTGTCATGCACAAGTTGCAAAAATTCTTTGTATTTATTTCACTATGAGCAGGCGAGGCCGCTAGCTTACACACACAAAAAAACACAGAGAATACACGGACATCGCCTCCCGAGTCGCGACTCGCGAGTGAGAAGTAATTGTAATAACTATTGAAATAACTGCACTTCTAGATGTTCAATATTTATTGAAGTGCAATTTTTGCTAACAGAGATTGAGTCCATTTTATTTCTATATTTACCTAATTAATTCGACTTATACTCAGGAGTGACTTATGTGTGAAATTATTAACACATTACCGTAAAATATCAAGTAATATTATTTAGCTCATTCACGTAAGAGACTAGACGTATAAGATTTCATCAGATTTAGCAATTAGGAGTGACAGATTGTTTGGTAAACGTAAAGCATGTTCTATATGTTATAGTTATTTGAATGACTCTTACCATAATATGTTACGTTAACATACTAGGCACGTTCTCAGTTGGTTATTTTTGCGTCATATAACGTACACTTATTCAGCCTGTAGTTCACTATTCTTAATTTATTTTAAATTGCTTTTCAAATGTCAATTCTTGGTGTTGGGTTTTATCAAATAAATTTCCCCCAAAAATGCGACTTATACTCCAGTGCGATTTATATATGTTTTTTTCCTTTTTATTTTGCATTTTCGGCCGGTGCGAATTATACTCCGAAAAATACGGTACATTGGTGCTTAATTTGGCCACAGTTAATGTAAACATTTCAACTACTCAAAATTAATATTGTCACGTGCTTAAAATGACTTTTCCATCCATCCATTTAAATTCATTCAAAGACAAATTTGATTTGGCGAAATGACGCTGATTGTTGCGTGTATTGGACAAAGGTGCAAGGTGATGCATAAATCGCGGGAATTGGTTGAATGAAATTGGCACAATAGCGTTGTTTTCGAACCCTGAACTACTTTTTTCAACCAGTATTATGTGTAAAGCCTGCATACAATCATTTAAGACATATTTCCAAGAGCTCCCCAATCTTTTAAAGTGGAACATCCCATAAAAAAAATCAGTGACTACGTTTTCATGCATTAAAATAGGCGATTTTCCAAAAAGCAACTTTCAATCTAAGTACCGTAATTTCCGGACTATAAGCCGCACCTGACTATAAGCCGCACCAGCTAAATTTAAGGGAAAATACAGATTGCGCCATATATAAGCCGCACCCGACTATAAGCCGCTGGGTTTTGATGTGTAATTACCGTAGTATATAGGGGTTCCTGCTACCACGGAGGGGATTGTCGGGACAGAGATGACTGTTTGGGAACGCAAAGCGTCCCATTTATTAACTATAAATCTTTCAATCATTCAATCAAACTTTCACATCTTTGACATGGCGAACAGCATTCGTGCAGAGTACAAATAATACAACGGTGCAAAGTAATACAAAGTGCTCGCATGTACGTTATCAAAATAAGCAGCCTACCGGTATATGAAAAGTCAGTCTTTAATCATTGTGTCATCGTCTTCCTCCTGCGTACTAAAACCACCAAAATCCTCTTCGTCGGTGTCGGAGAAGAACAGGCCGTATATAAGCCGCACCGTTGTATAAGCCGCAGGGACCAGAACGAGGAGGAAAAGTAGCGGCTTATAGTCCGGAAATTACGGTATTTTCTTTAAAATGCGTGTGAATGTAGTGAGTTATAATTGAAGAAGACTACAAAAAAGTTTATCACTTATGTGCTTTTTCCTGTCAGAGCAAACCGCAACACCAATACTGATTGAGACGATAGAAGAAATTTCTGGCCATGACAATGTTACACCTGAAGAAAAGAAAGAAAAGCAAGCAGAAGAGCACATCGGCAGTTCCAAAGCTAAAGACACTCTGAAAGCTTATTTCAAGGAAATTCTGGCACTGACTGGATTCAGCATCAATGGTGCCAATATCAACACGGATGAGCCGACTGGTGAATTAAGTCAGCATTCTGTAAAGAAAATATGTGCCGAGAAAATTGACAAACAGGAAATTCTTCAGTTCAGTGAGAAGCTAATGAGAGAAGAGATCCAGAACAGCCTGAGACATGCTCGATTCTTCTCAATTATGCTCGAAGATATTACAAGTATCGATGGAAAAGAGCAAATCCCAATTTTCATTCGATCTGTCACTGAGGCAGGTTTACCACAAAAACACCTAATTGGATTCTTGCCCTGCGACTTGAATGCAGAAAGTCTGTATAACGTTCTTCTGTCAGAGTTAAGAAATAAGTGGGGGTTGCGGATGGAGCACTGCAGGGGTCTTTCCTATCTGGTGACAGGACGCATGTGTCAAACCTTGCGAGACCTCACTTGCAAGATTTTGCTGGAGTTTCCACAAGTGGTTCTATCACCCAGTGGCCCATATGCATTCAACATATGGATTATTCGCTGCATGCCTGTGCCCACAATTCAAAATATCATGGACACTGTAGAAGAGGTGGCCTCCTTACTCAGGGAGAAACCAGAGCTGTACAAAAGATTGGAAGAAAAGATCCACATGGCATATTGGCATATAAAAGGAGAAGTGGACAGAATCAAGGCAATTCTCAGGGGGACCTGGGAGTATGGCACTGACGCCTTCCAAACCATGTTAGATATTCTGGAGCCTTTTCTTAACTGCATCAGTGAGATGATTTCAAAGGTGGATGAAGATACTGCTGAACAGATGGCCAAACTCAAGCCTGTTTTGAAGAATTTCCATTTCATTATGTCGTTAGTCGTGCTAAAAAACACCCTCTGCTGTGTGTGCATACTCAACTCCAGTCTCAGGGGAATCATTAGCATGAGTAGTACCCTGCAGTACACTATTTCAAATGCCTTGAAACTTGTAAGCAAGTACCAACAGGATATTGCTGTGCTCAACAAAAAATGGTTTTCAGATGCAGTCGGTCGAGCCAAAAAGCTTGGTGTTGAAGTGATAAAACCCGAGATGGACCAAGAAGATGCAAACGACACCCCGCTTGAGGACTTTTACAGAGAAACCTTGGGACGGCCTATCCTGCAGTATCTTGTTGCAGAGGTCAATCGAGTGTTTAGTATAGAGATGGTGAGGATTTTAAGATGGCTCTCTTTGGTGCCATCCTACATGGCTGACCACAGTTTCAGCATTCGCCGGGATAAAGTGGCAGACGCCAATTTGAACAATCTTTCGAGACCTGACACATTCTACGAAGAGCTCGGTTGCTGGGAAGTGAAGTGGAGGCACGCAAGCAAACGTAGAATATTGCCAACCACAGTATTTGCAACACTGAAAATCCCAGACATTGGTTTTTACCCAAATGTACAGAGCTTGTTGAGGGTGTTGGGCACCGTTCCATGTATAAACGCAGAGGCCGATGTTTACGGACAGTACAATATGGTACTGGAGCGATGCCATGCCTATCTGAAAGCTACACCAGAGGACCAAAGACTATGCAGCTCGGCATATATCTACGTCAACCAAGATGTGCATTTTAGTGTTGAACAAATGGTGGAGTCATATGTCCAGAAGCATCCAGAAATCCTGCAGATCTTACAGATTGTGAGTAGATTGTGATGGCCAATGATTGAACATGTTAACCCATGGTAATATTATATTATGTACTACAGAATGAAGAAACCCAGAATAAGACTTCAGAAGGTAAGACGACTTTAAGAATATTTTATGCATGTTGCTGCTTGGTCATTGTATGCCGCTTTTGTGTATTTCAATCTTTCATCTATGTTTTTTGTTGTACATGTATTCTCTGTGGAGTTAATGGGGACAATAACCAGTGTTTATTTTAAACATTATAACCTCTTGAAAACTAGCAATTTTCGGTACTTTTGGGTGTGTGATAAATATTGTTTTTGATAATAGAGTCAAATATTTTAATGCAACATTAAAAAAATAGCGGATTATGATAATTGCTGTCCAATGGTTGTATTTTGTTTTATTGTGATATTTCTGAGTCTCAATTAAAGTGCAAGTCCAAAACGTTACATCTCAATAGCTTATAGTTTATGGTGTCTTGGCTCGTCAATTCAGTCTTTGCTGTCTAGTCTTTTTTCTTGTGTTAAAAAAAGTGTTAATACTGTAAGTATTATACTTATTACGCACCAGCTGTTTGATAGTAATGTGCACATTAGTTGTAGTTTTCATTACCAAATAAATGGCCATGTAAAATTGCTAATCAATAGCATGTAATAGCAAAGCCAATGTATATTAGCAATCAGCCTTTTTTTTTTGGAAAAGTGGAGCCTTACTTTACATATATTTTTTTGAGTCAATTTCTTTTTTGACATTGAAAATTACAACATTACCTAGAGTAGGGCTCAAGATTATGGCCAAAATAATATTCACAATTATTTTCTCCTATATTAAAATCTCGATTATTTACGGGTAATTAATGCATATATTATTGTACTTTCTATTTTAAACAAAAGAATGAATGTGAACTTGGCTTTCATTTAAAAATATAACTATATAAATAATTCATTAATAATAAAATTAAATGTACAACAGATAAAGAGCTAACCAAAATAAATATGCCATTGCAGAGTGTGATCATACAGTGCAAGCAAGTGAAAAAAAACAGGTTATCCACGAAAGGCACTTACAAAGGAACACATTCATTGTACTGTTCACAGTATATATAAGACATGTCTTTGGCCAAATAAAACGTTATGACGGCCGTTATTTTGGCGTGTCTTTGAGAGATAGATTGATATGGGGTCCCTCAGTGCACAGTTGATGTTACGGTCGTCTATATTTTAGGCACTCCAGCCTTTGTAGCTGTTTGTCGGGGCTTTGCGCCGGTAACGGGTGACCCGCTCTTTTAACAACCAGCTTTACTGCGCGGGAAAACGATGGCGGTTGAGAAAAGAAGGAAAGTGTTGTTAATGCTTAACGTGTCTCCGCATCTCGATCATTTGTGTGGACGTGCACACCAACACCGCTTTGCCATGCATCTCATTGTGGTTGTTTGTTGTTGTTACACAATCGGTTCACGCGTGCGCGAAGACTACATCACTTCAATTAACTTGTTTTATGGCAGTTATTTTCGTGCATGCCGTCACTGTTACCATGGTTTTCTTTTTTGTCATCTTTATTTGAGTACCAATGTCATATAAAATATTACGTACAAAACAAACGTTGCTTCAGAATACAGTTTTTATTTTGAAACCGTACAGAAACCTGAACGATGAGCTCAGCAGCCTTAAATGGGAAATAATTTTTTTTTACTACTTTATTTACATCACATACATCAATTCACAATACTGATAATTTAAAAGTCTACTTTTTGTCAGGCCGCAGATTTATATTTAAATTACCAGTAACTGCCTTGTTTAAAAAAAAATAAAAAAATCAACATTTAAAAAATTAAATTCAAAGTATATCAAACAAACCTTTATCGATGGGAGTCAGTGTTGCCCTCTTGCGTCATTATTTGCAATGACAGAAGAGTGAAAGTTGCTGAAAATGTGGCAATAATATTCAGTTTTTAAAAGAAATATACTCCTTGTTCATGTTTATATTCTTGTTCCCTTTTACTCCGAAGTAAGCTATTCTTAGTACAAAATATTCATTAACTTTCAAATATCACAGAACATGACGTCGTGAGGCTCCGTTGTAAAAAATGCAAGTCCATGAAGTGGCGTGGTCTTTGCGCATGCGTGGACCGTCCTGTCTTCTGGTACCGATCAAGTACTGACAGTGCCTAGAAAAATGCATCTGTGCCTGTTTTTTTTAATGCTAATATTGCCGACAATTACCCTCATTTAATCGCAGCTGCCAAAATCATGATCACGATTAAAATTTGAATAATTGCGCAGACCCAACCTAGAAATAGTTTGGCTAAGTCCGCTCTTAGTGCTGCTTGGAGTGATCGCCAACTGTTGAAGTGCCAAAGTCGGCCATCATCACGTGATGTCATGTGCAACCCAGATAATAAAATATGGCACCGTTGGCTTTTACAAGAATGGGTGTCCAGACAAAAAAAAAATGTAGATATTTTTGCAAATGATTAAAAAAAAACACCTCAAAAATCACATGTAGATAAGTATTCAGACCCTTTGCTCAATACTTTGTTTATGCACCTTTGGCAGCAATTACAGCCTCAAGTCTTTTTGAATACGATGCCACAAGCTTGGCACACTTATCTTTGGACAGTTTCGCCCATTCCTCTTTGCCCATTCCTCTTTGCAGCACCTCTCAAGCTCTATCAGATTGGATGGGAAGCATTAGTTTTCATCCAGAAGGTCTCTGTAAATTGCTGCATTTATGTTAGGCTGCTAGTCAGGTAGGTGACCAAGAACCCGATGGTCACTCTGTCAGAGCTACAGCATTCCTCTGTGGAGAGAGGAGAATCTTCCAGAAGGACAACCATCTCTGCAGCAATCCATCAAACAGGCCTGTATGGTAGAGTGGCCAGACGGAAACCCTTTCTTAGTAAATAGTTTGCCAAAATGCACCTGAACGACTCTCAGACCATGAGAAACAATTATCTGGTCTGATGAGACAAAGCTTGAACTCTTTGGAGTGAATGCTAGGCATCATGTTTAGAGGAAACCAGGCACTGCTCAGCACCAGGCCAATACCATTCTTACAGTGAAGCATGGTGGTGGCAGCATCTTGCTGTGGGGATGGTTTTCGGCGGCAGGAACTGGGAGACTAGTCATGATAGAGGGAAAGATGAATGCCATAATATACAGAGACATCTTGGGTTGCCGACCAGTGCTTGACATCCAATCTGATAGAGCTCGAGAGGTGCTGCAAAGAGAAATGGGCGAAACTGCCCAAAGATGGGTGTGCCAAGCTTGTGGTATTGTATTCAAAAATACTTGAGGCTGTAATTGCTGCCAAAGGTGCATCAACAAAGTATTGAGCAAGGGTCTGAAGACAAATTACATGTGATTTTTGAGTTGAGTTTTTTATTTTTAATACATTTGCAAAAAAATCTACATGTCTGTTTTTTCTGTCAGGATGGGGGCGCTAAATGTAGTAGATTAATGAGAAATAAAATTAACTTTTTTTGATTTTAGCAAATGGCTGCAATGAAACAAAGAGTGAAAATTTAAAGGGGTTTGATACTTTCCGTAGCTACTGTATGTATAAAACCCAAAACCAGTGAAGTTGGCATGTTGTGTAAATTTTAAATAAAAACAGAATACATTCATCCTCCATCAATTTTCTACCACGTGTTCCTTTTGGGGTCGCGGGGGGTGCTGGAGCCTCTATCCGCAATGATTTGCAAATCCGTTTCAACTTATATTCAATTGAATACACTGCAAAGACAAGATATTTAATGTTCGAACTGAGAAACTTCTTTTTTTTTTGTGCAAATAATCATTAACTTAGAATTTAATATCAGCAACACATTGCAAAAAAGTTGGCACAGGGGCATTTTTACCACCGTGTTACATGGCCTTTCCTTTTAACAACATTTGGGAACTGAGGAGACCAATTTTTGAAGCTTTTCAGGTGGATCTTGCTTGAAGTACAGCTTAAGTTGTTCCACAGTCCGGGTCTCCGTTGTCGTATTTTACGCTTCATAATGCGCCACACATTTTCAATGGGAGACAGGTCTGGACTACAGGCAGGCCAGTCTAGTACCCGCACTCTTTTACTACGAGGCCACGCTGTTGTAACACGTGCAGAATGTGGCTTGGCATTGTCTTGCTGAAATAAGCAGGGGCGTCCATGAAAAAGACGGCAACATATGTTGCTCCAAAACCTGTATGTACTTTTCAGCATTATTGGTGCCTTCACAGATGTGTAAGTTACCCATGTCTTGGGCACTAATACACCCCCATACCATCACAGATGCTGGCTTTCGAACTTTGCGCCTATAATAGTCCGAATGGTTCTTTTCCCCTTTGGTCCTGCGGACACGACGTCCACAGTTTCCAAAAACAATTTGAAATGTGGACTCCTCAGACCACAGAACACTTTTCCACTTTGCATCAGTCCATCTTAGCTGAGCTTGGCCCCAGCAAAGCCGTTGGAGTTTCTGAGTGATGTTGATAAATGGCTTTGGCTTTGCATAGTAGAGTTTTAACTTGCACTTACAGATGTGGCGACAAACTGTAGTTACTGACAATGGTTTTCTGAAGTGTTCCTGAGCCCATGTGGTGATATCCTTTACACACTGATGTCGGTTTTTGATGCAGTATAGCCTGAGGGATCAATGTTCACAGACATTCAATGTTGGTTTTCGGCTTTGCCGCTTACGTGCAGTGATTTCTCCAGATTCTCTGAACCTTATGATGATGTTACGGACCGTAGATAGTGAAATCCCTAAATTCCTTGCAATACCTCGTTGAGAAATGTTGTTCTTAAACTGTCCGACAATTTGCTCACGCATTTGTTCACTAAGTGGTGACTCTCTCCCCGTCCTTGTTTGTGAATGACTGAGCATTTCATGGAAGCTGCTTTTATACCCAATAATGGCACCCACCGGTTCCCAATGAGCCTGTTCACCTGTAGGTTGTTCCAAATAAGTGTTTGATGAGCATTCCTCAACTTTCTCAGTCTTTATTGCCACTTGTGCCAGCTTTTTTGAAACATGTTGCCGGCATCAAATTCCAAATGAGCTAATATTTGCAAAAAATAACAAAGTTTACCAGTTCCAACGTTAAGTATCTTGTCTTTGCAGTGTATTCAATTGAATATAGGTTTAAAAGGATTTGCAAATAATTGTATTCTGTTTTTATTTACGATTTACACAACATGCTAATTTCTCTGGTTTTGTACATGGGTTATTCTCTTAATTTGGCTAACGTAGCTGGGACGAGTCACTGACCAAGTTAATGGTGACGACAACCCGTGAGTGCTGATTTATTAAAACATTTGCTGGTTTCAAACGATTAGTTTGACTTGCACATCAGAAATGCAGACACGCTTGCAGTGCATGTGTACCTCAAATGTAACTGTAGAGGAGCAATCACATTACAGTCGGCTACGCATGCGTGTTTCTGTCAACCTTCCCAAAAGCGTAAAGTGTTGATAAATCTTTTTTGATTATTATTTAAAACTATGTATTTAATTGTGTTGCAGTGACAAGACAAGGAAACCATGCTGAAAAAGATGGTGAAGATGAATTAAGATTTCAACTGATCAACATGGAGATGGACTCTGAGAGCCTTGTAGAGATGAAGTGTGCTGAGACGGACAGAGATTCATTGAAGTCCGCCCTGCAGGCAGCAGTGACAACTGCATACAATAGCCAAAGCTGGCAACAAAGTGAGATTTCTCCTGCTCAAGATGAAGAAGTCGAGTATGTCACCAAGTCTGAAATGAAAGAAGTTCTCACCGTGTGTGAAAATGCTGTCAAAGAGGGAATTCTCATGGAAGTAGGGAATTCTTTTTTTTCCATGTTTATTGACCGCGTTGTAAAGATTGGGGAGAAGGACTATCTTCCACTTTTTCTTCGGTTTGTTGACAGCTTCGATGTCATGCGACTGGAGTTGTTGGGATTCTTGGAGGCAGCTCTCGATTGTGATGTGATGGTGCAGCGTCTTTTGGAAATAGTAACAGAAGAGTGGCGTCTGGATTTGAATAACTGTAGAGGTCAGGCATACCTTGGATCCGGTAACGTTTCTTATAAACTTAAAGCTTTCGCTTGCAAAGTACAGGAAAAGTACCCCCTTGCTATTAGCACACACTGCTCTTGCTACTCGTTCAACACATGGTGGTCAAAAGCTACCCCAGTGCCCAATATTAAAAGAGCTCTTGATACATTCGAAGAGGTGATGATGTTTTTTGGAAGCAGGAGTGCTCTAGAAAAACAGCTAGACCATGTAATTGCTTATGGTCTTCGAGAGAGCTATGAAAAAGTCCAAGAATTGCAAGGGACATTTTGCTCTCAGTGGCATGAAAAGCATGACTCGTATGAGGTGTTTGTGCAGATGCTGGAGCCACTTGTTGAGTGTCTTGAGAAAGTAAAAAATAGCCCCCAGAGGTGGAAAACTGCTGTCTCGGAACAAGCTGAAGCACTCTTGAACAAAGTGATGACATTTGACTTCATCATTGCAATGGTTGTCCTAAAGAACACCTCGTCTTTTACCAGAGAGTTGAGCGCGGGTCTTCAGAAAGACCATTTCAGTGCTGCATTCCAGCTATGTCAAATCACTGGTATTGTTGCTACTTTGAACAGAATAAAAACCAGTTTGAAGGTGTTTCACCAGAACTGGTTTGATGAGGCCTCTGCAATTGCACAAAGTCTAAGTGTGCAGATCGAAGTGCCTGAGAAGTATCTGCCAAGGGACAGCATGATAAAGCCACTAGGTTTTTACAGAGATGGCTTAAGCGTGCCCCTCGTAGATAACCTCATCAATGCCGTGAAGGATCATTTTTCAGATGATCACAAAGAAGCTCTCAATTTCCTCTCACTGGTTCCTTGTTTGGTCACAGTGAGTTACATGTTTGAGAGCTTAAAATCAAAGCCACCTCTCTACAGCAGTGATCTTCCTGATGCTGACAACTTCTTCACTGAGCTCTGCTGTTGGAGAGTAACATGGAAGACTAAAGTTGCCTCTGTGACCATCCCAAACTCAATATTTCACACATTGCGTCTGCCACTCATGCAGTACTTCGGCAACATCAACGTACTCCTGAGGATTATGTCAGTGTTACCCAGCACGGCCCTTGAGGACTGCGGAGTTTTAATGCGCCACAAGAAATTCCAGGAATACCTAAGAAATACTAATCCAAAAGACCGCTCGCCATGCTTGGCTGTGCTACAGGTGGGCACAGATTTCAGCAGAGATCTTGACCGCATGGTGAGCCAGTGTTTGAAGGTTACCCCACAAGCCCTGGAGGGTATCTGTTTGGTGAGTACTTACATTGACAAGACTTAACTGTAGTTATTATGGTGTTGTAAATGTTTGCATCCGCGTCTTACCCGATCAATTATACAAAAACATCTTCTTGAAGATTTTTCGAAATATTGTTATAGAAATATTAATCCCGAGGGATGCACCTCATAATACGTCTTTAAAGATATTTGTGGTTAAAATGTACTTCAACCTTAGCCCATGAAAGTATCCTTAAATCCCGCAATCCTGTTGGTACCTGCTGTTGTGTATTTGAGATCTGCATAAGTCCCGAACATTTTAAATCACACCGTGGAGGCATTGCGGAGATATTTGTAGAATAATCTTGCCTTGCTTTCTACATGCGCCAAAATAGCTGTTTGGAATGTGCACAATGGGTGACGTCACAAATGGGGAAAACCGTCAGTGGATTATCCAAATATGGTACAAATGTACCCAGAGTGCCTTGCGCGCGTCCGCCATTGTAGTCTGCGTTGTAGTTAATAAGCTCCTTCTTTTTCGCTATCCTCTTGTTCATGCAACGGTTCACAGGGCTGTACTGTGTGATCATTTCAGTCGCATGTGCAACTAAAAATAGGTTGTGCGTGTGTTGAAAAAAAAAAGGGCACACGTGCAAATACAGATTTAAACCCTTTAATTAGCCTTTTGCTCCCAAAATAAATCCATACAAATATGATCTAACTGAATTAAAATTTTCGCCAATCTGTACAGCATGTTTGAAATAAACTTATACCATAACCAAATAGATAAGTGATTGGTGCAAAAGTGACACTGATCACTCTGTGTGCCCTGAAAGTTGTGTGTGTTCCCTCCCTACCCGCCCCGCTTTACTTAGCTTAATCACTCAGTCTTCCAACAAGATCTCAGTTAGAGGAACTGGTCAGCAAAAGACGTTTTTTTTCAGCACCTTAAAACTTAACACAAACTTAATTGCGCGCTAGTAAGTCTGAGGGTCGGAGGGAATAAAGCAATGATTGAAGTGACAAACTTGCCATCCAAATATATCCTGTTTGTTGATGAGAACATACAGCCATGGAAGCATATTCAATCTATTTATTAAGCAGCGGTAACACAAATCAGTAAAAGATTCAAAAGAGCTGCCGTCAGAGCCGACAAACTGCCGCTGCTAACCTGCAAAGCTAATCAAAACAGCTCAAACTAAAATGCCTTTGAGACTCAGACTGAGCGTGGACTCGTTGATGTCACACGTCGCTAGGCAATAGGCTCCGCCTTTTAAAGGCACACACACAGACACACACCCTGCTCTCATATGAAACTTAATCTTAACTGCATTATGCGGGATATTTAACTTTTTTTTTAAAGTAACGCATTAATCACATTTATTAAAGAGTTATTCCGTTAGTAATGCAATTACTTTTTTGGTAAAGTAACAGGTAACTATAATTAATTACTTTTTTAAAGTAATTTTCAGAACATAGCCTGTCACACAGGCTATGAATGAAGCAGTTGGCAAGTTGGTGTTCCTGACTAAAATCTTTGTTTGTGTTCTATAATGATGTTAACCTATAAAAATACATTTGTTAAAGGTAAATTATTTTTATGTTACTGCTGATGTTTAAACATATTCATTTTATTTCACATTTTGTTCTTTTGTGATTTTGTTAGTTGAAGAATTGAGCACAGCTAAAAATGTTTTAAAGAAGATTGGAGATGATATTTGACTTTTTACTTATGTTATTTTCGAGGCTTTTTCTTATCTCAAAACCCCTCTTAAGTTGGGATACTATTATGCAAAGTCTATTTTTCTTACTTGTTGGTACCTGTTTTTGTGTAATTAGGATCCGCATCAATCCCGAAAATTTAAAATCAAGGCATGGAGATACTAAGTTACGTTAACGGAGATTTCCATTTATGGGTTAGGTTATGGGCCAAACTATATCAGGATATGAGTTTTGGTCCATATCGCCCAGCCCTATATTTGTGTTACTGACAGTGCTAGTATAGTTTGGGGATGTTCTCCGTGTTTAATTGTGTGTTACAGTAGGCCTTATGATGGCATTGTGTTTATATGTATGATTGGACATGTGTACCTTGTTTGAGTGTTATTAATGAAATTGTGATATTTAAGACATTTCATATTGCTCTTAATTCTTTTTTGTGCTACCAAAAAATTCTGTGCAACTAATTATTTTCATTTAGTAGCACCGGTGGTGAAAAAGCTAAGCGTACTGCCCTGAATCAACCACAAGACAAGATGCCGCAACCAAACTTTATACTGTTATATGATTGGCTGTTCGTGTGCCACTCCCACTGATCAATGATCACTTCCTGCATTGCAGACCGAGTGCCTTTGTACACGCAACAAGCCTTTCTTCGCAACTTCCGGTTTCTTCCAACAAAGAAAAAATTACCAAACGTTTTATAAAACTATTTTGATATCAATTTATCACTCAGCCCTACTACAAATGTTTACTGTACTTAGTTTTTCAACTTAATTTTTTAAAATGTGGTTATGACCGTTTACATTGGCACCAGTATAATTTAGGTACCAAGTTTCGGTAATGTAAATTCTATAATAAATCGTAATTGTTTAATATATGTGAGGTCATATGTATAAACATTTACTGTCAATTATATATCGTCCTGAGAACTAGTGCCCTCTGCAGTACACATTTGTTTTTGGTGTTTTTTGGGTCAAAACTAAAAAAATCTGGGGAAAAATTGCTGTTAAGCAAAACACAAAAGACGCTAGCTCTTATGAAGTGAACGATGACTTTGTCAAGTACCGTACTTAATACATGTTTTACACAATTTTGTCTGTGTGCTCTCACAGGATAAAGAATCCAAAACTTTCATCAAAACCTCTGACAATAACATGGAAGGTATGGTCTTTCTAAGAATTAACTAGACATAATAATTTGCTGCTTTCTGACAGCCTTAACATCTGAATTGTTTCCTTTTTACTTTGCCATGCAGTTGATGTGTCTATCAAGGAGGAAAACGACAACGCAGAAGTTCAGCAATGTCCTGAGGACCAACATATAAAGCCAACAGATTGTCATGTTGGAGATAACAGTCAAAGTCTGGTCACTGTATTCAGATTGGCTGCACTTCTTGGAAAAAAGAATACCAGCATAGCATGTCTTTCTGAAGAGGAGAAGGAGTATTTCACTCAGGAGCTCAACATGTGCCACTGGTACAGGAAGGAGAACAAAAGAGCATCATCCATAAGTGAAGCTGAAATGTTGGAGTTCCTAATTGAGGGAATCAGAGATGTCATACTGAAGGAGATAGGGGACTCACCATTCTTCTCACTTATCACGGATAAACCTGTAAAAATTGCTGACAAGACTCACCTACCTGTCTTTGTCAGGTATGTTCGAGAATCTGCTCCAAAAGTAGAGCTGATGGGTTACTTGCAATATGAAAAAGACTGTGATGTTGATACTCAAGCAAATAAGCTTGCGAAAGTGATGACTGAGGACTGGGGCTTACCGATGGCTCACTGTCGAGGACAAGCATTCATGCAATTAGGCTCAGGTTACGAAAGCTTAAAGAAAATGACTTTGGATTTCCTCAAAAGTTACCCGCTTTGTGTTGTTACACCTAGCGAGTCCTGTGGGCTGGCCAGTTGGCTGGTAGGAAGTGTGCCTTGCCCTTCTGTCGCAAAAATGCTGGATGTCACAGAAGACCTGCTACTGTTCTTCGATGAATCTCCTTCTCTTGAAAGAACGTTGGCACAGGCACAGGATGGGCTTCTAAATATGCCAAGGGAGGCCTTGGAAGGAATTCCAGAGACATGTTGTTCAAGATGGAAGAGGAGAGAGGACTTCTTTGACATTCTTGCTGACACATTGGAGGGTATCCTCAGTTGCTTAGATGCTGTGAGTTCTGAGGCCAGAGGTGCAATGTCAGTGCATTCGCAAGTTCTCTCAGTTGCTCTGAGAACCATGGATTTCATTGTCACACTTGTGATCCTGAGGAACGTCTGTGCTCCTCTTAGTAACTGTAGCACAGTATTCCGCTGTGGAAACCCTGCTGATATTCTTTGTGAAGTGGAAAAGATTCCAACAATCATAGAGACCCTTGACAAAATGTTGGAAAATGTCAGCACAGTACATGCCTCTTGGTTTGAACAGGCGTTCCAGTTGGCTAACAAAGTAGCCCCTGAGCAAGTGTGTTTTCCTCAGGAGGCCAGCTACTATGATTCTCCAGAGATATACTACAGAGAAAATCTAAGCATTCCCCTCCTCAGAAATCTCATTGATGAAATGAAGTACAACTTCTCAGAAAGTCACTTGAAGGGGCTGTCGATCCTGTCCTTACTGCCGTCCTGCAATCCACAGCCCATTTTCCCAGAGTGCCCAGACAAGCCTTTCAGCTGCTACCTAACAGATCTTCCGGAACCAGACACACTAGAGCAGGAAATCAATGCATGGGCTGCCATATGGCGAGACAAAGACCAGGATGTCGCTCCTCCAACATCCATTGCAGAAACATTAGTTCATTCTGAGTCAAAGAACCACCCAACAGTTACCTTACTGCTTCGGCTTGTAGCAGTGCTGCCTAGTGTTGGCATTGAGTGTGATCTGATGAAGACCACATTGAATTCCATGAGAAATCTTTTAAGGAAAACTGCTTGCAAAGGTAACAGGACAGTTCGTGTGATGCTCCTTTCTCACAACACAACATTGCAGAAATTGCCCGAAGTAATTGCCAAGTGTATTGAGGTGGATCCAGAGAGCAGCCATTGTCTTTCTCAGGTAATTTAGTTTTTTTTTAGTTGCTCTTTGTCTCTTGAGTCACCGACCACTTTTAGCAGTGCTTAACCAATATTGTTTTTCCAGGTCATGGAAACTTTACAAGGACTACATTTGGACATAGGTAAGTCTGAAAATATTAAATCACCCTTTGAAAATGCACGAATGATAAGAATTGGCCTGGCTGCCTTACTTCCTCCCCTGAGTTTAAAATTTGCATTTTTCTGCTTATAATATTTTGTGCTTTATGCCCCAATGTAAAACAGTACGCACATAAAAGGATGGTTGAATTTGTTCTGTATAGAATAACTTGCCACATTAAGGATGAACTGAAACATATTTTAAGACAGCTCATTATGCCTCCCATCAGTTTCTGACCTATCAAATACTATTTGGGATAAACAAAATATTGCAAACTTGCCAAAATATAGAAAGTCTTTCCCATAAAGTAGAAACGCAATTTTATTTAACTGTGCAAATGACAACTGAAATGATTTAATCTACACTATTTGATTGTAATTGAATTAATTCATGATTTTATAATGAAGATTTTGTTCATGATTTTATCATAATTATTTTTATGATTACTTTATTGTTATTCAAAATTTGATCCGCCTTTTTGTACAGTTTATGCATCTGTGAAGCACTTTCAATTGCCTTGCTTGGAAAGTGTGCTTTGTAAATAAATTTGCCTTGCCAAGATGTAGGCACGTTTCTCATTAGTGTTCGGAAAAAATGGCGGTGGGAGCATGGTCAATATGTTGTATATGTGCATAATCTGCGATGATGCACAGGTTTTCTTTAGAAGGACTTAAAAAATGATATTCTTACATTTTCAAACAAATCTGTGTTATTGATAATATGTATTAACATGTAGTTTTTCCCCATACATCGTTTTGCAAAATGTTTCTATTGTTGCTGCTTATTGTACAATATTTGTACACAATTTTTTAAGTTTCTTTAACTTAAATCCTTTTAGTAACTTTTTCTCTAATAAAAAGGACTAGCAACAAATCGAGCATCTTTTTCTGGTGTTATTGAAGACTGTACTCGTGTTTAGAGACTCTTTATTTCTGTTGCTGAATGTCCGCGACGAACAGAGAGAGCTCCAGCAAGCCTGATGTCACACTTGCTTCGGGCTGCTGCTACAGCTGCATTTTGTATCCTTAAAGGCCTACTGAAATGAATTGTTTTTATTTAAACGGGGATAGCAGATCTATTCTATGTGTCATACTTGATCATTTCGCGATATTGCCATATTTTTGCTGAAAGGATTTAGTATAGAACAACGACGATAAAGATTGCAACTTTTGGTATCTGATAAAAAAAAGGCTTGCACCTACCGGAAGTAGCGTGACGTAGTCAGTTGAACATATACGCAAAGTTCCCTATTGTTTACAATGATGGCCGCATGAAGTGAGAGAGATTCGGACCGAGAAAGCGACAATTTCCCCATTAATTTGAGCGAGGATGAAAGATTTGTGGATGAGTAAAGTGCAAGTGAAGGACTAGTGGGGAGTTGAAGCTATTCAGATAGGGAAGAGGCTGTGAGAGCCGGGGGTGACCTGATATTCAGCTGGGAATGACTACAACAGTAAATAAACACAAGACATATATATACTCTATTAGCCACAACACAACCAGGCTTATATTTAATATGCCACAAATTAATCCTGCATAAAAACACCTGCGTGTTTGTTATGCTAGCTCCTAGCTCCTCTGCTAGCTCCTAGCTCCATAGAACACGCCAATACAATTCAAACACCTGATCAACACACACAATCACTCAGCCCAAAAGACCGTTTACCTAACCCAAGGTTCATAAAGCTTATATCTTTTTAAAAAGTTACGTACGTGACGCGCACATACGGTCAAGTTATCGAATGTTTAGCAGCCAAGGCTGCATACTCACGGTACCTGATATTCAGCTGGGAATGACTACAACAGTAAATAAACACAAGACATATATATACTCTATTAGCCACAACACAACCAGGCTTATATTTAATATGCCACAAATTAATCCTGCATAATAACACCTGCGTGTTTGTTATGCTAGCTCCTAGCTCCTCTGCTAGCTCCTAGCTCCATAGAACACGCCAATACAATTCAAACACATGATCAACACACACAATCACTCAGCCCAAAAGACCGTTCACCTAACCCAAGGTTCATAAAGCTTATATATTTTAAAAAAGTTACGTACATACGCAAAAAAAAGCCAAAGCTGCATACTCACAGTAGCACGTCTGCGTCTTTGTCATCCAAATCAAAGTAATCCTGGTAAGAGTCTGTGTTGTCCCAGTTCTCTACAGGCGTCTGTGTATCCAAGTCAAATGTCCTCCTGGTTAGAGTCTCTGTTATCCGAGTTCTTCCATCTTGACTGCATCTTTCGGGAATGTAAACAAAGAAGCGGCGGCTGTGTACTGTTGTGGCTGACTACGTTCGAAAAATACGTCCATTTCGCACCGACAACTTTCTTCTTTGCTTGCTCAGCTTCCTTCTTCATAATGCAATGAACATGATTGAAACAGATTCACGAACACAGATGTCCAGAATACTGTGGAATTATGAAATGAAAACAGAGCTTTTTCGTATTTGCTTCAATGTGGAAGGCATACCCGTGTTCGCCGGGCCACGTCACGCGCATACGTCATCCTCAGAGGCGTTTCGAACCGGAAGTTTAGCGGCAAATTTAAAATGTCACTTTATAAGTTAACCCGGCCGTATTGGCATGTGTTATAATGTTAAGATTTCATCATTGATATATAAACTATCAGACTGCGTGGTCGGTAGTAGTGGGTTTCAGTAGGCCTTTAAAAGGCCCCCGTTGTCTATAGACCTGGGATGATAATCAAACGATTGATGAAAATGATCTGGATAATTTTGCAGACCTAGATAAGGTGTGTGTGTTTTTTTTGTCCCCTTTGTCTTGCCTTTAAACAAGAAAGATAGTTTGGGTTTAGCACCTGGCTGCGTTTGCTCCACAGCGGGAATAAAATGAATGGAGTGAACCCTCTTTTCATGTACTATCTTAGTCTGTTTGGTGGAAGCAGGGCCTCAATCATACTAAATGAGATGATTAACGGTGATGTTAGGATCTTGGATTCCACAATCATCAGGGATATTAACATTGAAAAAATTTGGTTCCCTTGCATATCAAATCAAGCACTTCCACATCTGCGGTGAGGGGAGCAACAGCAGCTAGTATTGAAGCCCTCTGAAGCAGCTGCCATACACACCAGAGGTCGGCATTAACAAACTTTTACGGGGATGCTGACGCCGGTCACTTTGTTTTATTTCCGTGGAGTCCTGGACGTGCGTTAAAGACCACACTTCTGTTATTAAACAGCACACGTTGGATGCTGTTCTGCTTGTCTCCCTAGAGTTCCACTAGCAGGAGTAATATTAACCATCGTGCTAAAGAAAGTCTGAAGACACTTTTTTGTTGTGTGCTAACATCAGCATGGTGTCCACCTCCTAAACCTGCGCATGAATCCAGGGAATGCGGAAATGCATTTGCGCATTGAAGGACTTTCACGTGAACCATGACACTAAATAACACATATTTTAGTATTTCGGCATTTAATATAAGTATTTCACACTACCAACTATCAAATATATAATATATATATATGATAAGGTCAAGCAGGGGTGTCCAATTGGTGTATGGGCTGCCAGCAGAACATGGCTGTTTTTTTCAGGGATCCCAGTCGTCCTCTTTTTGGCGGAATGCGGCTATTCTTTTAGCCTAGTGATTCTCAAACTAGTGGTACGTGGGGTCCATCTCGTGGTACGCCAAAGAATCACTAAAATATAGGGATGTTCCGATGCCAATACAACACTTTTTGGAGGTGTTGGTATCGGTGAGTACTTGTAACTAAATCTCCGATACCACACTAATATGTATTTTATAAGGAACCTCGGGTCTACGACCTAAATAGCGCGCACACAAACCAATAAGTCCACTAGCAACTAGCACGCTAATGTTGCTACACGGAAATGACTTCTTCTTTGCCTCATTTTCACCGGAAATGGAAGACCAATTCACCAATGGAAGACTGTGCTACCAATACAAACCCTAATGAATGCGGTGTGACTATATTACAAACTCAGGCAGCCAACAATCGAACGGCAACATGCACATTTTGCAGTATCTCTGTTTGGAGGGGTGGGACACATGTAGGGCGTTTTAATACAAGCAACTTAATAAAGCACCAGAAAGCCTGCCATGCACAGAAATTCCAGCTGAAAGTGCTTGTGCAGCCCTTTGAGACACTTGTGATTTAGGGCTATATAAATAAACATTGATTGATTAATTGATTGAAAGAGGCCACATTAGCCTGGGTAGCAACCCAAATTGGAGACACCACAGCTTCAACCGGCCAGCGAGCATGGTCTTATCGATGTATTCTCGGTTCTGGGCTGTGACAGGTTGGGCTCCGTTATGCTTGGTTACTCATCCCCAGCCTGAGCAAGGAGATGGATGTCCTGCAGACTTTGGTTTTGGTCCTGCTGCTGGACTTCATTCGTCTTACTGGACTTGTTTCGTAAGAAGTAGTGGTCAATGCGAAGTTCCTGTTGCTCTGACATCAAGCACTTTTTCAAGCCCTGGTGTCTTCTTTGACCTGCATAGGATGTTACCTTGGTCCAGCCCCACCTGCAATTCCGGAACTCAAATCCTGGAGTAGGTCTTATAGGCTCAGGTATCTTGTTCTCGATCTCGTTGTCTGTGTCGTTCCGGGGTCAGTTGCCGTGTAGTCTGTCGGCGAGTTATCATTTTAGCTAGTATTTATTTGAACACTGATACAGTTTGCAGTTGAATGAATGATAAGTGAGCTTGCCTGTAAACAAACTAAAAACAAGTTGTGACAACGTTCCCGACACATCGCCTGCTGCATGTTTGCTCACGTCATTAACTCTCAGTCACAGCTGATGGACGCTGTGTTGAGAAAATAAAAGCAACGTCAAATTCTCCTTTGCTGTATAATTTTAGTGTGGGACAGATGAGTCTGCCTCCAATATTGTCCACACCTGTCGCCATCTAAACACAGTAGTGCGCTCTTATACGCACGCAGGAAAGCGAGGGAAAATGACAATAAACCAAGCGCTTGGCTCAGTTTACTTCGAGGGAAAATCTCCGGAGCAAAGTCTGTGTAGTTTGTCCGCCATGATCATCAAGCAAAATTAAGCTAGTGCGCATGCGCCTGACTTCATGTTGTCTAAAATGCATTAATAAATTACGTTTTTTTGGTAATTAGAAAATTAGACGGTATTACTAACCGTCGGGAATTTTATCGCAAATTATCATTATATCATTTATCGTTACATTCCTAGTCCATTAACATGTAAAAAGTCAAGGGCGGTCACGGCATGTTTTTGTCGTAGATGCTGGTCAATTTTTTAGGGCATTGAAGCAAGGGACAAGGCGGTCGCGGCACTTGCTGCCGTTGCCGTGGTTAAATTCAAGCCCTGAACTTGTACTTGATCTAGTACTGCATTGCCAAAGTTGCCTAAAAAGCACTAAAAAGTATACTCATGAATTTATTAAGATGTAATGAAAAGCTTAATGTTATAATTGAACAAACTTGTAGCAGATACCATGAATGCAATCTTACATCCATGACTTTACTAAGTGACTCACTAATTCAACAAAATATGCCCGTTTTTATAATTACAGTATTTTTTCTCAAATATAGCCATCATATCAGTAATCATGACATGCCGAGTGATGGAGTGAAAAGATTTTCTCAAACCAAATAAAACATTAAACTAATGAAATAAATTAATATACATTTTGGAATGGCTAATATTTATATGGTGAATATATTTTCTCAACCAAAACGATTAACTATTGATGCTGTGGTACAGTCATGAAAAAAAAGGTGTGGCCGTTTATAACATCTACTAGATAGAAACTATTGGTAGGTTTTCTTGCATTTTAACATAATTTCTATGTAGGAAATGGCTTCAAAAGTATCTTAAAAATGGTAACATCTTATCAACTGCATGGAGATACCCTTTGAACCCCCTAAAGGTCCCTTGACCCAGAGCTAATATTTTTCAATTCCTCTATTTGTTTGTACCTCACTGGGATCCCTGTTTTTTTATTGCCCTAAAACCCATCAAAAATGTGTAAATAGAGCTAAAGGCATCATGTACTGAGAAAAAGATTAAATGTTCATACTAATAATGAACAAAAACACTAGGTTGCCTTTTAAATACTGTATGTGGATAATGTTTATTTAACCTTTTTTTGGGCTAACCACTATGTCATTACATATTAGCAGTGTTCAGAAAATTACATCTAAACATTAATTAATTATAGTTTCTCATTACATTGCCAAAAAGTAATTGAAATAATAACAATTAATTCATTAATTTCTAGGGAGAAAAAAAAATCTGGCATATAGTGCATCCGGAAAGTATTCACTGCGCTTCATTCTTTTCACATTTTGTTATGTTCCAGCCTTATTCCAAAATGGAATAAATACATTGTTGACACTCCAGGTGGGCTGCCATGTGCTTTTTACTAAGGAATGGCTTCCGTCTAGCCATTTTACCATACATGCCTGATTGGTGGATAGCTGCAGAGATGGTTGTCCTTCTGGAAGCGTATTTTCTCTACACAGAGAAATGCTGTAGCTCTGTCAGAGTGACCATCAGGTTCTTGGTCACCTCCCTGTCTAGGGCCCTTCTCCCCTTATCGCTCAGTTTAGACGGCCAGGGAGTTTTGGTGGTTTGAAACTTCTTCCATATTTGGATGATGGGGGCCACTGTGCTCAAGGTAGCAGATATTTTTCTGTACTGTTCTCCAGATTTGTGCCTCAAGACAGTCCTGTCTCGGAGGTATACAGACAATACCTTCGACTTCATACTGTGTTTGTGCTCTGCCATGCATTGTCCAGTGTGGTACCTTATATACAAACACGTGTTTGTCTTTCCAAATCATGTCCAATCATGAATTTGCCACAGGTGGACTCCTATTAAGATGTAGGAACATCTCAAGGATGGATGATCAGTAGAAACGGGATGCACCCGACCTCACTTTTTTTTAGCTTCATGGCAAAGGCTGTGAATATTTATGTACATGTAATTTTCTAGTTTTTAAAATGTTTAATACATTTGCTAAAATCTCTAAAAAACAGAACAAAGAAAACATTTTCACTGTGGGGTCCTGTGTGTAAAATTTTGAGGACAAAAATGAAATTGTTCTAATTTGGAATAAGGCTGTACCATAACAAAATGTGGAAAAAGTAAAGCGCTGTGACAATCCCCTATGATTAAAGTGAACAAACCAAATGTCTCATTTGCGACTTTTTTTCACCTCAATAAAAGGCCAAACCACAGGTAGTGAGGTCCTCGGCTCTGGTGCAGCAACAAAAGGACATCAAACTTGACTAAACAGAGGAAGTAAAAGTAATAGGACAAATACCTTTTTCAAGATGAGTTACACCTCCGTGTTGAGCTGCTGTGTCCAATTTCTGGCGATCAACCACACCGGGATCAATGGTGGATTTGGCTTGCAAGAGGCGCACAATGGCATGGCAAGCTCAGTATCTGACATTGGCGTGTCCTGACGAGCCTCAATCACATCCCCTATGTTGAAACATCCTCCCAACACTACTAGTAAGATATCCTTGTGTGCCGACAAATAGATTTTATATACCGTATTTTTCGGACTATAAGGCGCACTTAAAATCCTTTCATTTTTTCAAAACTCGACAGTGCGCCTTATAACCCGGTGAGCCTAATGTACAGAATAATTTTGGTTGTGCTTACCGACCTCAAAGCTATTTTATTTGGTACATGGTGAAATGATAAGTGTGATCGGTAGATGGCAGTCACACATAAGAGATATGTGTAGACTGCAATATGACTCAAGTAAACAACACCAACATGTAATATGTTCCATTGAAAATATAGAACATTACACACGGCGCTCAAAGATCTATCAAAAGTTTTTAGTACAGCTTTGGTAAGCTATGAAGCCACACCGCTTGATGGATTGTACTGTGCTTCAACATACGAGTATTATTATGGTGTGTGTATAAGGTAATACATATTATCTGGTGTTTTGTTTCGCAATATTATGGAAAATAAACTTTTCTTACCTTCTGGTACCTGCTGATCTCTATTTGGGATCGGCATAAGTCCTGAAAATTTGCACGCCTCGCCTTTGTAGTCCGTGCCGACACCGTAGTTGATAAGCTTCTTCTTTTCCTCTATCTTCTTGTTATGTGACATTCATCCTCTGCTGTTGCCATTTCTAATATAAAGTAGTGTAAAGTTCTTACTTACTGTATATCTGTCAGTAAACTTGCCATGAAAGCGCTAAAACATACCGGTTTAGTGGGTTTACATTATTCACCCAAGGACCTTTAGTTATTAGAAAGTTCCGGTCGGTCGGTTTTTCACGGTACACATTTCTGGCGTTGTTGTTGCACTAGTAAGCCACGGATGAGGAGATGCTGCTCCGTTATTGATTTATGTAAAGTCTGAATGTCATTAAAACAGTTAGCTCCATCTTTTGACACTTCTTCCACTCCCGTCATTGCACGCTACAACAAAGATGACGGAGAAAAGACGCTGCTGAATGTGAGCCACGTAATAAGACCGCCCACAAAACGGTGCATACTGAAGCGACTGTCAGAAAGCGGATTGAAGATGATCCGTAAAACATAATCTATTCAACATTTTGACCAAAGAACCAACATTACATGTTATGTAGAACACAAGGAAGTGTTTTCAATTTAGAAAAAAAAAAGACTCCTTTAATGCGCCCTATAATCCGGTGCGACTTTTGTAGGAAAATAGACCTGACTAGACCCGCTCATCGGCAGTGCGCCTTATAATCTGGTGCACCCTATGGTCCGGAAAATACGGTAATAAGAAATGTGGGAAGTCAAAACACGGCAACTGATTTCAAAGACGTCACTATTGGCCTGCACTCTGCACTAGAGGTCGGAATCTTTGGCCACCTCACGATTCGATTATGATCACAATTCAGGAGCTATGATTCGATTAAAAATTGATTATTGATGAATCTTTAATTTATGTATATTGATGCAGTTTTACATTTCTTTTTGTTTCACTAAATAAGCGTTTATTATTTGCAACTTTTAAAAACAGTGCATTTGTAATAAGAAATTCCCATCACATTTATTAAAAACATTGAAAATGTGTGCAAAACTGGAACATAAGTGCCTTTTAATAAAGGAGCTGGTCCAATTTCTCGGTGAGGTAGCTCACTGCAGTCAGCCAAATTATCAAAACTGTCTACATTACTTTATTTACAATGAATAAATTGATTATTGGTTATTGACGTTTACTAATTGATTTTATAATTGTCCATGTCCAAATTGCGATGCATCTAAAAATCGATTATTTCCCCCGCCTCTGCGCTGCACCCAAAAATCTTTTTCTAACATTTAAAGAAGACATGAGGAACCTAATCGTCTCTGCGCACATAGAGATGTTGTTCCCGCCTGCAGGATTTGTTAAGGGAATTGTTACGAAAATTGGCAAACGATTTCAAGAAATTGATAAACTTGGAGAACCAGTTTTCGATTCGTACACTTAAGGTTGACTAATTAGTTCTTCTCCATGTGGAAACATAAACTAGCTGGCTACAGTAACTTTAGTAGGATGCCGAACCCTTTGGAACAAAGCACTTAGTGAAAAGTAAAAATAGTCACATTTCATACATGAATAGTATAATGGTAATAAAGTAAATAAATAATCAAGTTTGAAGATAATGTAAAATTGTATTTTCCATAGGCTGACTATTTGTGCATTTGTTTTGAATGTAACCGGTCATTACAGAAACAAAACAACTACAAATGTGCGGCTTTTCCTTAACGTGCAGTATTTAGGTCATTCAAACCAATCGATTGCAAGAAAGTTTAAACATATCATCTGCGCTAAACCGTTGGGAGAGATTTCTCTTGCTGTTTTGAATTCAAAGTTCTTACGGCGGAAGACTTTTGTGTGACGCAGCTTTTGTAAATTGTTTTGTGTTATTTGTTTTAAGTGCTGGAACAATTTGTCATATTACACCCTGATTAGGCAACGTTAACATATATACCTGCACAAAACCTGACTCACCCAACAGAAGTCATAGTGACACATGTCAGACTCAGAAACATAGTAAATGTGTTCAAATGTGTCCTATATATCTCAGTGCTTGAATTGAGCTTATCATTAAAGCTTGTCATGGTTTTTTTTAAGATTGCTAAACTGGAGCGTACCAGGAAACCTCAAGTTTCTGGTTGACCATGCTACCATCTGAGCCATGTGGCCCAAATGTGGCTGTCCCAAGACATTTTAAAGCCGTTCAAAATTTCTAATAAGGTATCAACATATTACATAGTTCAACTGTTTTTATTAAGTTGCTTAAATGAATTCATATAAAACAAGCTAGGTAAATAGTTTTGTCAGGATTTTAGCCTTAAAGACAAAGATTTATAAAAATTAATAAATCAACAACGTGAGAGAGATGGATGGACATAAAGACGACAGAAAAGACATCTCTGCCAAAATTGTATGATACAGTGGCCATGAGTTCACGTCCCATCTGGGGCATGTATTATTTAACCCTTGTGTAAGCTTAAGATTGACTTTACACACTAAACTCTTAGGACCCAAAAGGGACCTGCTCATAAGTCAGCAATACTTTTATTTTGTTTTTGAACTTGAATTTTTTAACAATGATATTTATTGCTATAAAGTTTTTATTATGTATTTTAATGTTTTATGGCCTTTTTGTCAAAACCTTTTTTATTATGGGAACATTTTTAAAAAGTGCAATATTTCTAAAAAATATTTTGCAAAGTTGACTATTTAAGTTTGAGCAATTACATCTATGAATAGGTCAATAATTACTTACATTGATTTTGATACAGTAGACATAAAATATAATTGTATTACTTTTTATGTGCCTACTCTCATTGGTTACGTGAGAATTGCATACATTACAAATAGGTAATTATGTTTTATCATGTTGTGATACTATCACATGTGCAATTATAATAGTCGTTCATCTCTGCTTTAATGTAATATTTATTTTCCAAATTCTCACCAGGGAGTGTCAATGAAGAAGTGTCAAACCAGGAGACACCCCCAGAACTCAGCGCCATTGGGGGTTCTGCGAGTAGAGAGGAGAACTCTACTGATACTCAAGTGGTCCTGGAGGTTGTTCAAGGGCCCAGACAGCCAGTGTCCTTCTATGAGCCGCAGCTGCGTGAAGAAATTATCAAGGAACTCTGGGACTCTCAGTTCTTCACAATCATCACTGAACAGACTGTTGTTATAAGCGGTGAAGTTTATGTCCCACTGTGCATTAGGTACCTAAACAAAGAGGACATCCAATGTGAAGAAACATTGGCTTTTGTTCCTCTTGTTGGAGACTGCGCGGTCCTCTCTGAGTCTATTGAGATGGCACTCTCTGAAAAATGGGGTCTTAACATGGCGTACTGTAGAGGACAGGCCTTGATGAGTGTTGGCGAGGTCGGCGCTCAAATGAGAGCTGTGAGCTTAGCGCTAGCTGAGAAATACCCTCAGGCAGTGAGAACAGTCAACTCTAGTTTGTCACTCAATGCGTGGCTGGCAAAGTCCTCTTCAATAGAAGCAGCGACTGAGGGAACGGTCCTGGCAGGTCAAATATTACGTTGGCTAACAGAGGATGCAGAGCGGCAAAATAAACTGGAAGAAATGATCCTCCACGTGTTCCAGCACAATGAGGCAAAGGGGAACGAGCTGAGGGACAAGCTGATGAAGAACTGGGATAAGAGTCACAACATGCATGAGGTGATGGTGGAGATTATCGAAGCTGTCTTGCTTTGTTTAAGTGAGCTCAAACATCAGGGAGACATTTCGGACCGGCAGCAAGCGTCGCAGTTCTTTGATTCCATCACAAACTTTGAGTTCATCCTCTCATTGGTGGTGCAGAGACACGTCTTGAGTGCCACCAAGAAGCTGAGTCAGTCTCTCCAGGGCAAGCCCTTGGACATGTTGCTTGCTGTCAACAGTTTACCAGATCTCAGCGCGTCTCTCAGGAATTTGGTGAGCGACATCAACGCACATCACAAGGCGTGGTTCGAGGAAGCCGTGGTGCTCGCTTCTAAGCTGCACATCCAAATACTGCATTCGGTTCTGTTGGAACCTTTGAGTGAGTTTTACAAACTTGCGCTCAGCGTGAAATTGGTTGAACACTCCTTGTTAGAAGTCGACGAGCTCTTCACCGAGAAGGTCATGGATACCTTGAGGTGTCTGGAGATTGTGCCTTACGCAATGTCCAAAGTACAAAGCAGCACTCTCAGTGGTCTCATGCTGCGCCTGTACAAGGAAGACCTGCGAGACGAAGCTTCCCTTGATGACGAGATCAAATTGTGGAAGGAGAAGTGGTTGGACCCCCTGGCGGGCTATCTTCCGACCACCGTGCTCGACACCCTCAAAACGTCCCAAATAAGAAGCTACAGTAATATCGAGACTCTCCTCCGACTCCAGGTCATTTTGCCCTTTTCAAGAAAAGAGAGCAACTTCAAGCAAGGAAAGAGAAGCTTACAGGAATTCATTCAGCAGGAAAAAAGATCCCTCGCCGAACTCCATCCTCTGTAAAAGCTGCAAGGTCTTCCATCATGGAGAGGTTGGCGCCATCACCGCCGTACTCGAGAGCCTGGAGGTCTGTAATCAACATTTCTGTGTGTGCATCCATCCATTTTCTACCGCTTGTCCCTCTCGGGGCGCGGGGGTGGCTGGAGCCTACCTATCTCAGCTGCATTCGGGCGGAAGGCGGGATACATCCTGGACAAGTCGCCATCTCATCGCAGGGGCCGTTTTTGTATATATTATTCAAATTCTTTGTGTTCTCCATTTGTTGATAGTCTCTAAACCACGTTTTTGATATATTTTCCCCTCTTTTCTAGTTTGTACAATAATACTGCTCAATGGGACCAAAATGGCATAACAATAGTCAGGTGAAATAAAGCAATGTTCCATTGATGGTTATCAATGCTAGTGTGCCTTGATACAAACATTTTATTCAAGATGTCCCATTGGTGTGACCAGGCTGGCATCAGTATCCCTTTTAATGAGTTATTTTACTTCCAACTGTCACTCTTGCTTCATGTTCTGATGCTTTGCTATGTTTCCTGTCACATTTGCTGTAAACCTAGCTATTAAAGAATGTCTCCTTGATATGGAAAATCTTCTATATATTTGTCAAAAAAAGTAATAAAAGTGTCCAAAAAGATAAACAGTGGTGTTCATAAGTTTTTCTGATTGTAGCAGTAACTGTAACAAGACACAAGGTGGCTCTGTGGGACTGCATTACCTAAGCCTGGATGCAAACTTCTCTTGCGACCAAGCCAGCCAACAGAAACAAAACAGAGCTTTATAAACTTCAACAAATACCAAATACATATTTTCCAACTGCATTAAAACGATAAAACTTCCAAGATGGCGGCGCTTCATGGCGGCAGCTTCTTGCGAGCGCTCCTGGAAGTGTAGACCGATTTGGCAAAAATACGCCTCAATTCAGTCAATTTCATGGCTGGCTCACAGCGTGTTCACTCCGTGATCACTTACGACCGACTTACGATTCTGGATGTGGAGAGATCGGGCCATTTGGGGCTGAAAGATGCGTGTACGGTGGACCTACTCGCTAGCTTGGGAATTCTTCGCGAGCAGTGGCCTTTGAAGCAGCGGCGTCCACTACCAGCGGAGACCGTCAACGAAAGAGACGTAAGCGGTGCGCTCGGAAGCAGAAGCGGGGGTGTCGGGCGGGGCTAACAACAAAGCTAAAGGCGTTGTTGTTAGCGGGGCTAACGAAAAAGCTAAATGCTAATCCACAAAGAAGCGCTAATAAGGAGTCTGTTAAGCTAGAACTAGCCAGCGCCAGGCTGGATAATCCCTGCACACATAGCAATTCTCTTAGAATAATATACAACTCACATAATGTTTTTTCTGTGTCAGAGGTGGACATGCATTTTACTGAGGTGGCAAACAATCTAAAAATTCCTGTCATATCAATTCCTAGATATGGTCGAAATTATTTAAAGTGCACTACGCATAATAAACGTAACATTATTAATATTGCTACTACGGATACTTTCAACAAAAACTCCTCAAAACAGCCCACCACCTATAATATGGGCTTTTTAAACATAAGGTCATTGTCTTCCAAAACGTTATTAGTTAATGAAGTCATTAGAGACAACAATCTTGATGTCGTTGGTCTAGCCGAGACCTGGCTCAAACCAGACGAATTTTTTGCGCTGGGTGAGGCGTCTCCTCCTGGCTATACGGGAACGCATATTGCCCGTCCCATTAAAAGGGGTGGGGTGTTGCACTAATATACAACAAAAACTTTAGCCTTACCTCGGACCTAAATAATAAATATAACTCGTTTGAGGTGCTTACTGTGAGGTTTGTCACACCGCTGCCTCTGCACCTGGCTGTCATCTACCGCCCCCCAGGGCCCTATTCGGACTTTATCAATGAATTTTCAGAGTTCGTTGCTGATCTAGTGACGCACGCCGACAATATAATCATAACGGGAGACTTTAACATCCATATGAATACCCCATCGGACCCTCCATGCGTGGCGCTCCAGACTATAATTGATAGCTGTGGTCTTACACAAATAATAAATGAACCCACGCATTGCAACGGTAATATGATAGATCTAGTGCTCGTCAGGGGTGTCACCACCTCCAAAGTTACGATACTCCCGTACACTAAAGTAATGTCCGATCATTACCTTAAAAAATTCGAAGTTCTGACTCATTGTCAACAAACTAATAATAATAATAATAACTACTATAGCAGCCGCAACATTAATGCTGCCACAACGACGACTCTTACTGACCTACTGCCTTCGGTAATGGCACCATTCCCAAATTATGTGGGCTCTATTGATAACCTCACTAACAACTTTAACGACGCCCTGCACGACACCATTGATAGTGTAGCACCGCTAAAGCTAAAAAGGACCCCTAAAAGGCGTACCCCATGGTTTACAGAAGAAACTAAAGCCCAGAAATTATCATGTAGAAAGCTGGAACGCAAATGGCGTGCGACTAAACTTGAGGTTTTCCATGAAGCATGGAGTGATAGTTTAATAACTTATAAACGCATGCTTACCTCAGCTAAAGCTAAATATTACTCAAATCTCATCCACCTCAACAAAAATGATCCTAAATTTGTGTTTAGTACAGTAGCATCGCTAACCCAACAAGGGACTTCTCCCAGTAGCTCCACCCACTCAGCAGATGACTTTATGAATTTCTTTAATAAGAAAATTGAAGTCATTAGAAAAGAGATTAAAGACAATGCATCTCAGCTACAACTGGGTTCTATTAACACAGATACGACTGTATATACGACGGACACTGCCCTCCAAAATAGTTTCTCCCTCTTTGATGAAATAACATTAGAGGAATTGTTAAAATGTGTAAATGGGACAAAACAAACAACATGTTTACTTGACCCAATTCCTGGGAAACTTATCAAGGAGTTTTTTGTTTTATTAGGTCCATCAGTGTTAAATATTATAAACTTATCACTTTCCTCTGGTACTGTTCCCCTAACATTCAAAAAAGCGGTTATTCATCCTCTACTCAAAAGACCTAACCTCGATCCTGACCTCATGGTAAACTACCGGCCGGTGTCCCACCTTCCGTTTATCTCGAAAATCCTCGAAAAAATTGTCGCACAGCAGCTAAATGAACACTTAGCGTCTAACAATCTCTGTGAACCTTTTCAATCCGGTTTCAGGGCAAATCACTCTACGGAGACAGCCCTCGCAAAAATGACTAATGATCTATTGCTAACGATGGATTCTGATGCGTCATCTATGTTGCTGCTTCTTGATCTTAGCGCCGCTTTCGATACTGTTGGTCATAATATTTTATTAGAGCGTATCAAAACACGTATTGGTATGTCAGACTTAGCCTTGTCTTGGTTTAACTCTTATCTTACTGACAGGATGCAGTGTGTCTCCCATAACAATGTGACCTCGGACTATGTCAAGGTAACGTGCGGAGTTCCCCAGGGTTCGGTTCTTGGCCCTGCACTCTTTAGTATTTACATGCTGCCGCTAGGTGACATCATACGCAAATACGGTGTTAGCTTTCACTGTTATGCGGATGACACCCAACTCTACATGCCCCTAAAGCTGACCAACACGCCGGATTGTAGTCAGCTGGAGGCGTGTCTTAATGAAATTAAACAATAAATGTCCGCTAACTTTTTGCAACTCAACGCTAAGAAAACGGAAATGCTGATTATCGGTCCTGGTCAACACCGACATCTATTTAATAATACCACCTTAACATTTGACAACCAAACAATTAAACAAGGCGACTTGGTAAAGAATCTGGGTATTATCTTCGACCCAACTCTCTCGTTTGAGTCACACATTAAGAGTGTTACTAAAACGGCCTTCTTTCATCTCCGTAATATCGCTAAAATGCGTTCCATTTTGTCCACAAACGATGCTGAGATCATTATTCATGCGTTCGTTACATCTCGTCTCGATTACTGTAACGTTTTATTTTCGGGCCTCCCTATGTCTAGCATTAAAAGATTACAGATTGTACAAAATGCGGCTGCTAGACTTTTGACAAAAACAAGAAAGTTTGATCATATTACGCCTATACTGGCTCACCTGCACTGGCTTCCTGTGCACCTAAGATGCGACTTTAAGGTTTTACTACTTACGTATAAAATACTACACGGTCAAGCTCCTGCCTATCTTGCCGATTGTATTGTACCATATGTCCCGACAAGAAATCTGCGTTCAAAGAACTCCGGCTTATTAGTGATTCCCAGAGCCCAAAAAAAGTCTGCGGGCTATAGAGCGTTTTCTATTCGGGCTCCAATACTATGGGATGCCCTCCCGGTAAAAGTTAGAGATGCTACCTCAGTAGAAGCATTTAAGTCTCATCTTAAAACTCATTTGTATACTCTAGCCTTTAAATAGACTCCCTTTTTAGACCAGTTGATCTGCCGTTTCTTTTCTTTTCTTTCTACTCTGCTCCGGGGTGGACCGCTAGCCTGTTCATCGGATGGGGACATCTCTACGCTGCTGACCCGTCTCCGCTCGGGATGGTTGCTGCTGGCCCCACCATGGACTGGACTTTCGCTGATGTGTTGGACTTTCACAATATTATGTCAGACCCACTCGACATCCATTGCTTTCGGTCTCCCCTAGAGGGGGGGGGGGGGGGGGGGGTTTACCCACATATGCGGTCCTCTCCAAGGTTTCTCATAGTCATTCACATTGACGTCCCACTGGGGTGAGTTTTCCTTGCCCGTATGTGGGCTCTGTACCGAGGATGTCGTTGTGGCTTGTACAGCCCTTTGAGACACTT
Source organism: Entelurus aequoreus (assembly GCF_033978785.1). Lineage (NCBI taxonomy): Eukaryota > Metazoa > Chordata > Actinopteri > Syngnathiformes > Syngnathidae > Entelurus > Entelurus aequoreus. The sequence goes on from NC_084735.1 coordinate 53,554,865, forward strand.
GTGATTTAGGGCTATATAAATAAACATTGATTGATTGATTGATTGATAAAAATTTCTGATGGAATCTTAATAATCAATTAAAAAAAATATGTGGTCGTTAACGCACCCTTGATTTGGTTGTGATCTGTGTATGGGAGTTTTATGATACATTTATACATCCATCCATTTTCTACCGCTTGTCCCTTTTTTGGGGTCGCGGGGGGGTGCTGGAGCCAATCTCAGCTGCACATGGGCGGAAGGCGGGGTACACCCTGGACAAGTCGCCAACACTGATAGAGATTGATTGATTGATTGAAACTTTTATTAGTAGATAGCACAGTTCGGTACATATTCCATACAATTGACCACTAAATGGTAACACCCGAATACGTTTTTCAACTTGTTTAAGTCGGGGTCCACGTAAATTAATTCATGGTAACGCTTTGTGTATTTAAAAATCTATTGTAATATAACAAAAGACTAGCCAATTTTGTTTACATTGTTAGAATTATAAAATACTACAATAACATCATATTTAACTAGATTTCAGGACTTAACTGTTCATTTAAACTAATTTGATTACAAGTAATGGAGGAATGTAATGTTATCTCTTATGCTAGTCAAAGATCCTTTATTTGAGAGAAGCGCTGTGCTGTTTTTAAGAACCGGCTAAATAAAAATAGTCCGAGATCCTCTCTATACTTGGCCAATAAAGTTGATTCTGATGACAGGTGTGCTCTGTTTTAAGGAATTAATGCAAGAAAATATTACAAAGATGCTCCATATTGTGCTGCTTTTTAAAATATGCTGCAAAAACATTAGCAAAAAAATCCTGCATGATGTGCCTTAAGAACAAAAAATGTAGATAATAAATCAAGATGTTCAAATATAAATACAGAAAACATGTGCGATGTACAACAATATGTGATGCATTAAATTGTATGCATGTTCCAAAAAATTGAACTGAACTGAACAATTGGAGAGCAATAAACACAAGAAAACCGGTACATTTCTTTTTACATTTGTCTTCATATGAAATTGTTTCTTTTTTTTTAATTTAGAATTTGGGAGGTTTTCATGTTTGACACAAAATGTAACTAAAATGTTAGCATGTGGCAGATTAAAAAGCAGTTATGTGAGTTGTTGCTCTGTGGCTTTGTTGCTGTGTTTGTGTTTGAGGTAAGAGTTTTGGAGAAACTTTGTGTTAACACAATCAATTATTTGCTAAACATTCAATCTAGTCTGAACTATGAGCACCATTTGAACTTTGTCAACTTGATGACTTTCCCTTTCTGAACATTTAAAGGTGCTGTTTGCTACTTCCTCAGGCTCACAGTAACATTTTTCAAAGCAAAAAAAATAACAAGCTTATGTTACCATTAGTGGTTCAACACAACACATTTTTCACAATTACAAAGTTTATGTACAAACCCCGTTTCCATATGAGTTGGGAAATTGTGTTAGATGTAAATATAAACGGAATACAATGATTTGCAAATCATTTTCATCCCATATTCAGTTGAATATGCTACAAAGACAACATATTTGATGTTCAAACTGATAAACATTTCTTTTTTTGCAAATAATCATTAACTTTAGAATTTGATGCCAGCAACACGTGACAAAGAAGTTGGGAAAGGTGGTAATAAATACTGATAAAGTTGAGGAATGCTCATCAAACACTTATTTGGAACATCCCACAGGTGAACAGGCAAATTGGGAACAGGTGGGTGCCATGATTGGGTATAAAAGTAGATTCCATGAAATGCTCAGTCATTCACAAACAAGGATGGGGCGAGGGTCACCACTTTGTCAACAAATGCGTGAGCAAATTGTTGAACCGTTTAAGAAAAACCTTTCGCAACCAGCTATTGCAAGGAATCTAGGGATTTCACCATTTACGGTCCGTAATATCATCAAAGGGTTCAGAGAATCTGGAGAAATCACTGCACGTAACAGCTAAGTCCGTGACCTTCGATCCCTCAGGCTGTACTGCATCAACAAGCGACAAGTGTGTAAAGGATATCACCACATGGGCTCAGGAACACTTCAGAAACCCACTGTCAGCAACTACAGTTGGTCGCTACATCTGTAAGTGCAAGTTAAAACTCTCCTATGCAAGGCAAAAACCGTTTATCAACAACACCCAGAAACGCCGTCGACTTCGCTGGGCCTGAGCTCATCTAAGATGGACTGATACAAAGTGGAAAAGTGTTCTGTGGTCTGACGAGTCCACATTTCAAATTGTTTTTGGAAACTGTGGACGTCGTGTCCTCCGGACCAAAGAGGAAAAGAACCATCCGGATTGTTATCGACGCAAAGTTGAAAAGCCAGCATCTGTGATGGTATGGGGGTGTATTAGTGCCCAAGACATGGGTAACTTACACATCTCTGAAGGCGCCGTTAATGCTGAAAGGTACATACAGGTTTTGGAGCAACATATGTTGCCATCCAAGCAATGTTACCATGGACGCCCCTGCTTATTTCAGCAAGACAATGCCAAGCCACGTGTTACATCAACGTGGCTTCATAGTAAAAGAGTGCAGGTACTAGACTGGCCTGCCTGTAGTCCAGACCTGTCTCCCATTGAAAATGTGTGGCGCATTATGAAGCCTAAAATACCACAACGGAGACCCCCGGACTGTTGAACAACTTAAGATGTACATCAAGCAAGAATGGGAAAGAATTCCACCTGAGAAGCTTAAAAAATGTGTCTCTTCAGTTCCCAAACGTTTACTGAGTGTTGTTAAAAGGAAAGGCCATGTAACACAGTGGTGAACATGCCCTTTCCCAACTACTTTGGCACGTGTTGCAGCCATGAAATTCTAAGTTAATTATTATTTGCAAAAAAAAAATAAAGTTTATGAGTTTGAACATCAAATATCTTGTCTTTGTAGTGCATTCAATTGAATATGGGTTGAAAAGGATTTGCAAATCATTGTATTCCGTTTATATTTACATCTAACCCCATTTCCCAACTCATATGGAAACGGGGTTTGTAATACAAATCATGTCAAATCATGTTGTTGTGAAAGAATCTACATTCAATGACCGCTAACGCTAGCTATCCAATTTGCTATCATTAGCTAACAACACCCAAAGCTAATGCGCCTGCATGTGTTACGTACGTACCTGATTACGTCATTACGTACGAGAAGCCGTAAGAGGGCGGGATATATGTGTAAAATACATTGGAAATTTGGCGTCCGTGTAAATGTTGCAAACAGCCCCTTTAAGTTAATATCTGCACTAATCCAATACATGATTTATTGAGCAATGTTGTGTGTAGATATCTCATATATATGAGATATCTAAAATGATTAAACCATTGTAATGTATACATAATTTTGTGACTGCTAAATCGATGTTTACTATAAACATGTTATCAATGTAAAATTTAAAAAAAAATTGATAGCAAGAATAAATAATCAATTAAATAACTGTCTATATTAAAATAAATAACGTTACTAATAAAAATATTAGATGCAATTATTATAATTATTGAATAAGAATATATTGTATTACCTATTTATAACATATAAAATAAATAAAGATTCAAAGGAAGCTGCTTAGTTACCATCGTAGAATTGGAAAACCTTCTCATTGCTATGCTTAAGGACAGTAGTTTATTTACCAGCTAATATTCAGTCCCTCCAGAAATTCAAGATTGTGCTAATTCATGTAAATTTGACCAATCCCTGTGATTTAGATTCAGATTCTGAAGTACTTTATTAATCCCAGAGGGGAAATTAATTTGCGGCCTCGCAACTTTTTCCAAAATCCGAAAATTTGCCGTCCGTTTTGGCCAATCAGCCTTTTTTTTTTGGCAATCAAATTTGTCTTTGAGCAGCTTTCAAACACGCACGTCAATTGTCTAATCAAAACGTACGTATGTTTCTTGTGTAGACGAAGCAGAAACAACATGTAACAATATATGAACTCTTTATTGATCAAATGGCACAATTGTCCTCCTGCACAATAAGACCTACTTCCTGTTCCTGTCTACAATGCCAAGACTTCTGCGTAATGTAGTATATAAACATTTACTTCCTAGATTACATGTATTTATATAGTTATGTAACTTGTATTTATCCAGGGTAAGCCAATTAAGAAAATATTTTCATTTGCAATGCTGACCAGGCAAAGTGGCAACATCTACATGTTAAAGATGTTGAAGTGTGATGACAATCTCATCGTATCTCATTTACCAACAAACATTAGCGGTATAAATGGCTCTCAGCAGTTCACAAATGCTCTTAACGTGCAGTGGTAAATGTGTTTGTACATAAATAGTGGTTTAAGAAGGACAAATACTTTTCAAGTGTTAAACATACACAGAGAATGTCTGCAATTTGTGGATGACAGAGCAGACAGCGGACAATAAGGAAGCCTTTGCTGGTATTTATTTCTGTGATTATAATTATTACTATTACTAGTTATAATTAAATAAGACAGTAGAGTCATTTGACAATGAGCTCTGAGAACTTGCTCTAGTGTGTACTTTAAGTCTGTGTGGTATAAAATTAGTAAAACATCAATACAGTATTTGTGCATTTTTAGCAATTGCATCGTGCTGAAATGTGCTTTGTATTGACGATGACTCAGCATATACTTATCTTCCATAACCCACTGAGTGCACGTATTCTTACTGTCAGCTGTAACAGCAGATACAACCAAACAAAGCCCTGATTATCGCTGCTCAGCAGTGTGAAAGAAGCACCTCTTGTCTCCGGTGTGGCTCGCCTACAACGCTGTTCACAGGCCTCACCGAAAATGTAGAGAACACAACCTGTGAGTATGAAATATGAACATGATTGACGTATAAAATCACATACATGCACAAAATGTACACATTTGCCAATAGATTGATCATAAATTCCACTAAAGTAAAACTTTTGTAGGGTACGTGTCATTGTTTCTGGTGGGACACATTTCAGTGTAACACCAAACAATGGACTAACTTAAAAAGCGGTATTTCCTTCATATGAAAAGTAAGCAACAAAGATTAGACAAGTGTCGTAATCATAAACGTTCATTTGAGCATTGTTTTGTTTCGCGGCAGAGGAATAATAGGCCACTGTGGTTAGAGTGTCCACCATGAGATCGGTAGGTTGTGAGTTCAAAACCCGGCTGAGTCATACCAAAGACTATAAAAATGGGACCCATTACCTCCCTGCTTGGCACTCAGCATCAAGGGTTGGAATTGGGGGTTAAATCAGCAAAAATGATTCCCGGGTGCGGCCACCGCTGCTGCTCACTGCTCCCCTCACCTCCCAGGGGGTGATCAAGGGTGATGGGTCAAATGCAGGGAATAATTTTGCCACACCTAGTGTGTGCGTGACAATCATTCGTATTTTAACTTCAACTTTTAATATACTTTCTTTTTAAGTAGGTTAATGTTAGCGACTAATCTTAATGGTGCTTGTTGCATCAATCTTATGATTTCATGGACTTTTTAATGACATATGCTGGTGGCCGGTGGTGACATTTAAGTGGTTAGATTTTTTATAAAATTGGCTTTGTTCAGATTTAAGCTGTGTTGATATATAGCGATCATGGCTATTATTAATAGAACAATTTAAAAGTCCAATCTAAATGTCCTCCAACAATGGTTGGTCTCTTGTATATTAATTAGCCAAGTCATTTACAAGAGAAAAACATGGAAGGATAAAGGCTACTAGGAGCTAGCAGCTACGAAAGAGATAAGCACACAATAGTACACAAGCTAGACACACGTAATGAGTGTCCTTATTTGAACTACCGTATGTTTGGGACTATAAGGGGCACTTCAAATCCTTTCATTTTCTCAAAACTCGACAATGCGGCTAATGTACGGAATAATTTTGGTTGTGCTTACCGACCTCGAAGCTATTTTATTTGGTACATGGTGAAATGATCAGTGTGACCACTAGATGGCAGTCACACATAAGAGATACGTGTAGTCTGCAATATGACGCCAGTAAACAACACCAACATTTTATATGTTCCGTTGAAAATATAGAACATTACACACGGCGCTCAAACATCTATCGAAAGGTTTTAGTACGACTTTGAAGATGCATCGGATTGTACTGTGCTTCAACATGCGATTATTATGGTGTGTGTATAAGGTAAGACATATTATCTGGTGTTTTGTTTCGCAATATTATGCAAAAGCAACTTTTCTTACCTTCTGGTACCTGCTGATCTGTATTTGGGATCTGCATAAGTCCTGAAAATTTGCGCGCGTCCGCCTTTGTAGTTCGTGGGGACACCGTAGTTGATAAGCTTCTTCTTTTCCTCTATCTTCTTGTTGTGGGACATTCACCCTCCGTTGTTGCCATTTCTAACATAAAGTAGTGTAAAGTTCTTACTTATATCTGTCAGTAAACTCACCATGAAAGAGCTAAAACATACCGGTCTAGTGAGTTTACATTATTCACCCAAGGAACTTTAGCTATTAGAGAGTTCCAGTCGGACGGTTTTTCACCGGACACATTTCCGGCATTGTTGTTGTTTCCAGATGAGAAGATGCTGCTCCGTTATTGATTTAAGTAAAGACTGAATGTCATTAAAACAGTTAGCTCCATCTTTTGACACTTCTTCCACGCCCGTCCTTGCACGCTACACCGCTACAACAAAGATGACGGAGAAAAGACGCTGCCAAATGTGAGCCACGTAAATAAGACCGCCCACAAAACGACGCATCCTGAAGCGACTGTCAGAAAGCAACTTGAAAATGATCTGTAAAACATCATCTATGCAACATTTTGACCAAAGAATCACCATTACATGTTATGTAGACCACAAGGAAGTGTTTTACATTCAGAAAAAAATTATAATAATATGACTCCTTTAATGCGCCCTGTAATCCGGTGCGACTTTTGTATGAAAATAGACCTGACTAGACCCGCTCATCGGCAGTGCGCTTCATAATCCGGTGCGTCCTATTCTCCGGAAAATACGGTATGTTGCAGTCTAAAAGATCACATTTGTCATTATAAACAAGTACAAAATTATTCTAGTTGCATATTACTTAGAGTATTAGAAAGTATCAAGTAACAAACATGTGCACATCTTTCAACTTATGTCGTTAACTTCTTGAATTATTGTGACCACCCCACTTCACTATAAAGACAGCCTAAATCCATTCCAGACGGTTATTATAAAGAGGTTAGTGTTAATCATACCTACCATGTTTGACTGATCTCATTTGATCAAACCTTTTCTAACATAAAATCAATGACTAAAAAGGATGGTTTGTGATGATATCAGATCGTAATTGGTGTCGGCCAATAGTCAAGGCTCCAATATCGGTATGGTATCGAAAGAGAGTCCCGTAGTTTTGAGTGTTATCTGGAGGAATATCCAATAGACACCCTTTAGTTGGCATATTTATTGTGTAATATGAATAACAATTCTCTGCAAACTTTATGGGCAAAGTATCTTAATAAACAAATATTTGGGACTGCAGCTGCCATTTTTCTATTACTACTAGGGGTGTAACGGTACGTGTATTTGTATTGAAACGTTTCGGTACGGGGGTTTCGGTTCGGTTCGGAGGTGTACCGAACGAGTACACATGCTAGCAGCGACCGGGCTAGGACAACATGTAAAATCCAGAGCTGGAAGACCCTTCTGCCTCGTTAAGATCTCCCTGTTGGGAACACTTTGGCTGTGCGATACAACAATGGAGGACGGAGGTTTGCCGACATTGTTCAGCAGCTGCTTCTGACAACATGTCAAACATGTGTTGCACCTTTCCTGCTTCCGGCTCCCAGACCGATGTATTCTCGGGGGCAACACCCTTCACTCTACCCGGCAGTGGGTCTCCACAGCTCCGGACTCCAGGGTAAATGACGAGTCCGGCGATCAGTTGCAAATCGTGGCTTTATTGAGGTCTTGCACACAGCCAATCCAACAAAACACTAGCCACTCCCTGCACTTACGCTACCGCTCCCTCACCTCGCTCGCCCACACACTCACCTCACATGCTGTCACATATTAAAGGGCCACACACACACATACGCTACTCTCATAACACATGCTAACCCATTTGGAGTGTCACCACCGCATTCAAGCAGCCTCTCCTCGGTGAGTCAGGCAGGGCTAAAGCAATAACAAATGTTTTTATAGCAGCAGATATAAGTCCATATTGCATTCAAAAATAGATTTTGACCCACTTCTATGGTTGAAGAACAATGAGCTCATATATCCGCTTACTGCCAAGTTAGCCAGGCTGGGGGTGGGGGGGAAGAAAAGTTAATCTGAGGCTGAGTTGACTTGAAACTGTTTAATGTTGCTCTTTTTATATGTAGAAGAAAAGTTTTGTCATTTTATTTAATCTGAGCAACAGCTTGAGGCAGTTTAATGTTGATTAACGTGGACCCCAACTTAAACAAGTTGAAAAACTTATTGGGGTGTTACCATTTAGTGGTCAATTGTACGGAATATGTACTGTGCAATCTACTAATACAAGTCTCAATCAATCAAAAAAAGCACTTTATATGTAGAAAGGTTTTGTTAAGAAACCATTCTGAGCCTTATCTTATTTAGTTTATTTTATATATGTTGACCGCATTAACCCTGGCAATGGACCCTGTGTGTATATGTATGTTATGCCATTGTTTACAAATTTGGTAAATAAATAACCAAAACATTTATATTTTCTTGTTTTCTTACTGTACCGAAAATGAACCGAACCGTGACCTCTAACCTGAGGTAAGTACCAAACCAAAATTTGTGTGTACCGTTCCACCCCTAATTACTACTAATCTATTTAACAAGAAATATACTAGCATAGTTACAAAATTCCTTGAAGGCAACACATTAGGTGCGTAAATCTCTTTGACATCACGTCTATGCCATAGCTGGGACATGACAGCCATGAACTGTGCTGGTTGACTTTTGCTGCTATGACTCCTTGAAGCGGTCGTCCCTGTTATGTTCCTCACAAGGTGAGATGTGGGAAAATCAAAGGCTTGTGTGTTGACCTCAGTTCAGGAATGAAGAGGCCGAGTGTAAAAAGTCTCTGAACGCGAGCCCGGTCTTGCAGCAAGCGCCACGACGCCCACACAGGTAACGATCTGGGTCTATTCACAGTTGACTGTCACCTCAAACACTGCTGCCGAAACCGCCACCTCGAACACACACTCACTGGACACAACATTAGGCACACCAAGGGCTCTGTAAAAATAATGCTCAGTCGTGATTGGACGGCGTGGTTATATTTGTGTTGCTGCCAGCTTACAGCCTTGAAACGGAAGAACGTCAATCAAACTAATTTTAGAAAGAAACAGACGATTATTGAAACCATCAGTAATTAAACTAGCAAAAAAAGAAACAAGCAAGCAATCTAATGAAAATCATATGTCATAAATACAGTGGAGCGAGATGTATGACTTTATTTGGTTCTGTGACAAAGCTCGTGCATCAAAAAACTGAAACAGCGTAGCCCATTGAAATGAATTAAAAACATTACAATTTTAACATGTTGCATGCCCTATAAAAAGGAAAACTCACTTTTAGATAAGAAATATTGTATAAAAACAAGAATAGGGGTGGGCAAACTTTTTAGCTTTTGAAATTTGACAGACGGGCCGGGCGAGGACATGATGCATTTCAAAGCATATCCCATCTGTTGGAACTAAGAGTAGGCTTCTCAAACATGGGCTATTTTAATCATAATACATCTATTTTCAACAATATCACATCAGAACATCAAAGAAACATAAACATGGTATTAAAGGGTTAACACTTACATTCTCTTTTTGGGTCAGCAGTTTGCCAGTGCGTCGAAGTCTAGTATCAGTTTTGTTTCGGCAAGTCTCAAAACAGATCTTTGCTCAATTCTGTTTTAATATTTCGCGGGCTAGATTCAAGGGACCAACGGGCCGGATGTGGCCCATGGGCCGTAGTTTGCCCACCCCTGCACTAGAACGTAGTACAAACAAGTACAGTCGTTTTATGAGGTATTCATTATGTACAGCATTTACCTCGGAAAGTGGACTTCTATGTAATCTCCTTCCAGTTGCTTCACCATTAAACACACCATCAGCAGCTTCCCCATATTTTCATAGATAAATGTCTGCCGTTTATAAATTATTTTCAACGTCCTTGGCTGACGTTATCGGCTAATTCTGCTTCAGTATGGTGCAGACTAGCCGTGATATACGCGCCAACTGCCTCACTAAGGTAATCATTAATAAGTGTATCATAGAGAGATTATTTTTAATTTTTAAATATTATATTATTTTTAAAACAGTTTAAAACAAAATATACATAAAGATGCTTCTAATTACAATAAAAAATGACCTGCACTGCGTTGATGTATCCCCGACAAAATTTCAATTCCTGCTGTAGGAACACTTGCATTCAGAAGAGGAGAGCTACACTTCCATGTTTACATACAAGGTTCAAACATTAATAACGCAAAATGTGGATCCTTACGATCATGATTTGAGTGTCAAAGATGGTTGGTAATTTAATCTGTTAGATTTCTAACTGAATAATTGCTTCTGATATTGTGTACATGACATGTTGTACAAGTTAATGTTATTCATATCTCTGCAGGATAAGCGTGATACAAATATACTCCGTTCATCATTTAACCCTCTTTATTTGTCTATAACGTCTAATATTCAGACTGCTAAACATTATGTTATTGAGGACAATCAACCATCCATCCATCCATCCATCCATCCATCCATCCATCCATCCATCCATCCATCCATTTTCTACCGCTTGTCCCTTTCGGGGTCACGGGGTGGGGGGTGCTGGAGCCTATATACGTGTTATAAAAGTACACAATATTTCAACCTGCCACAAAAATCCCCCCATCTATTCCTCAATTGATATACTGGCATCTATTTAGGTGGAAATATCACAGATTACATTACAAAACATATTTGGGGCGGTATGGCATAGTGGGTAGAGCGGCCGTGCCAGAAACCTGAGGGTTGCAGGTTCGCTCCCCGCCTCTTGACATCCAAATCGCTGCCGTTGTGTCCTTGGGCAGAACACTTCACCCTTGCCTCCGGTGCCGCTCACACTGGTGAATGAATGATGAATGAATGATAGGTGGTGGTCGGAGGGGCCGTAGGCGCAAACTGGCAGCCTCGCTTCCGTCAGTCTACCCCAGGGCAGCTGTGGCTACAAATGTAGCTTACCACCACCAGGTGTGAATGAATGAGGGGTTCCCACTTCTCTGTGAACGCTTTGAGTATCTAATAATAGAAAAGCGCGATATAAAATCGAATCCATTATTATTATTATTATTATTATTTGACAAAGCATGATGGTAATGTAAGACATTTATATTTTGTTTGTGTAGTTAAACCGGATGTGACAGGTAGCGCTTTTACTTTGAAGTCGGAAGTGTGCGATTGGTTTGAGAAGAGGTGTCGTGACATTTCTTTGACCTCAGACAGATACAAAAGTGCCTCTCCACTTCCTGTCTACCGTCTTTCAGTTTTCCTGAGCTTGAATCCCATCTTACTGAAGCAGTTACAGTAACAACCTACATGTTATGTCATCAATGCACTAAACTGTAACCTAAACATGGAAGTGAAGTGTCACTTCTCTAAATGCGACTGTCGATTTGACAGTAAAAACTTTACATTTACAACATGCTACTGTAAAATATACCATTGTTTTTTTTTTGCCAACATTTTACGGTGAATGGAAAAACAGTACCACTGTTTTTATTTGGGGGGGGGGGGTTGTTCACGGTAAAAGCTGGCAGCTTAGTTGCCAGAATATTTGTGTTAAATTTACATTGGTTTTTATAACATTATATTGTTAATGGAAAAAACAGTACAAGTTCTATTTTTATTCTGGCAACTTAGCTGCCAGTTTTTCTACCATAAAAACAAATGTACCGTCTTTCCATTTACAGTAAAACACAGTCAAAAACAACAACTGTAGATTTTACAGTAAAAAACTGGCAGCTCAGTCAACAGAATTTTAACGCAAAAAACAGTAGTAGTTTTTTTCAATTTACAGTAATATGCTGAAAAGAACAATTATTAATTTGATAGGTAGTTTGTTTTAAAGGCCTACTGAAACCCACTACTACCGACCACACGCAGTCTGATAGTTTGTTTATATATCAATGATGAAATCTTAACATTGCAACACATGCCAATACGGCCGGGTTAGCTTACTAAAGTGCAATTTTAAATTTTGCGCCAAAATATCCTGCTGAAAACGTTTCGGTATGATGACGCCTGCACGTGACGTCACGGATTGTAGAGGACATTTTGGGACAGCATGGTGGCCAGCTATTAAGTCGTCTGTTTTCATCGCAAAATTCCACAGTATTCTGGACATCTGTGTTGGTGAATCTTTTGCAATTTGTTCAATGAACAATGGAGACAGCAAAGAAGAAAGCTGTAGGTGGGAAGCGGTGTATTGCGACCGGCTGCAGCAACACAAACACAGCCGATGTTTCATTGTTTACATTCCCGAAAGATGACAGTCAAGCTTTACCATTGGCCTGTGGAGAACTGGGACAACAGAGACTCTTACCAGGAGGACTTTGAGTTGGATACGCAGACACGGTACCGTGAGTACGTACGCAGCTGCGGCTTCCAAACATTTGATCGCTTGCCCGTACGTGCGTGCCGCTATGTGCATGTCACGTACGTAACTTTGGGGACTTTGGGGAAATATATGTGCTGTATGAACTTTGGGGAGGTGAACGGTACTTTGGGCTGTGGGATTGAGTGTGTTGTGCGGGTGTTTGAGTTGTATTGGCGGGTTATATGGACGGGAGGGGGGAGGTGTTTGTTATGCGGGATTAATTTGTGGCATGCCCTCTAGTCCTTCACTCTCCTCATCCACAAATCTTTCATCCTTGCTAAAATTAATGGGGAAATCGTCGCTTTCTTGGTCCGAATCGCTCTCGCTGCTGGTGGCCATGGTTGTAAACAATGTGCAGATGTGAGGAGCTCCACAACCGGTGACATCACGCGCATATCGTCTGCTACTTTCGGTACAGGCAAGACTTTTTTATCAGCGACCAAAAGTTGCAAACTTTATCGTCGATGTTCTCTACTAAATCCTTTCAGCAAAAATATGGCAATATCGCGAAATGATCAAGTATGACACATAGAAGGGACCTGCTATCCCCATTTAAATAAGAAAATCGCATTTCAGTAGGCCTTTAAAGTTAAGTATTTTTATTTAGACAAAAACATGTTTGGAGAGTATGATAAAATACTGTAATATTTGTTGCAATATTGGATACTATTAATGTTTAAGAGGTATGCAATTTCAAGCAGTACATATATTCTTTCTGTCAAAAAGGAAACAACCAATTACATTTAGTGAGAAAATATTAAGTACTTTATTGACAGATATCATTTCCAGGTGTTTGCGGGCCAGATAAAATAATGTTGCGGGCCAGATCTGGCCCCCGGGCCTTTAGTTTGACACATGTGATCTACTCTAACCAAGTAACAAATAAACATACATTATATATATATTGAATGATGGCATGATTAGGACATAAAAAGGAAATAAAAGCACGATGAACATGCACACAAATCATATGAAAAATGTCCAGAGTTTAAAACAGTGGTTCTCATACTTTTTTCACCAAGTACCACCTCAGAAAAAAAACTTGGCGCTCCAAGTACCACCATAATGACCAACATTAAAATACAGTAGTGTAGTAGGCCCAAGTATTCATTAAAACAAGGCAGATATTTTATTTAACAAGTATAGTACATACTTGAGCAGTTACACTATGTTTGAATATAGGAAAATAAACGCTGTACTACTAGATGGAGCCTAGTGGTCAACGTACCACAATTTGAGAATCACTGGTTTAAAAGGTTCAATACACAATGTTAATTTTTGTTGTTCTGCACGGCATCCTAGGACTAATATTTAGCAACACGTGAGGGGCCACATGGTAGAAAAGGAAAGTAGATTAGCGGCAGGTGAGTAGATGACACAACTGAGAGTTTGTCTGATCACCTGTCGCTCTGTTAAAGGCAGCAGTCAGGAAGGAGAGAGGGGTTGATGGTGGAACACGAGTCGAAGCAGAGAGAGAGAGACCATTGATATGCTCAATCGAGGCAAAAGACGATTGCTGAAAAGCACAAAGACTTTTGCACCATCCAGCACAATTATTGTAAAATAAACAATGTTGTAAACTCTGAAAAGGAGTGGTGATGTCGGTGATTGGTGGTCCAACGAACCCGGAGGAGCAAGACCTCCACAGTAACATAATGTAATGCCATGTAGTGAAACATAACGTAATGTAGTGTAATGTAACATAACAGAGTAATATAATTTAGCATGGCGTAACATAATGTTGCCTATTGTAGCGTAATATAATGTAACGTAGCGTAGTCTAACGTAATGTAATGTGGAGTATCATAATGTAACGTCGCGTAATGTGATATCGCGCGGCATAAAGTAGCGGAGTGGATGTAGCGTGTAGGTATTTTCAGAACAAATGGCGGTATACGATACATACCAGTATCCTAAACAAAATGTCCAAACGTGTCTAAGGTTCTAAGTGTTTAATAACTAGATAACCAGTGTTGAGAGTACTCAGATTACTTTTTGTTGTCAATCAATCAATCAATCAATTATATTTTATATAGCGCTTTTCTCTAGTGACTCAAAGCACTTTACATAGTGAAACCCAATATCTAAGTTACATTTAAACCAGTGTGGGTGGCACTGAGAGCAGGTGGGTAAAGTGCCTTGCCCAAGGACACAACGGCAGTGACTAGGATGGCGGAAGCGGGGATCGAACCTGCAACCCTCAAGTTGCTGGCACGGCCGCTCTACCAACCGAGGTATACCGCCCCGTTGTAAGTAGTAACGTGTTGTTTATTCTTATGAATTAGTTAGACGTTAATATGTCACAGCAGTTTTTGTTAATTTTATTAATTAACGTTGTAACAATAGGAGCTACTGTTAAGATATGCGTTCCCTGGGAAGTATTGTTTGTGTTGCAACAGGGACATTATTCAGTGATGCACCGGAAATGGAGTAGCGCTTGTGATGTACTGTTGTGAACGTGTCTGCCAAAGTTCAACAATAAATTACGGCCAGGTTTGGTCTAAATAATAAATTCTGTAGTCCGTGTGTGATAGAGAACAGAATTTAACAAACATTTCAACGTTCCCTCTGAGGTGCACGCCTGTGCAATTGCGCACTGCTCAAGCGTCCTCTGTGCACGGCAAATCTATGCCACGCACAAAATCAAATAAAAAAATAAGCGCCTAACAATTTTCGACACACGGACACGACAGAGAAAACAGTTTTCGTCATTATTGTTCAAATATTGTAACGTCTGTCGAGACGCTTTGAGGACATGAATTCCATACATCACTTTACTGGGCAAAACTCTTTATTGTCGGCCATAAACACATCACCAAAACATTAGTAAAAAAAATAATATCTAGCAAAAGTGGTCATTTTCTGCAGTACAAACCAGACCAAAAGCAACTTTGTTATATCAACAGCAGCCGCTCGCTCTTTCTCACTTGCGCCAACACATGCACATATGGCACTTAGCCAGTGATGCGTTTACAGCCACACAAAAAGTCGGACAACTCCAACACCACACATAAAGTGTCATTCCAGGTCGTTACACTATGACTTACCAATCAAATGTGTGCTTATTCTAGTGTCATTTATTAGGAATCTTAATTTATAAATATTAATCATGAAATGCTGTTAGTATATTAAATAAATACTAATAAAAATATATTTTTTACAAACAGGAAGTTGCAGGAATGTACACATGATCCCCTGCTTACATCTCATTGTGCAACATGTGAACGTTTTAATGGGAACTAAATGCAATGTCTGAAAGGGGTCAATCAATCAATCAATCAATGTTTATTTATATAGCCCTAAATCACAAGTGTCTCAAAGGGCTGTACAAGCCACAACGACATCCTCGGTACAGAGCCCACATACGGGCAAGGAAAAACTCACCCCAGTGGGACGTCGGTGAATGACTATGAGAAACCTTGGAGAGGACCGCATATGTGGGTAACCCCCCCCCTCTAGGGGAGACCGAAAGCAACGGATGTCGAGTGGGTCTGACATAACATTGTGAAAGTCCAGTCCACAGTGGATCCAACACATCAGCGGGAGTCCAGTCCACAGCGGGGCCAACAAGAAACCATCCCGAGCGGAGACGGGTCAGCAGCGCAGAGATGTCCCCAACCGATGCACAGGCTAGTGGTCCACCCGGGGTCCCGGCTCTGGACAGCCAGCACTTCATCCATGGCCACCGGACCTATGCAACTCCCCCTCGCAAGGGACAGGGGAGAAGAGGAGAGAAGAAAAGAAACGGCAGATCAACTGGTCTAAAAAAGGGGGGGTCTATTTAAAGGCTAGATTATACAAATGAGTTTTAAGATGGGACTTAAATGCTTCTACTGAGGTAGCATCTCTAACTGTTACCGGGAGGGCATTCCAGAGTACTGGAGCCCGAATAGAAAACGCTCTATAGCCCGCAGACTTTTTTTTGGCTCTGGGAATCACTAATAAGCCGGAGTTCTTTGAACGCAGATTTCTTGTCGGGACATATGGTACAATACAATCGGCGAGATAGGCTGGAGCTAAACCGTGTAATATTTTATACGTAAGTAGTAAAACCTTAAAGTCGCATCTTAAGTGCACAGGAAGCCAGTGCAAGTGAGCCAGTATAGGCGTAATATGATCAAACTTTCTTGTTTTTGTCAAAAGCCTCGCAGCCGCATTTTGTACCAACTGTAATCTTTTAATGCTAGACATAGGGAGGCCCGAAAATAATACGTTACAGTAATCGAGACGAGACGTAACGAACGCATGAATAATGATCTCAGCGTCGCTAGTGGACAAGATGGAACGAATTTTAGCGATATTACGGAGATGAAAGAAGGCCGTTTTAGTAACACTCTTAATGTGTGACTCAAACGAGAGAGTTGGGTCGAAGATAATACCCAGATTCTTTACCGAGTCTCCTTGTTTAATTGTTTGGTTGTCAAATGTTAAGGTGGTATTATTAAATAGATGTTGGTGTCTAGCAGGACCGATAATCAGCATTTCCGTTTTCTTAGCGTTGAGTTGCAAAAAGTTAGCGGACATCCATTGTTTAATTTCATTAAGACACGCCTCCAGCTGACTACAGTCCGGCGTGTTGGTCAGCTTTAGGGGCATGTAGAGTTGAGTGTCATCAGCATAACAGTGAAAGCTAACACCGTACTTGCGTATGATGTCACCCAGCGGCAGCATGTAAATACTAAAGAGTGCAGGGCCAAGAACCGAACCCTGGGGAACTCCGCACGTTACCTTGACATAGTCCGAGGTCACATTGTTATGGGAGACGCACTGCATCCTGTCAGTAAGATAAGAGTTAAACCAAGACAAGGCTAAGTCTGACATACCAATACGTGTTTTGATACGCTCTAATAAAATATTATGATCGACGGTATCGAAAGCGGCGCTAAGATCAAGAAGCAGCAACATAGATGACGCATCAGAATCCATCGTTAGCAATAGATCATTAGTCATTTTTGCGAGGGCTGTCTCCGTAGAGTGATTTGCCCTGAAACCGGATTGAAAAGGTTCACAGAGATTGTTAGTCACTAAGTGTTCATTTAGCTGCTGTGCAACAGTTTTTTCGAGAATTTTGGAAATAAACGGAAGGTGGGAGACCGGTCGGTAGTTTACCATGAGGTCAGGATCGAGGTTAGGTCTTTTGAGCAGAGGATGAATAACCGCTTTTTTGAATGCTAGGGGAACAGTGCCGGAGGAAAGTGATAAGTTTATAATATTTAACACTGATGGACCTAATAATACAAACAGTTCCTTGATAAGTTTCCCAGGAAGTGGGTCAAGTAAACATGTTGTTTGTTTTATCCCACTTACACGCTGTAATAATTCCTCTAATGTTATTTCATCAAAAATAGAGAGACTATTTTGGAGGGCAGTGTCCGTCGTATATACAGTCGTATTTGTGTTAATAGAGCCCAGTTGTAGCTGGGATGCGTTGTCTTTAATCTCCTTTCTAATGAGTTCAATTTTCTTATTAAAGAAATTCATAAAATCATCTGCCGAGTGGGTGGAGCTACTGGGAGGAGTCCCTTGTTGGGTTAGCGATGCTACTGTACTAAACAGAAATTTAGGATCGTTTTTGTTGAGGCGGATGAGATTTGAGTAGTATTTAGTTTTAGCTAAGGTAAGCATGCGTTTATAAGTTATTAAACTATCACTCCATGCTTGATGGAAAACCTCAAGTTTAGTCGCGCGCCATTTGCGTTCCAGTTTTCTACATGATAATTTCTGAGCTCTAATTTCTTCTGTAAACCATGGGGTGCGCCTTTTAGGGGCCCTTTTTTGCTTTAGCGGTGCTATACTATCAATAATTTCGCGCAAGGCATCGTCAAAGTTGTTAGTGAGTTTATCAATAGAGCCGACATAATTTGGGAATGGTGCTATTACCGAAGGCAGTAGGTCAGCAAGAGTCATCGTTGTGGCAGCATTAATGTTGCGGCCGCTATAGCAGTTATTATTATTATTAGCTTGTTGACAAAGAGTCAAAACTTCAAATTTTATAAGGTAATGATCGGACATTACTTTAGTATATGGAAGTATCATAACTTTGGAGGTGGTGACACCCCTGACAAGCACTAGATCTATTGTATTACCGTTGCGATGCGTGGGTTCATGTATTATTTGTGTAAGACCACAGCTATCAATTATGGTTTGGAGCGCCACGCACTGAGGGTCCGATGGGGTATTCATATGGATATTAAAGTCCCCCATTATGATTATATTGTCGGCGTGCGTCACTAGATCAGCAACGAACTCTGAGAATTCACTGATAAAGTCCGAATAGGGCCCAGGGGGGCGGTAGATAACAGCCAGGTCGAGAGGTAGCGGTGTGACAGACCTCATAGTAAGCACCTCAAACGATTTATATTTATTATTTAGGTTAGGGGTAAGGTTGAAATTTTCATTGTATATTAGTGCGACACCCCCTCCCCTTTTAAGAGGGCGGGCAACATGCGCATTCGTATAGTTAGGAGGAGATGCCTCATTGAGCGCAAAAAATTTGTCCGGTTTGAGCCAGGTTTCGCTAAGACCAATGACGTTAAGATTGTTGTCTCTAATGACCTCATTAACCAATAACGCCTTGGGAGACAATGATCTTATGTTTAAAAAGCCCATATTATAGGTATTGGGCTGTTTTGACGAGTTTTTGTTAAGATTATCCGTAGTGGCAATATTAACAATGTTGCGTTTATTATGCGTAGTGCACTTTAAATAGTTTCGACCATATCTAGGAATTGATATGACGGGAATTTTCCGATTGTTTGCTTGGTGCTGCAATAGACTGGACATATCATAATTTGCCACCTCTGTAGAATGCATGTCCACCCCTGACACAGACACAACAGAAAAAACATTATGTGAATTGTGTATTATTCTAAGAGAATTGCTATGCGTACATGGATTATCCAGCCTGGCGCTGGCTAGTTCTAGCTTAACTGACTCCTCACCCGGACTAACAGACATTGTAATTGCCTGTGACCGGGCTTGCTCTAGTGTAGTCAGTCAGGTGAGACTTAAATAGTAGTCTATGTTTCTAGACAGGATGATGGCGCCTTCCTGGTTAGGGTGAAGGCCGTCTCTCATCAGCAAGCCTGGTTTGCCCCAGAAAGAGGGCCAGTTATCAATAAACGTTAGTTCCTGCTGCCTACAGTAGCTAGCCAACCACTTGTTAAGCGAGACTAATCTGCTATATCTCTCATCATTGCCTCTCGCAGGCAGGGGGCCAGAGACAATTACTCGATGCCTGGACATCTTTCTGGCGAGATCACAAGTCCTGGCTATGTTTCTCTTTGTAATCTCTGACTGTCTCATTCTAGTGTCATTGGAGCCAACGTGTACAACTATATTCGCATAATTAGTGGTGCGATTAGCCTGTCGTACGTGTTTACTAGGCCTGTTGCGAGTTAGCTCCCTAAGATTAGCTTCAATGTCAGGTGCTCTGGCCCCGGGGATACACTTTATTGTGGCTGGTTTGCTAAGCTTTATGTTTCGGGTGATGGAGTCCCCTATAACTAAGGTGTGGTGCCCGGTAGACTGGGGTGTAGGACTAGCTAAAGAGCTAAATCTATTATGCGTCTCAACCGGTACACCGTAGCTTGTAGGCCGCTTAGGACTGCTACAAGCTGGGCTAGTTAGCTCGCTACAGCTAACGCTAGCAGATGTGTCCGCAACATCTAAAGTTACGACATTACTCTGCTCTAACTGGCGGACACGGCCCTCTAGCAGAGCCAACCTCTCCGTGAGTATGGTGCAAGACGCGCAGGAAGCCATTACTCACAGTGTTTTCTGTCACCGAGTGAAGTTCCTGCTGTCCTCAGGGAAGTGGTCGCGGTCTGTAGGAGTAGCTTCTTACTGACCGGCGCTGCCTTTCTCCGCGCTAGTTTAGCAGCTAGCTAGCTGAGGAAAGGGTGGTGGGACAGAGATCGGGTGATTTGCAAGTTAAATAGTACCACTAAAAATGTTTGAGAAGTGATAAAGAAAGCTGTAGAACAATTAAAAGCACACAGATAGAGCGCTACTTAGCTTTTTCGCAACAGCGAACAGACGGCGAGCAGTCACACATTATTTCCAAAGCAGGACCTCCACCCAGACAAACAATACAAGTACACAGTTCATGAAAAACAATATTTTTGTTATTGTCATTGTAAGTGGGCCTAAACACTTATATTAGAAAATAACCTCATGGTAATGACTGCTGTCATTTGATTATAATAATAAGAGAATGTTGTCTGTCTATCTGTGTTGGCTCTGCGATGAGGTGAGGACTTGTCCAGGGTGTACCCCGCCTTCCGCCCGAATGCAGCTGAGATAGGCTCCAGCACCCCCCGCGACCCCAAAAGGGACAAGCGGTAGAAAATGGATGGATGGATGGAGATTGAACTTGTTATTTAGTCAGGTTTGGGACAGGTGTGCTGCTGGTGTAGCCACAGTGTGCACGTCTGATGTTGCTCACATGGGCTCCACTGAATGCTCAGGGAGTTTTTGCGTTTGCTCACACTCATGAAAAATTAGAGGGAACATTGGTTAGGTTCATAAACAGATGAGATTAGTGATAAAGTCGCTACAAGGAGAGAGATATGTTCTCATGCAAATTAGTGTACGTTTGAATAAAGCTGTAGTCACTCACCAATAGCCAATTGTAGTCGCTGACCAAAGTATTGCATCACTCTGCACCATAGCCGCCATATTCTTTGGAAAAGTTTGTTGTGCTATGTCGTTGAAGCCTACGTACACACAAAAGGGACGGCAAAGAGAAGAGCAAACGGCCACAACAACGCCAGCATCAAAAGATGTCGGTATGGCAGCATTGTCTCAAATATATATCTCTTTTCTAAAATATAACGGTATAACTTGTAATACGGGTATACCGCCCAGCCCTAACGTAATGTAACTGAAATGAACTGTAATTGAAATCAAACCGTTGAGGCATGGCGCAGATATTTATAAAATAATCTTGCCTTCCTTCATACTTTCACCAAAACCAAACGACGTGAGCACATTACTCCTGTACTGGCCTTCCTTCATTGGCTCCCAGTTACTTTTAGAGTTCATTTTGAACTTATTTTTTTAAAAATGCATGTGCTAAGTAGCCCCGCCATATCCTCTTGAGCTGCTGTAGCCTTATTCTCCCAGCAGGAACCTGAGGTCTTCAGACTAGGGATGTCCCGATCCGATATTTGGATCGGATCGGCCGCCGATATTTGCCAAAAAATACGTATCGGCAAGGCATGGGAAAATGCCGATCCAAATCCAGTTTTTAAAAAAATTCCAACGCACCGATTTAAATAATACATTCCACTTTTCTGCTGCTCCCTAATTTCCGTTCCGCATTTTCCAGCACACCTTCAACACATCCACAGGTCTGTGTCCTAACCGTTAAGACGGCCATGTGAATTAAAAGTTACCGGTAAAAATGTCAGCTGTCTCTGTGCGATATAGAAAATGACTATATCGTGATATTCGAGTATACGTTCTCACGCAGTAGCTTTTAGCTGCTGGCATTACACGACAGGCTCTTCCCACTCCTTCTTGTGTCTGCTTCTCACAGACAGCAAGTGCACCTTCTTACACACGTCACATACTGTCACGACATACGTCACATATTGTCACGTCATAGGTCACATACTGTCACGTCATACGTCACATACGTGGACGTAGCATGGCTAAAGTTAGCTGTGATGCTAGCGTAGCCGTGTGAGCGGTAATAATGAAGGAAGAATGAATTAATTCCCAAGAAAAACAGCAGGGGGTCCATCGTCTGGCGGTGGTTTGGCTTCAAGTGGGAATATGTCGAACAGACAACCGTAATTTGTCAAGTGTGGGGCAAAAGCGTTGCTGTAAAAAGTAGCATTACTGCCAATATGTAGCATCATTTGAAAAGTCCCCTGCTAGAAAATGAAGAGTGTTTGAAACTCCGCACGTCAACATCTCCATTGTGTATTATTCAAACTCACCTAATTCAGCTGGCTAGTTGTTATCAAGAGTACTAAAACCCTTTTCAACATGAATCTGACAACTAAGTAGGCGAAATAACTTTAAACTTTAATACATGCTCGGATAAGACCAGTATCGGCCAGTATCGGTATCGGATCAGAAGTGCAAAAACAACATCGGTATCGGATCGGAAGTGCGAAAACCTGGATCGGGACATCCCTACTTCAGACAAGCTCCTCCTGGCTGTCCCTAAAAGCAGAATCAAAACCAGAGGAGATAGAACCTTTTTCAGTGGCAGGGCCCAGACTGTGGAACAACCTTCCACTATTTATTAGGTTCTCCCAGTCTCTGAGAGACTGGGAAATCACTCTGCTCCTGAGAACGGCCCATTCTTTCACAAATGTTTGTAGAAACAGCCTCCATGCATAAGTGCTTGATTTTATACACCTGTGGCCGGGCCAAGTGATTAGGACACCTGATTCTCATCATTTGGATGGGTGGCCAAAAACATTTGGCAATATAGTGTATGTCCTTACAGCAAAATCTGGACCAAATAACCATCATTACACATTATGTACACCAAAAGGAACTATTTTAAAAATGGAAACAAATCAAGATAGGTCCCCTTTAGGATGTTTGATGTTACGACAAAAGGCTGACATGTGGAGTTGAACTACATGCCTGTTTGCTAGAATTACCATGGTGTGAAAAATAAAAGCCCGAGCTGTGTCAAAAATACTCTGAATGATGTGTAACAGTACATTTGTATATTGTCTTTACAATATCAATATACACCGTTGGCTGGAAGTACTTTTATTGTTTTTCTTACTTTTTACAAGTTTGTATGTAATTTTATTTATTGTTTACATTATGTTAGGGCAATCAGCATACATGATCAGGATTACTCTCTCTCCTCCTCAAAGGCATCCATGTACCCTCCCATCTCTCTCTCTCTCTCTCTCTCTCTGTCTCTCTCTCTCGCCCTCTCTCTCCCCCTCACACACACTCTCATACATTCTCACACACTCATAACACGCTGCACGCTGCGGAAGCACACATTCATACGTGCATTCATAAAGATTCATGATCAGTAACGTTAATACCACGTACATTATCAGGTACATTAACACCTCCAGTACCTGCCGGGAGCCTTTCTTCCTTCCCGTGTTGGATTTACGGACTCATCTTGCTGAAAGGAAAACAGAAAACGTTCTTTTTTGTGTGTGGATATTGTCTTATTTCTGTCACTTTGGACCGCTGCGTCAAAGGTGGGTTTATTTTCAAAATAATCCAAATTGTACTTAATCGGAGGATGCGTTCACGTCCGTCACGTACATCACCATTACAGATAGTTATTCCCGTTTTAACATGGGACGTAAACATAACATGCGATTTACTTTATTGTCTTTAAAATAATGCAATGACGTCATTGCAAAACTTTTTTTTTACTGTTTAATGACGCTAACTTTAAACCGGTTTGTGTCTTTTTTTAACAAAAGCAATTTACAATTATCGTGTTAGCTGATCTAAAGTGATGTTTTCTCTACACGTATCGATCCAATATGGAATCAATGACATATATAGTGAACGTGTTGTGACGATACTTGGATAGTTATCAGAAATAATGTGTGCTTTAACTGTTATCATTTAAGACCACATATTTTATCTTTTGTTAACATTAAATCATTACCTGTGTGTTGTTTTAAATTCAGTGAAGAAAAACCAACATGAATCACATATTAAAAAGACATTCAGACAAAAAAAATAAAAATTATCATTCCGTATTTATTTTATTTGAAAAACTATAGCCTATAATATATTATTTAACTCATGACAATTGTCGTCAATAGTTTTTGCTCGTCTTTACCTATACTTTTTTACTTTAATTATTTAATTACAACTATAATGTTATAAAACAGAATAATTGCAATATTCTGTTGTTATTGTTATGTTGTCTTATATTCTTGTATTTATGTTGCCAAAATCACTGTTGCTAAAACATATTTTCTTTGCCTGAAATTTCTGTTTTCTTCCAATTAAAATTTTAATCAACAAATTAAAGACTAAATCATTTATTGATGTTCGCGCCATTGGATCAGTACCATAATTAGAATATCGGCCACCTCCACTCGTCATGTCCTTAAGTGACTTTGTCATGTGACAGTCACGTGACTATCCCAGGGCGTCGCTTGGCTGTGTCAGGTAAGCTAGCTTGTTTCCAAAAGCTTTTTTTTAATTTATTTTTTTATTTTTTACCATAACAATTATCAATTCTAACGCTTTAATATGTTGTCAAACATTACAATTAAACTCTTCTTACTATATTTGTTCAACCAGTCAGTATAAAACAAGCTAGTAAAATATCGCTCTCGGACCTTTAGCCGTATAATTGCGATGTAAAGCCTTACTTGACATTATTTGTCATAATAGCTAAATGCTACTAAGACACTCAATAAATGTCACTGTTTGAATTATTTTATATACAGTACTGTAAATAAAAAGTTCTTTGTATATTTGTACCACATAAGTTATTTTCAATTAATTAATACATTAAACATGAACAATGTAACATATTTAACATTTTGCATCAAAGGGACAAGCGGTAGGAGATGGATGGATAGTATTCTAGTAGTATTTTGTAAGGGTTGGCAGTACTGGGAATTGATAATATAGGGTGATTATTGCCGATACTGATACCAAAACCTTTGATTTGAAATGTCATGATCATTGAATACATTTGTGAATTTGCCTCAGTTATTAGGAAATATTTTAATAACTAAATACAACAGTCTAAAAAACTGATAGTATATACATACAATAATCATTACCTTATATACAAGTGCTGTTGAACAATGCCATTTTTATTAGATTACTCACACTTTTGCATTTTTGATTACTCTGGATCAATCCCAGTAAATTACTTGCGTCCATAATTTAAAATTACCCCAATATTTTGACACAAATGCAGTAGTATTTATTTTCTTAAATGTTTTACCTGAATGCATGTCTTTTGTTTATTCAAACTTGCGAACAGTTGTTTGACTGCACTACTTGCTACATTCTATCTAGTACACACAATTGTTTGAGGAACAAAAGTCACAATTGCAAATTGACAAAAAAGAATTTCACAATGTAATAAAAAATAAATATTGACATATGTAAACGGTACTAATTTCCATTGCATGCAAATGTTTGTGAAAAATAACGACAGTCGTGCAGGAAGCAGCAAAGCTAGCACGAGTGTGCAGCAGAAAGAGCGAGAGCTGTGGAAGCGTAAAATCTGACAGGAATATTTAATCATTTGCTGGATGTATAGAAGATAAACTGCAATAAAAGTATCAATCCGATAGCAATAGGCATTCTGGTATCGATACCATAAATACGCCCAGCCCTAGTATTCTGTGTTTCATTTGGTTTGTGTTTTTTTTAACTTCCATATTTCTCAACCCATCAAAGCATGTCAGCATCAAAACATTAGACACCACCATTTACCCCTGGAAACATACCCCAAATTCCAACTTCCTGTAATTCTGCATTTCCATAGTAGTAAATAATTTAGCGTCTGGCATTGATTAATTGTTCTCCTCCCAGCAGGGGTTGTTTGGCCTGACACGAGGTGAACCCTGCTAGGTGAAGCAGCTCCAAACATCTTTCTTGTCTTTGGGAGTCCCGCTGCCAACCATGAGGAGGTGCTGTCACGTCTTGCCTCTCGCCGTGCTCGCCGCTATGCTGCTCTCTCAGGTCTGCTCTGGCATCAAATGGCTGTAAGTAATCCTTCAGTCTGTGGCCCGCTTCCCACTTTTCTTAAACGGTCGCACACAATGTTGTTCAAAGTCGGGAGTGTTGTTTTTTCGTAACTCATTAAGTGATGGTAGATTAACAGGCAAGTTCTCCTGCTGGGAGCGGAAACCTCTTTAATAACTTGGATGCTCAGACTGCATGGTTCCAGGGTATCAGATGAAATGTCCCACCCGGTGTATAATAAAAGGAGTAATACGTTTTACAAAGAAAAGTGGGGGTTTGTTGGCTTGCTGTGTGTATTCTTGTAGGGTTACATGTGTGAGAACAAAGCACTTAAAATGCACATGTGGATTATTGACATGGACCACTGGCTTTTTTACTGACGTTCGGAACGAAATAACTCTTAGATGTGTTCAGTATTACAAAACAGACTTAAAAAGGTGTTTTTTTGGCCCTTATTAATTATACATGTAGCTGAAAAAAGCAAACATTTGAAAGTTTTGCTGTTATTGTTTTGTTGAGGAATAGAAAGACTCCAAAATAATCCACATGTTCAAAATAAAGATCTTCAATCGTTTCTCCACACGCAATAAAGAGAGCATGTGAATGTGACTATGTAGAAACGGAAATTACATGATCACATGTAAATAAGATCAATACGCTATGTTGTGTAATAAAATAACTATGAAATAAATAATAGGCAGTGTTTCACAAACATTCATTCAAATATTAAAAAAAGATTTGGCGCAAGGTGCTGGTATGCATCACAACTCCACTCCAAATTCCCACACGGTACGCATTAGAAGTAAAGAAAAGGTTTCATCCGTCATGCATTGTTTATTACATGCGAGGGGTCGAGAAAGGGCAAGTATTCATCGTGGGAGCGGAGATCCAGACATGCAGGGCACCTGCACAAGTCCGAGGAGTGTTCATTACCACGGTCGTGGAAGGTGAAGCGTGGAAGTGTTGAGAACAACTCCACAGGCGCGCAGGACAAGCGGTAGTCATGGCTGGCGCTAAGAAGACCCGGGGACACTTTTCAGTCGTTTGGTAACACTTCACCTTCCCAATTAAATAGGTAAACCCAGAGGCGCTCCTAGCTAAATTGGGGCCCTAAGCAGAATTGTATTTGGAGCCCCCCCATTATAACAATTTTACACACTTTCCTATTTTTTTTTTATCAAACTTGAATTTAATTTGATGCATGTTTTGCACTAAAGCATGTGGGAAATAAAAGGTACATTTTTTAGTGCAAAATAACAAATGGAAAGTAAATAAAACATTAATTTGCAAATCTGCCTGAGAAAACTCTGGGCTCCAACTTTTCTAAGACCAGCAAAAACGCATCGCACCACACGGGACAGTGAGCATGTCCGCAGGAATTAGCCGGTTTTATTCTTATCAGTGACAAAGCAGGAAGGGCCAGAAAAATTTCATATTATTGCAGCTAATTTTTTTAAATTCAATTGTAGAAATCGAATAAGCCAAAAAACAAAAACAAAACGGACAACATTGAGTACCTTTGGTAGTATTAATAATAACAAAAACAAAGTATTGTCTTTAAATATATTTTCAATTTTAATAAAAAAAAATCAAAATAAATAAGCACATGTTTAATGGCCAATTATGCAAATTAGATGCCATCTACTGCAGACACCTCCAACCTCCAGTGTGACAAAACACTGAAAGGTAACCTCAAATCAATTATGTTGTAATCTGGTCCTACATTGTGTAAAAAATCAATTAAATAAAATGAACTTGACATAGTTTGGGTGATGTCAGGCAAGTTTTGCCACACAGGACGCATGCGAGGACCTCGTTGTCCAATCCAGCAAAATCTACTAGAAGTGGCCAACATTTAACACGTTATTTTTCACGTTTTTAAAAAAAATGATGCATGTTTGGACACTTTCATCACATTTTAAGCTTCACAAGTAAGGTGAATTTGGGTCAGTTTTACAGACACAGTACAATAAGCTCTACAGAACTGTTTCCATTATGCGCGGCATTATGTTCCGTTGCAGTTGTGGCAATAAATGCTCCGTGAGTGACCGTGATGGCGTCGCCGCTTATCATCTTGCACAGAGCGGCGGCCCAGCAGCCTGGATAATGTAAAACAGACCCAGTAACTTACACCACCGCCTGTTTCTCACCGGGACCAGAGGTAGCCGTCATTCATTGGCTGCGGTTTCTCTGTGAATACATTAAACATAAACACAGTATTAGGGTGAAACGGTGAGCCATCATCACGGTTTTAAGGTCATGGTTCGGTACAGTAAGGGAACAAAATACAAAACATAACAGCTTTACAGCTTCATTACATTACAAAAATTAAATGTAGTTTATATGGTTTGTTTTTAGCACCAGTAAGAGTGAACAGTGTAAATGAGTATATTATTCTTACTAGTGCTGTCAGACGATTACATTTAAAAAAATCTGATTAATCACAGTAAATAATTTGTTTATATAATTTACATTATTTTAGAAAAATACAAATGCAATGGCCAAAATAATTAAGTTAAACTCATGACGCAGTAAGTCAAATGATGCGGACACGTTTGTTACTGGATACTTTCTAGTGCAGTTCTGCCTTGGAAACTTTGTGTGTGTAAGTAATATGCAACTCTAATTATTTAAATTGAGTGTTTATGTTACTAATTATTTGATACTGGGTTATATAGACAAATGTGCTGTTTTAGACTGCTATATTGTTAGATTGAAGACACTTATTACCTTTGTATAGTTTGTGTGCTATTGTGTGCTTAGCTGTTGTGTAGCTGTTAGCAGCCTACAGTATAGCCTACAGCAGACATGGTTAATTATTTCGACTCTGGAGCCACATTAAGACAACAAATGTGTCTGGGGGCCGGTGTGTGCATAATTATAGATAAATAGGTATATATATACATATATCTATATCTATATATATATATATATATATATATATATATATATATATATATATATATATATATATATATATATATCTATATATATATATATATATATATATATAGATATAGATATATGTATATATATATATATATATATATATATATATATATATATATATATATATATATAGATATAGATATATGTATATATATATATATATATATATATATATATATATATATATATATATATATATATAGATATATGTATATATATATATAATCCTATATATATGTATATATATGTATATATATATATAATATACATATATATATGTATATATGTATATA
Source organism: Entelurus aequoreus (assembly GCF_033978785.1). Taxonomy (NCBI): domain Eukaryota; kingdom Metazoa; phylum Chordata; class Actinopteri; order Syngnathiformes; family Syngnathidae; genus Entelurus; species Entelurus aequoreus. Next base: position 53,584,318 of record NC_084735.1, read on the forward strand.
TATATTTATATACATATATATGTGTATATATATATATATATATATATACATATATATATATATATATATATATATATATATATATATATATACATATATATATATATATACATATATATATATATATATACATACATATATATATATATATATATATATATATATATATATATATATATATATATATATATATATATATATATATATATATATATATATATATATATATATATATATATATATCTATATATCTATATCTATATATATATATATATATATATATATATATATATATATATATATCAGGGCTGCAACTAACGATTAATTTGATAATCGATTAATCTGTCGATTATTACTTCGATTAATCGATTAATAATCGGATAAAAGAGACAAACTACATTTCTATCCTTTCCAGTATTTTATTGAAAAAAAACAGCATACTGGCACCATACTTATTTTGATTATTGTTTCTCAGCTGTTTGTACATGTTGCAGTTTATAAATAAAGGTTTATTTAAAAAAAAAAAAAAGAAAAGTTTTTTTTTTTTTTTTTTGAAGCCTCTGCGCATGCGCATAGCATAGATCCAACGAATCGATGACTAAATTAATCGGCAACTATTTTTATAATCGATTTTAATCGATTTAATCGATTAGTTGTTGCAGCCCTAATATATATAATGTGTGTGTGTATATATATTCTTCTTGGCAGTATAGGTATTGATTTCTATATGTTCTTCGACTGGTATTTACCATAGAGAGCTCATTAAGAGTGTACTGAAGCAAGAGGAATATGAAATGGCAATGATGAGGAGCACATGTTAGAGATCTACTGTAGAGTTAGATCTCAAAAGCACTTCTGCGCTGTAACAAAAGGGGTTAGAGTCAAGAATATGTCACATATATTTGATGTATCTGCTGCTCATTTTAGGATTTTCACCAAGATATGAGAGTTTTTTCTCATGATGGATGACCAGTTTAATGTCCCTCCCTGCCTTCTTCGTTCCCGTACGTTCACAGCTGTACAAAATACAGACAGGAATTTTTAATATTTTAAGGGAGCCGATTCTTTTGGCTCGCCTTCCAAAAACTCATCAACATAAAAGTGGCTCAGCTTTTGTTTCATGCGGCTTATTTTCCTCACCTTTTGCGATGTGCGGTCTCAAATTATGTAGCAACTTCACTCCCTTCTATCTCCCTTGTTCCTGCTGTGCAACACAGTCATCCCTCTTCTGCTCAGTGTCGACACAAATGGATATCCAATCCAATATGACCGATCACGAGCGGCTTTATCTGCGACGTTTTGATCACTTCTAAGCGCCGACTCCGACCAGTCACTTCAAAGAGCAGGAGTTATCGCTAGAACAAAAAACAACAACTAGAGATGTGCCAATTCAAAAGTTAAAGTTAAAGTACCAATGATTGTCACACACACACTAGGTGTGGTGAGATTATCCTCTGCATTTGACCCATCAGCCTCACCCCCTGGGAGGTGAGGGGAGCAGTGAGCAGCAGCAGTGGCCGCGCCCGGGAATAATTTTTTGGTGACTTAACCCCCAATTCAGACCCTTGATGCTGAGTGCCAAGCAGGGAGGTAATAGGTCCCTTTTTTATAGTCTTTGGTATGACTCGGCCGGGTTTTGAACTCACGACCTACTGATCTCAGGGCGGGACACTCTAACCACTAGGTCACTGAGCAGGTCGTTGCAATTCATTGAGCACCGATCAGTATCAGGCGATTTTTGTGGAAAAGTATGTGATCGCAATTGCCGATTAAGGCCTTTCAATGTCGATCACAAACGGCAATCCCCTTTAATTCCCAATACTTTGTCTATTTTTTGTCCCGCGGCTGAAAGATGGCCAGCAGCTAATTATGTATCTTAATACACAACGTGGTGCAGCTCCTCTAAGCTAATAATAATCACCCATGATACAGCAAATAAACTGTATTTCTTGGTATCTTAAATATCATTACCAGGTATAATTATCCCTGGAGGACGAGGTTAAACATGTTACACACCGAGAGCAAGCCAGGAGCAGGTATGCTAATAGCTAAGCTAACCACTAAGCTAGTTTAAACAACACCAATAAATAATTGCTTAGTAAAGTTTAAGAAGTGTAAACGGAAGCACGTTATAGCAGAAAGTAAGCAATTATTAACAGGAAATTAACAAGTCGATTAATAAGAATTAGAGAGAGGATAATATAACAACAATTGTTGGTGTGTCAGCATTGCTGCAGTCGGTACTTAAAGATCCATCCTTAAATTGGTGGTGTCGATACCAAGGGTAGAGTAAGTTTATGATTGATGTTTAGATCGGGGTACTGTGCTCTCTTGTAGTTGTTGCGTTCTTCTTTGTTTCTTGTATTGAACAAAGAGAACACAGTCAAACTAAGTGAAATTCCTTGTGTGTTAAACATACTTGGCCAAAAAAGCTGATTTTAATTCTGATATTCATGTTCTCAAAATCATATTCTGATGTTTTTGTTAACGTTTAAAAACTCAGGGAATAATTCCTTGGACGCAGGAGGACTTTGGGAGCAAACCCCAACGGATTTAAATGAGCAGTAGATAGTAGTAGATGTTGTTTTTCTTAAACAATTGTATGCAATACGAGAGAATAGGGAAGTAGTTTATATAATGTACTGATATTGTTAAATTGTCAACAGCACTCACCATAAATACATTGAAAGAAATTACAATAACACATGTGGGGTTGGTATCAGTGTTGGTATTGGCGAATCTCATGTATGAATGATGGGTATCGTAACTCAGAACATCCCTGACAGCTACCATCACCTCAACATTTAAATGTGATTTTTTAATAAATACTCTGTCGTCGTTCTCTCCACAGAGCACTATCCCACACCCCCAAGACGTTACCCATCAACCAGACCCAACATTGTAAGCTTCTGCCCGGCCTGGTGTCCTCCCAAGCTCAGCTGTGCCGCAGCAACATGGAGCTCATGCAAACCATCATCCAAGCAGCCCGCGATGTCAAGAAAACTTGTCAAAAGACCTTCGCTGATATGCGCTGGAACTGCTCCTCCATTGAAATTCCCGTCGACGCCTCAAAGTATCGTCCGGACCTCGACCGAGGTAAGGTGCATTCAAATACGAGGTAGACGTGTGTGCCACAATTCATGTATATATTGACAAATGTTGCTTTAGACTGGAATATTGTTCCATTAATCACACTTATTACGTATGTTTAGCTTGTGTGCTTTTGTGTGCTTAGCTGTTGTGTAGCTGCTAACTTCTAGTTATTTGATGCAGTCCTACTTTCAGAGCACTTGGATCTGAAATTTTTTAATCCAAGCCAATATAACCTGCTAAATTTTTTTCCTGATATTGGACCGATATTCGACATTTATTTCATATTAGTTAGGAAAAATAGTAACCTATTTGTTATTTACCGTCTGGATTGAATTAATGCTGTCTTTAAGTCGGAGTGGATTTTTTTTTTTTTTTTTGTCGACACCTAGTGGCCACAATAATTCTAATGATGTAATAATTTGAATTATGCAGACACGTTTGTTACGCGATACTTATCTAATTCGCTCCTGCCTTGGATACTTTGTATGCATAAGTAATCTGCAACTATAATTATTTGATATTTTTTATAATTGACCAATGTGGTGGTTTTGACTGCATTATTGTTCCATTAAGGACACTTATTACATACGTCTAGCTTGTGTGCTATTGTGTGCTTACTGTAGCTGCTAGCTCCTAGTAGCCTATATTTTGAAGAGGCTATAGGCTACTAACGGAGTGATTATATTTGGAAATTTTAGATGCAATCATCCGATATCAATATCAGATCAGGACACCCCTAGTATTAATCCCAATTGCTGTTTTTTTTTATAGTTAATAGCAGGATGATGCTAAACAACACCAGTCCTACCTGCCTGCACAGTCAGGAGATTAAGGTTTCAAATCTTCGTTTGGTTATCTCTATGTAAAGTTTTCATGTTCTTCTCGTGCTTGCATGGGTTAAACTCTCACGGTGCTCTGGCTTTCTCTCACATTCCAAAAATGTGCTTGTAAGTTAATTGTTGAGTGTAAAATGTGCATAAACTGCATCAAGTTAATACATTATTTGAGTTATTTACTTAATCCAATCCATAATTTAATTACACATATATAAAGTAAACAAACTGAGTCACAAATGTGCAAAATTATTTGTTTGAGCACTCAATTCCATAGAATCGCGCGTGCAAACAACCGAGTTTGATATGTGCAACGCAACGTGTGATAACCGAGACATTTTGCCAAATTTGGCATATGGAAAAACCGTATCATAGGGAAAATGCGGACGTACCGAAACCGAGGTGCCACTGTAGTCACATTTTATTGATCTCATTTACATGACAACATGTAATCTCTGTCGCTACATGGTCATGTTTACAATTTTATCATCTGCTGTATCGCATGTGTATTGCAGACTCCTGCAATAACGATATAAATCACAATATTATTTGGCATATAAATGATAATAGAATAATTTCAAAACAGGTTACAAAGGCTCCTAGTTTGGCTGCTGACATAAGCGTTAACATACCGCAATTTCCGGACTATAAGCCGCACCTGACTATAAGCCGCACCAGCTAAATTTAGGGGAAAATACAGATTGCTCCATATATAAGCCGCACCCGACTATAAGCCGCAGGGTTTTGATGTGTAATTACCGTAGTATATAGGGGTTCCTGCTACCACGGAGGGGATTGTCGGGACAGAGATGACTGTTTGGGAACGCAAAGCGTCCCATTTATTAATAATAAATCTTTCAATCTTTCAATCAAACTTTCACATCTTTGACATGGCGAACAGCATTCGTGCAGAGTACAAATAATACAACGGTGCAAAGTAATACAAAGTGCTCGCCTGTACGTTATCAAAATAACCAGCCTACCGGTATATGAAAAGTCAGTTTTTAATCATTGTGTCATCGTCTTCCTCCTGCGTACTAAAACCACCGAAATCCTCTTCGTCGGTGTCGGAGAAGAACAGGCCGTAAATAAGCCGCACCCTTGTATAAGCCGCAGGGACCAGAACGAGGGGAAAAAGTAGCGGCTTATAGTCCGGAAATTACGGTATTGTGTCTTTTGGTTTATTATTTTGGCAAAACTATAATTATTCGACTTGCTTATTTACTGTTACTATCTGGTTATATTCTGTTGTAACATGGTTCTATTTACACTTCTGTTAAAATGTAATAATCACTAATTTTTCTGTTGTTTGGTTACTTTACGTCAGTTTTGGGCGATACTACAAATTTGGGTATTGATTCAATACCAAGTATTTACAGGAGCATTATTGGTCATACCAGATGTTTAAGATTTTCAAGACCATTGAATGATTCTATTTTTGATCACAGTTATAATCAGACAAAACCCAGGATGGCTGTGTAACATTATCTATTAAAATGTTTCCTATAATTGGCTCTGATTTAAATCATTAGTTTTTTTTACCTTAAAGAGCTCCCAGGTCCTGGGACTTATTTCCTGATTTTTTAAACAAATAAAAAAACGACACAAGATTTGTTCGATAATGAAAAATATCAATCTAAACACTGTATTATAGATATTATACTTGGTATAGTTACTGTTGATATGCATATGAATGTTCTCATTTATCCAGGTCTTGTCATCTCAAACGATCGCAACTGAATTGTTTGTTTAAAACAAACCAAATAGTCCAAACTAGACTGTTTGGTTTGATTGAATGCCCTGAGATCACTGTTGATGTACGTACATTTATGATCTGCCACCTTTGTTTACGTTCAAAAGCTATAGCTTTAGCTTATCCTCCTACAGTGTGTAGTGTAGCATTTTTTAGCTATTCCTTGTCCTCCAGTGATAAAGACACTTTGTCGCTACGGAGGCGAGGATTGCTGACTTAGAAGTGGTTTTGCACTGTGCAGGGACGTTAGCCGCTAGCTCGCTAGCAGGGACCCTACAATGCGTCGAGGACCCGTTTGTTTGCTTGTGTCAATCTAATCTAATGTGTCAACAACATGCATTGTTGTGATATAACAATAGGATTAAAGCTCTATTGTCGGCCAAATTTATATCATTCATACTGCATATCATTCGGTCTTTATTTTGACTTTGTGGTTTATTTTGAAGTCTTTCTAATGCTTTCTGTAATTGTAGAGTGTAGAGGAGAGTTCAGTGCACGTGACACTCAGGTGTAAACCTTGAGAAAACACTGCACGTGACGACAATGTGGCTGCACAAATGAACACACCTTTTTTTTTGCAACGTTCAACCTTGGGGGAGGTTAGCGCTTTCCCGTGTGCCACACTATGTGGTGATTTTTTTTTTTTTTACATAAAGAGAGGGTTGTTTGTATGTCTTGTCGAGCTTCTGCGCCCTGTCCAACCTGGGTCTGCCAAATGAGTGTGCGAGATTAGCGCGAGGCATCGAGCTAAAAGCAGCAGCTGTCAACTCAAAGCCCAGCGTGAAATCTTTCGGCATCGGGGTGTGAGGCTTTTTAACGTAGACTTGCACAGCCACACCGGCTGTTATCTTAACCAACAGCTTGAAACTTGAAAAAGCGAGTAGCTTATTTAGACAATGGTTATGTTTTAGAAAAGACGTTTGCATCCGTCCATTTTCGGGCTTTGGACCATCAGGTGCTAAGAGGCAGACCCTTCCTTGCAAAGGCTGTTTACAACTAAGGCTGTCCCGATACATATTTGTCACTTCCGATACATTACCGATATTGGAGACTTAGTAATACTGATTATTAGCACCATTTATCCATACTTTTGTTTTGTGGTGTGGAATGTTAGAAAAGCTCACGATGCAGTAAGTTAAATGATGCGAACACGTTTATTTATATTGACAAATGTGCTGTTTTAACTGCAGTATTGTTCAATAAAAGACACTTATTACGTAAGTCTAGCTTGTGTGCTATTGTGTGCTTAGCTGTTGTGTAGCTGCTAGGTCCTAGGAGCCTAGAGCCTACCATGTGTACTTTTTGCAAATGACTTCAGTAAAATACAAGAAAAGACAAACCTTGTGTGCTTATTGAAGGTCATTGAGATGTTAACTGACTGTTCATCTGTACACACATAAACACGCTGCAGGACTGCTTGTATCGGAGCATTTTTCAAAGCTTTATGATGCAAGCTGATATATTCTGATACTTGTTTTTTTGCTGATATCGGACCAATATCCAATGTTCATAACTAAAGGTAACGCCACCTAATAAAAACCCAGGGACACCTCTAAAGTTATGGTTATTGTGTTAGTTTATTTTGAACATGCATACAATTACAATATGATACATCACATATTTCCAGTTCCTCATTACAGCAAGTCAGAAAAGTAGTAGGAAGAAGCAGAAAAGTTTGAATTTTAATCATTGTTATTTGTTATCAAATTAGAATAATGTAGTTTAATTGACATGAGGCGTAGCACATAGGTAAGATGTATAAAATTATAAATTACTCAATTCATTTTAGGAAGTGGTTACAGGCAACAAATGCTCATTTTCCAGTGTTTCAGGTAGTTTAATATAATCTTTTACATTGTATTCAATAAATATGAAATGAGATCAATGTGCAATACACTTTGCTTAATAACAAAATGTATTTTATAGTTAGTTTTATTCAGTATTTATTGTATTCATTGAAGTTTCAATGGCACCATTTTGGTGGAATGGATCTGATACCATTTTAAAATGAGCAGCTTAAGAATATGTTCACCCAACCAGCTATTGGTCATACTGGACTTCCCTGTGTTCATACTTTTAAGTCCTTCCATGCATCATCAGCAGTCACATGCGCACATGTGCTGTCATGTTTGATTGATACATTTTGGACTGGCAAAAGTAAATTATAGTCGCTATAAAGTTTGACGGACAAGGTGGACTATGTCTGTTTTGATTTGTTATGTCTTTTGAAGAGTTTTCCTTTCATGGAAATCAGTTCCAAATAACATAACTGCACACACCTGCTTGCCAGTCTGCTGAGATCCAATGCAGAAATACCATATATCAACTTGTGAATGCGTATCTAAAAATATATATTTCAAGAAAGTAATGCTTGGGTTTGTATGATAGAACTCATTTTAGTTGTACTTAAATCTGAACTTTCTTACAATATAGTAAAGCTTTTGGTTCTGCAAGTATATCTAAAGTAGACAAGTTCAGTTTTTAACTTAAAATGTTTCTGCTCTAATCATTAGTGATATAGGTTTGCTCACTTAGCGAATAACAAGAAAAAGAAGATACATTTTTGTAAAAACTATTAAAATACTGTACTTTTTTTCTTCAAGTTCAACTTTCATTTTTATTCAGACATTTAAACATTTGACAAATAAAGAGAAGACACTTTTTTTTAACGTATAGTCTGAAATGAAGTAGGCTTACATACTGCCCCTTCACATAATGCTGTGCAATATGGACAAAAAAATATAGTAATTGTATATCCTGATAACGATATATATCACAATAGACTATTTTTTCTTCAAATTATACAGGGTTTCCCCTGGATTGCCAAGATACCTCTGGCAGTGGTTAGGGTCATGCTAGGGGTGTGGTCAATATGACATTATTTGCTATATTGCATATATTTTATTTTAAAAGTCAAAAAATTGTATATGTACAACTAAATAATATATATATATATATATATATATATATATATATATATATATATATATATATATATATATATATATATATATATATAATATATATATATATATATATATATATATATATATATATATATATATATATATATATATATATATAGCATTGACATATATTTTTCTAACATAATATCGTATTGCGGGCAGCACGGTGGAACAGGGGTTAGTGCATGTGCCTCACAATACGAAGGTCCTGAGTAGTCCTGAGTTCAATCCCGGGCTCGGGATCTTTCTGTCTGGAGTTTGCATGTTCTACCCGTGACAGCGTGGGTTCCCTCCGAGTACTCCGGCTTCCTCCCACCTCCAAAGACATGCACCTAGGGATAGGCTGATTGGCAACACTAAATTGGCCCTGGTGAGTGAATGTGAGTGTGAATGTTGTCTGTCTATCTGTGTTGGCCCTGCGATGAGGTGGCGACTTGTCCAGGGTGTACCCCGCCTTCCGCCCGAATGCAGCTGAGATAGGCTACAGCACCCCCCGCTACCCCAAAAGGGACAAGCGGTAGAAAATGGATGGATGGATGGAATATTGCCCTACTTTTCAGTTGTTGCTGCTTATTGTACAATGTACTTTGAGATTTTTTTTTTCTCTCGAGAATTCTCAAATCCTTTTACTCTGTCTTTCTTTATAAAACAAGTGGCAACAAATCCAGCATCTATTTCTGGTGTTATTGTAGACTGTACTCGTGTTTAGAGACTCTTTACTTCTGTCACTCCATGTCGGCGATGAAAAGCGAGCTGCAGAGAGCCTGACGTCACACTTGTTTCGTGCTGCTGGGAGCCTTTCTGTCCTTAAAAGCCGCCACCATCAACGCTGTCTGTGGGTATATCCTAAATATAATAAAGTATGTCAACATCGCAGACATGCTGCCTTCAATCCAGACAACCCTGTGCGTATGGTACGGTTTTGGCAGCGCTGTTCCGGTGATCAAAGTACGGTGCATCACTACTCAGTATTGCGCAAATAATAAACTATATATTACCATTCATACTGTAACTACCTGCTTGTGTTAATGTATATTTTAGTGTGTTATGATGTTAATTTTTTCCATGGTCTGTGAACACACTGTCGGCAGAGAATGAGGAAGTGTCGTTGTGTGTCTGGGAGTGAAACATGGAAACAGAAGTGTTTGCACTTGTTGGAATTAAGCCCGTAGCTAGCACAAGACTGGCAATAAAAGCTAAAAAGAGCGTCAGACTTTGTGTGTCTTCTTCTGGGCGCTACAATACATTATATTACTTTAGCTCAGGGGTCACCAACGCGGTGCCCGCGGGCACCAGGTCGCCCGTAAGGACCAGACGAGTCGCCCGCGGGCCTGTTCTAAAAAAAAATAAAAAAATAAAAATAAAAATAAAAAAATAAAATAAATTTTTTTTATTTTATTTTATTTGATTTTATTTTTTTAATTAAATCTACATAGAAAAAACACAAGATACACTTTCAATCAGTGCATCAACCCAAACAACCTCCCCCATGCACACTCATCCACACCCACTCACACAAAAGGGGTTATTTCTTTCTGCTACCAATATTCTGGTTCCCACAACATAGACAACACATCTGCAAGGGACACAGTCCCTGAAGCACACATGATTGTATAGGCTGCTGGTCCACTAACATTTTCATTAATTACTATTTTTTATGTAATTATTTTTATATTGTTTTACTTTCTTTTTTATCCAAGAAAATGTTTTTTATTTATTTATCTTATTTTATTTTATTTTTAAAAAAAGGGCCTTATCTTCAACAGACCAGGTTGTCAATGAAATTAGATTTGTTTAAAGGGTTTTTTAAACCAGGCCCAGTCCAGATAATGTCCAAGTCGGACTCAGCAACACACACCTTCATTTATGTACACAGAAAAAAATTAGGGAACACAACAGATTGCATATAATTTATAAACAAAATTACATTTTCAAAATAAGCATTTATGTACAGTCCAGATTATGTCCAGGTCACTCAAATTAGGGAACACAACAACAGATATCATATAATCTATAAACATAATTATACTTTCAAAATAAGCCTTTGAGGACTTCTCATCTTTTTTTAAATGTTTTTTGGCATCATTATCGTTTTCAACCATGTAACTTTCTAAAGTTAGAAAATACTGAATAAATGTTTTAAAGAAAGTAATACTAAGTGAATATCTGTTTTTGGCCTTAAAAATAAACATTTTACCGAGTACTATAATTAAATTGACTAAATCATGATTGTCAATGAACTCTCCTAAAATAACAGAAACCACATTAAGCTTCATAAACAAACCAATCCTTAAAGACATTTTTTCAACTTCCACCCAAAACAAAGACACAATATGACAATACCAAAACAAATGCAGGGTGGATTCAGGCTCCTGACAACAAAATCGGCAATCATCTGACTCAGTCATATTCCATAATTTTAACATTTTCCCTGTGGGTAAGATGTTATAAATAATTTTAATTTGAAAATAACGATTTTGCACATCGATAGTGGTTTTATAGATTAGTTTGAATATGGCATCCCATGGCAACGGGCAGTCAAAAAAGTCCTCCCATTTTCCATTTGTGTTGTATGAGGCAGCCTTCAAAGATTTCTTTATTAAATAAAAATTATATATTTTTCTATTTATTTTAGTTCCTTTTTGCCAACTAGAATTTCTTATTAGAGGTTTACAAACTAATAATTTAGTAGTTCCATAATTAATTATTTGTTTCCATCTTTTCCCAATTACTCCAGTTAGTTGATAAAATGAAAAGTTTGAGCAAGCATCACCATACATAGCTCTAAATTCATCATACTTCATAATTTTACCATTCTCATTGATAATATCATTGACAAAAATGATTCCTCTTTCAAACATATTTTTCCAAAAGAAAGGCTTTCCATCTATTACAATATTAGAGTTCATCCATATTAACTGCTACAAAATATTGTCTCTTTTTTCTGGCACATAAAATTGAAAACACCACTATGAGTGGATTGTTTCCTTTATGTTTATGTTTCCCGCCATGTTTCCCAGCAGACTCTCTGGGAGGGGATCACTTGTAAAAAAGGATACAATTTCTTTTGATACAGTACATGTTTTTTGTCCAACAGGACATTTGTGTACCACTCAATGTTTAAAATGCATCTTTGGAACAATTGATGCTTTTAAAGACAGACACATAGCTTCAAGGTTGAGAAGTTTCAGGCCCCCATATTCATACTCTTCGTACAAAACCTTTCTTTTAATCTTTTCTGATTTGCCGTTCCAGACAAAATCGAAGACCCTCCGCTCATAAATCTTAAAAAAGTTTTGTGATGGAGCTGGTAATGACAAAAACAAATAAATAAATTGAGGAATAATTAACGAGTTGGCAATAGACATTTTACCATACAAGGTTAGGGATTTCCTTTTCCATAATTGCATAATTTTGTCCAGCTTTCTTAGTCGATTATCATAATTTACTGAGCCTAGATCTTCCAGATTTTCTGGGACAACAACACCAAGTATGTTAACTGGTCCATCTGTCCACAAAACAGGCACTTTGCATTCCATTCGAAAGGACGTTCCCTTTAGATTTCCGATCCTTAACATTTTACATTTATCATAATTAAGCTTAAGGCCAGATTGCTGTGAAAATATGTCCAAAAGATTAAGAAGGTTCCGCAAACAATGAGGAAAAATCTTATCTTTGTGAATCAACCTTTTCTGACATGAACTTCATCAAGAACAAACACAGAACACGCCTCACTGATGCACATCTGCAAGACTCACTCAGAGTTGCAGTGTCAAGTTACACACCAGAGTATACCACACTAGTTAACAGCATGCAATGCCAGGCTTCCCACTAACTGACAAAGAAACAGATAACAGATTTGGTGTCCAGTTCAAAGTGTGACATGATTTAAAAATTTGAGAGTTTACTTTTGTATTTTACATGAGTTATTATTTGTACAAACATGGTGCAAATTAATTCATGATTTGTTAAAAAATGTTAGTGGCTAGCTAGTTAAAATGGGATATTGTGATTTCACAAGACTGTCTTAGAAGTGATCATTTGAAAATGTTCAATTTGAAAAATGTGCACTTAGAGAAAATATAAAAATAAAGTGTTGCATATTGATATTTATCTGTTTCTATATATATTTATTGTGAGAAATCATTAAGATGATCAGTGTTTCCACAAAGATAAATATCATTAATTATTAATAATAACAGAGTTAAAGGTAAATTGAGCAAATTGGCTACTTCTGGCAATTTATTTAAGTGTGTATCTAACTGGTAGCCCTTCGCATTAATCAGTACCCAAGAAGTAGCCCTTGGTTTCAAAAAGGTTGGTGACCCCTGCTTTAGCTTGTTATCACTTAAAAAAAACCTAATTTTTAAGGTTGAATGATGCCGTGCCTTGGCACACCACCACAATCAAATACACTAAGGGGAAACCCTGTAATATATACCTGTATACGCAAAGGAAATTAATGCCAGTTTTGCTGATCTTTTTTCCTTTTATTTATAAAACACATATTTAATGTATAAAAAGGACACAACAATTAAAAATCAATACAACATTTTTACTGTAATGACTAGTGGTTACATATAAATTTCTGTGTTGTGATAATGGCTTTGGGCAACAACTCTATTAGGTTTGTTTGATGTGTTTTTATTTTCATCAAGTCGTGGTTTTAAGGTAATGTTAGTATTTTATTGTATTTTAACACTGTCTTTGTACTGTTCTATGTGTCTTGTCTTCAAGTGATAGACGTGTGTTTAGTCGTTAGCAATGACTTGTTGGCGACATGTTTTGCAGATTGCCATTGTTTGGTCGATGTCTTGACTTTTAGAATTCATCTTTCCTCCTTATGGCACCAATTACCATTCGGGTTTTGTTAGATGAGCTTCCATTGTGCTTTCCATTTTTACGACATTGTGACATCCAGGTTCCGGACAGCCTTTAGTGTTGTAAGTAAGTGTTGTAAAAATGCTCATCAAAGGAGCAGTGTTGCTGCAGTTATATTAGCCATAGCCCAGACATGAAAAGTATGATGTAAACGAAAGAGGTAAACGAAAGAGACTTACATCGCTTCAAAATACACCCTGACGGTCATTTTTTTAAGTTAATTTAAATAATGCAAGCAGCAATAACCATGTGATTACGGATAGTCATGTGTAATCTTAATTCAAAAGTTTGATTAATCTGATTTAAAAAAAACAATAATTTGACAGCGCTACTATATACAGGGTCTCCCTTTAATGTAATTGATCGTGGCGGTCCGCCACAGCAAAATAAAAGCCACCACACCTTAAAAATTAGGTTTTTTTTTACCTGAAAAAAAACAACCCTCTTTTTAACTTTTATTGCCAATGTTATGCTAATAACCGGCACAATTTCAACACATTCCCTCTCGTGCACACACATCCCTCTTTGTGCTTCACTCCCAGACACACAACAACACTTCCTTATTCCCTGCCAATTCCCCTTCAGGCACATTGTGTTCACGAGCATAGGAACAATGAATAACACAGTGATTAATAATACATAATAATAATACACATTAACACCAGCAGGTCATAACAATATGAATGATTATATTTATGGCCTATTATTTGAGCACTATTGACCAGTAATGCACCGAAAATTTGGCCACAGATAAAACACTTCGACCGCCAGAACAGCACGAAAAACGGAAGTTGTGATGACGTAAGCAATATGCACGGGATTGTCTGGAGCAGAGGCAGCGTGTATGCAATGTGGACGTACTTTAATGTATCCGAGATACACCCGCGGACAAATCACTACGAAATATGCAATGTGCAAATATTGTAAAAAAAAGTGTGTGTGTATATATATATATATATATATATATATATATATATATATATATATATATATATATATATATATATATATATATATATATATATATATATATATATATACGAAATATGCAATGTGCAAATATTGTAAAAAAAAGTGTGTGTGTATATATATATATATATATATATATATATATATATATATATATATATATATATATATATATATATATATATATATATATACACTACCGTTCAAAAGTTTGGGGTCACATTGAAATGTCCTTATTTTTGAAGGAAAAGCACTGTACTTTTCAATGAAGATAACTTTAAACTAGTCTTAACTTTAAAGAAATACACTCTATACATTGCTAATGTGGTAAATGACTATTCTAGCTGCAAATGTCTGGTTTTTGGTGCAATATCTACATAGGTATATAGAGGCCCATTTCCAGCAACTATCACTCCAGTGTTCTAATGGTACAATGTGTTTGCTCATTGGCTCAGAAGGCTAATAGATAATTAGAAAACCCTTGTGCAATCATGTTCACACATCTGAAAACAGTTTAGCTCGTTACAGAAGCTACAAAACTGACCTTCCTTTGAGCAGATTGAGTTTCTGGAGCATCACATTTGTGGGGTCAATTAAACGCTCAAAATGGCCAGAAAAAGAGAACTTTCATCTGAAACTCGACAGTCTATTCTTGTTCTTAGAAATGAAGGCTATTCCACAAAATTGTTTGGGTGACCCCACACTTTTGAACGGTAGTGTATATATATATATATATATATATATTAGGGATGATGTTTGATAAGAAATTATCGAGTTCGAGTCTATTATCGAATCCTCTTATCGAACCGATTCCTTATCGATTCTCTTATCGAGTCCAGATAGGTTGTTGTATATGGAAAAACACACACAATATTTGGTTTAAAAAAAGCTCACTTTTATTATATTAGAAAACAATTTAATCTAAAAAATAAATAAATATTGACTGTTACCCCCCTAAAAAAATAAAATAAAATAAATAAATATTGACTGTTGTTACCCATAGTATATTAAGTGGGATTTTTCATAAAAACAAATATATACAGTAACACGAAAACAACCTGTCTCTGTGATCACTATAGGTGTATAAATAATAATATAGTGTTAAATAAAATCAGTCCCTTGGGCACAAAACTGAAAATAATACAGCTCTCCAAAAAGTGCACTTCTGCTGCTATTTGACATAACTGTTTGTTATGATGCTTGACATTTTTGCACTTTATTTCTTTATTGAAAGAAAATTCTATGAAGAGAAAAGTTGTTTGCAAATGTGGTTACAATGCTAAAAAATGAAAAGTTAAAGCTAAAAAAAGAAATACACTTTATTGAGTTAACAGGAAGGGGGAAGATGTGATGAGCTAGGGAATAAAACAACTACACTACCCAACATGCATTGGGAGTGACGAGCATGCACGGTAGCCCCGAAAAGTGTTGCATGTCGTCACCCGTGAAAGTAAACGTCAAGAACTCAGCCAAAACGCCTCGTCTGCATTATTTATAATTAGACAGACAACACATATACAGTGTGATTTTGTTTTGTTTACAAGGAAAGAAAAACAAAAGTTAAAAAGGGAGATATATGTTGTATATATATGTATGTGCTGCGGTTGCTTCAAGAACGTTGCAACAGCTGCCGTAAACGAGGTGCGTTGCTAGCCTGGTTGCTATGTTTCCGGTTGGTCGTAAAAGTGTTCATGTGTTTGTACCCTGCTCAAATCTCTCAGTAAAGTTATTCATTGAATTATACCTTTTGATTTGAACTTTATTACACCTTTGAGCGCTTTTTCCCGTCCATTTTTTTCTGCTTTCGCTATCTGCGCCTAATGACTGAGCTACGAGACGCCATTTCTTGTGATGTCACACGGAGCATTTCTGGTCGGGACGGGATTCGTTCCGAGGGATTCGAATAAAGAACCAACTATTTTTTTTACTATAGTGGTCTCGATAACGGGTACCGGTTCTCAAAAAGGGATTTGTTCTTTTCTTATTGAACAACCGGGAAAACCGTTTTCGAGTATCATCCCTAATATATATATATATATATATGTATATATATATATATATATATATATATATATATATATATATATATATATATATATATATATATATATTAGGGATGATACTCGATATATATATATATATATATATATATATATATATATATATATATATATATATATATATATATATATATATATATATATATATATATATACACAGGTATATATACAGGTATATACACACACACACACACACACACACACACACACACACACACACACACACACACACACACACACACACACACACACACACACACACACACACACACACACACACACACACACACACACACACACACACACACACACACACACATTTTTATATCAATTTGGCCCGGAGTCAAAATAATTGGTCAGAGCTATTTTTCTTAAATATTCAAAATTGGCACTAGTGTGTGAATGTGAGCGTGAACGTTGTGTGGAGTTGTTCCCTTCACACTGACTCAACCTTCGTCTCCGCCCCGGCGGCCATGATTGTAGTTTGAGAGAGAACCTCCCCGCAAGCAAGGTAGTGAAAATTATCTTATTCTGAGGTGGCGACTTGTCCAGGGTGTACCCCGCCTACCGCCCGAATCCAGCTGATATAGGCTCCAGCCCCCCCCCGTGACCCCAAAAGGGACAAGCTGTAGAAAGTGGATGGATTTTTAAATCGGATTTATTGGTATGACATCATATTGGCCTAATAATTATCCGTCTGATATTTATTGTGCACCTCAGTAAAAATTTATTGAATAGCCATGTTAAGCGACTATCCACAAAAAAAGCAAAATACACTCGCTTTGAGGCTAAACGGGTGAAAAACTTGCACCTGCCGTACGAACTGGTTTGTCCAAAAATGATCGCTTCAATGTTGCATTTTAAATATTTATTTGCTTGGAAACAATATTGACATAACTTAAACGAAATGCGATATAAATGCGTTCAATCAATGCCTTCTATCAAACTAAATGTGTTGTATCAATGCGATCAAAATGCGGTCAGCAAAGTAGGACATCCCCTGTCCACCTTTCACTTCCTCAACGAGAACACCAGGTTAACAGCTGTTATTACTACTGCTGACATACCAAACCCCACGTGACTCACATCCCCACCATTCAGTAAATGATAAACCAATCAATTGTGCAAAGAACATGCACCACAAATAAAACAAATAACATTAGCTGGCACCTACATTCCGGCCCCAAAATAATTACAGTTGCCCCAGTAACAATTATAAGCACATTTTTTTGTATTATACAATTTCTTTGACCGTTTGTGTTGTTGTTTTTGTTTTTTATCTTTCATGAGGTGTCCATAGTCCATCTTAAGTATAAAGTTCATGGTAGATCTTGATCCAATCTTCTTCAACATGTCAAGTCAAGTCTGGGACAGAGGTTACCAGCCCATGTCCTAAGTGAGTCAACACTCACGTCAAGTCTAAGTCCAACAAGTCAAAGCTGCCTTCAAGACTCCTTGGTCACACGTCTGCTGAGGGTGCTGGTGTGGGTTTTAATTTTGACCTTCCGCACTAGTCCCCTTCTGTCTGGAAGTGCCTCAGTGACCCTTCCATGGATCCAGGACTACCGAGGGGCAGAATCATCCAATATCAGCACAATGTCCCCAGGAATGAAGTTCCTCTTGACTTTTGTCCACTTCTGGCGTTCCTGTAGTTGTGGTAAATATTCCATAGTCCATCTTTTCCAAAATAAATCAGCAATACATTGGACCTGTTTCCATCTGCGACATGCATAACTCTACGCCTTGTGAAACAGACCAAGTGGTAAACAGGGCTGGGTTTTGAGAAGCAGAAGACGGTTGGGTGTAAACTCTTCTGGCATAGCTGCCTTACTAAGCCAACCTCCGACTCTCAAAATGCCATCTTCCAATATCGGATTGAACTTGTAGATGTGACTGTTTCCTTTCACAAGCTCTCCTCCCTGGAGGCAAGAAAAACTCTTCTGAGTACATTTGTCTCTGACAGAACTTGATTAATTCCAGTTCACTGTCTTTGATTTCTTCCAATGAGAGGTGACGTTGACATATCCCACCATCCTTGTGCTGCTTTCCACTTGATGCAGACTGAGAAGCATGAGCATGGACTTCAATCCGTTGCCGTATACTCAATAGCAAAGCTTTAAGGTTTAGTATCCAGGCCATCACTCTTACGAGACGTGTCCAGGATAAGCTGCGGTTTATTAAACATGTCACAGCCTCGTCTTTTTCTTGTTCCACAGAAATAATAGCAGAAACCTTGACTTCTGGGTGTCCAGACAGCAACTCTCCCAAGTCATCTGGATCCACAGACCAAGCTTCTTTCCCTTGGTTGCAGGAAAAAAAGGGGGACCACATATCCACATTTCATTCTCCAAGTGAAGTCAAGCTTTATTCATATAGCACATAAAAACAATTTGCGTTGACTGAAGTGATGCACAGGGCACATAAGACAGTAAAAGCAAGAAAAGCAATACAAATAATAAAACAGTGAATAATAGAATAAACAGTAATAAAAGAACAGCAAAAAATAAACTGTTGATGTAAAACATTATAAAACCAAGGTGATATTTGCGAAATGCTTGAGAAAATAAATGAGTTTTTTTAGCAGGGTTTTAAAATGCTCTGTTTGATTATCCCTGATGTGCAGAGCTAGATTGTTCCATGATTTAGGGGCAGCTACAGCAAAGCTCTGTCCTCTCCAATGCTAGGAACGTGGGACAAACAGGAGCAGTTTGTTTACAGACCTTAATGCTCTGCTTTGGCAGTGAGGCTGCAGGAGCTCAGACAGGTAAGATGGGGCAAGTCCATGCAAGCATTTAAAAACGAAGAGCAGCTTTTTAACATAATTCCTTAAAAGTACTGGAAGCCAATGGAGAGCCGAGAGCACAGGGGTTATGTTCTCCCAGCGTTTGGTCTCTGTTAGCCAGCGGGCTGCTGAATTCTGTACCTTTGGAGGCAGCGAAGAGAGGACTAATCAAGGCCAATATAACGTCAGAAAAGATTCGACACGCACACCTCTGGAGGCAAAATCTGCTGGATTGGGTATGATAGGCACATACTTCCATAGAGATGGATTGGATATCTTGAAGATCTCTGACTCTGTTGGCTATAAAGACACAAATACTTGACATTTCATTTTTGATATATTTTCGAACAGAGGTACTGTTTGACCAAAAAACTTGTCTTGCAGCTTCTTCCTCAGCTCCCTTCTCCACAGCTAATCTATACATACAAACTGCCACCACAGCTCAGGCTGTCAGTTCCATACGTGGCTTTGTCACAGGCGTTAAAGGTGTGACCCTGTTCTCTCCCATTATGAAAGCACTGTGTGCCAGACCATGGTGATTGTGCAACAGTAGGTAAGTGACAGTCCCAAAAGCCTACAATAAATAAGGAGAATACATATTCAAACAAGAACATCAGGAATAACTGAGCTACAGTTATTCCTGCAAAGCTGGGAGGTTTCAAACATCTGCTGGTGCTGTAGCCGTCCAATATTTGTAGCTACTTTACCCAACCTGTCCACTCTTGGGCAGCAGATCTGTGTCTGGCACGTTCTCTGCAAATTCACTTGCTATGAGGTCGATCATGAACGCAACGTAGTCCTTGTTAAGAATACGTTGCTCAACAACTATGCGATTGTTAGGCATGCTGAATTTTCTGTCCTTAAGACACAAAGCGATGCTGTAATGGCCAATCAGTTTCACAGATCTGTCAGCCATTTCAAGGAACCTGCAATCCACGTTGATATCCCCAGCAGTTGGTCTTGGTTTTTCTCAGTGAAACCTGTCGTATACTGCTTGTTCCTAAGCTCGTCAAGTGTGATGACTGACATTCTATTGACGATAACTGGTGACTGACACTCAGGACTATTACTGCATCCACCAAGTGGCCCATTTACTCCTCAACCTAACCTTGTCTTGACAACATATGGCTCTCCATTCACATTCCTGATTGGCTCCAAAGCACTGGGAACATTTGTGACTATCAGAATCTTCCCATCTGCATCTATTTCTGGTGGGCGGACATTGTTTCAAGTGAGGTCAATTTCTCAAGTTTTGCTATTGTGTGATATTGCATCTATCGACAGGCATCTTATATTGGAAAAAGATCTTTGGTATTTCACAATACGCATCACTGTCCAATTAAGCGATTTCCAAATGAGATGCAATACCACTCTGCACCACTTTCTCTTGGCCCATTGTGCACAAGAAAATCCTTGTTTTCCAGGGAGACCAAGTCTTTCAAACACCCTGCGGGCAGAAAGATGCAGTATTTCCTGGGTCCAAAAAGGCGTATGTTTCAACTGCCCTTTTCCCCTTAGTTGATTTGACCTCGGACTGTCACGGTGGCAAATTTACATTCCTGGTCACCTCCCCAGTGAGACTACTAGTTCTTCTACCAATGGATGGATGTGCAGCAAGCTGGGGTGTCGTGAGCCACATTTTATATATAAATACGCTTCCTACATTCTCTGTTACTGTGCGTCATACCCAAGCAGCCAAAGCAAACTCCATTAGTTTTCACAAACTTTTAAATGTGGGCTTTCCTTTCCAATAGAGGGCATTACTTCTGCGTGTGTCCACAATTTTTATGATAGAGGCAAGCAATCTCTGATCCATCCCCTTTGTTATCTGTTGGGGCCTTTTTTTGATTGCTGTAACAGTTGTGGCAAAACTGCTCCCTTTGACCTTTAAACGAGGCATGGATTTTGTTCTGCGGCCTTGCTTGACTGACACAAGTGTTGGGGCATCCTGTATGTCTCCAAATACAGGGTCCATAACAATTTCTACTTGACGCGCAATAAAGCTTACAATATCAGGGTACATGGCTCACTGCGCCGACCCCTTTCCTGTACTGTATGTCGCAAACTGTAGTGCCGCCACTAGTTCCTTAGCTTATATGGTAGCTTCTTGATCACAGTGAGCATGTTCGCTAATGTATTCAAATCACACAGACTATATACGGTACATCAGGGGTGGGCAATTAATTTTTACCGGGGGCCGCATGAGCAACCCGAGCACTGCTGGAGGGCCACATCGACAATATTTCAATTACATTTTGCTCAATATTATTTTTGATATATACCGTAAGATAAATAATAATAATAATAATTAATAATAATAGTAATACTTCAACATAGTGTGTGTAACAGCTTTCCATGACTAATATAAATAAATTAACATTAATAATAAATGACAGTAAAATAAGCACACGTATGACTGAGGAGTCATAGTGTAACTTTGTGTGGTGTTTGAGTTGTCCGACTTTTTGTGTGGCCATAAACGCACCAGTGGTTTAGTGCTATGCGTGTTGGTGACAGATGACAAGTTGGTTTTGGCCTGGTTTGTACGGCAGAAAATGACTAGTTTTTCGAGATAGAAGTGTTTTACTCATGTTTTTGGTGTGGTTATGTCCGAATATAAACAGTTTTGCTCAATAAAGTGATCGATATAATTCCTGTCCTCGAAGCATCTCGATAGACGTTACAATAATTGAACGGTGTTCAATTGAACGGTGTTGACGAACACCGTTAGGGCCGCTTGTTGTCACTGTCACTCAGAGTTGCATTGCAAAATTACATAGAATAAATATGTTTATTTTGTTTAGAATCCAGATGGGATTTGATTTGGTGCGCGGCATATATTTGCTGCGCGCAGCAGACGCTTGAGCAGTGCGCAATTGCGCAGGCACGCACCTTAGAGTGAACGTTGCTTTGCAGTCCATGTCTTGTTGGAAACACGCCATTCTTCATCAACTTTTCTCTTTTTAGCGTCTCGGGTGTAAACCGTGCATCACTTGTCGCTGCATGTGCACCTTCACTCGCAGGTTACACACGGACACACGCCCATAAATAATACTTTTCAAAATAAAAGCAGCACAGTTGTATTGCGCGCACGACATAGATGTTTTTTCAACTTTATTTTGTTATTTTATGATTGCAGCTGTTCACATTCAATCACAATCACGCACACGCATACGTCCACACGGAAGTAATACAAATAACGATTTTCAAAACAAAAGCAGCACCGTTGTATTGCACACTCGACATAGATACTTTTTAAAATTTATTTTGTAATTTATAATTGGCCTCACGCGGGCCGGACAGGGACGCACAAAGGGCCGGATGCGGCCCGCGGGCCGCAGAATGCCCAGGTCTGCGGTACATCCTTCATGGCATTACAACATTCACGTAAAAACAGACTATACTTGCATAGCCTTTGCATCTTCTGATTTAAATGATAATGAAAATATTTTATTTATGTAAGTAGATGATATTTACATGATAATTTCCAAAATGCTCATGAATCAAAGCCTTTGCTGTAGCAAATCCATTTCCATCATTCAGGCACAGGGGTTAGTGCATGTGCCTCACAATACGAAGGTCCTGAGAAGTCCTGAGTTCAATCCCGGGCGCGGGATCTTTCTGTGTGGAGTTTGCGTGTTCTCCCTGTGACTGCGTGGGTTACCTCCGGGTACTCCGGCTTCCACCCACCTCCAAAGACATGCACCTGGGGATAGATTGATTGGCAACACTAAATTGGCCCTAGTGTGTGAATGTGAGTATGAACGTTGTCTATCTGTGTTGGCCCTGCGATGAGGTGGCAACTTGTCCAGGGTGTACCCCGCCTTCCGCCCGCATGCAGCTGAGATAGGCTGCAGCACCCCCCGCGACCCCGAAAGGGACTAGCGGTAGAAAATGGATGGATGGATGTGTCATCACGGTTGAGGCTGCCCACTAATGTATTGCTTGAGGTAGTGCAGGCAATCCATTTCATACTATTTTTTGTTCAAATGACCGTATGAAGGAATGATATTCCAGCCAATTGCCATCAAAGATCTGAACGTCCCTTTTTGGCAGTGGTGTAAGACTGCTCATGCACCAGCATTGATGGAATTTGAAGGTCTTTCCCATTTTCCACATCCTCCTGTGTTTCCTTTTTCACTGATGAAGCCGGCTGCTGCTGGGGCCTTCCAGCCATGTGAGTTTCGAAATGATGGATTACTTGGGGATATTTCGGTATTTTAAACCATGCTTCAACATTCTCAATGCATCCTTCCTTATGTTTATTGAAATCATTTATTTTGTTGTCCATCACTGGGAATTAACTGCATCAGGGATTTATGTAAAGCAAAGGCATCATCAGACAGTTGCAGTAAAACATCTAACTGAGATTTGACCAATGAAATATTTTTTTTATCCTTCATGAGCTCTGTGATAGAAAAAAATCTGACATTTTATTTAATTCACTTTCCTTTTCTGTGCCTTTTGAACTGATTCAATTTTATTCATCATGACCTTTTCCGTGAGTTATCTTCTTTCTGCCATTTTACCAACAGTTGAATGATCACGAAAATCCAATAAAAGCCAGCAGCATCTATAGTCACAAGAGCCGTGTGATAACTTTAAAAAAATCCAGCGCTGCGCTCCCAACCACACACTAGCCTGACGCAGCGATCCAAACACTTGGCTCCTCTCACCAGCAACAACCGACAAACTGAGACAACAAGCCAATTTCCACTCGGTAGCAACCAGTTCAAACTGTTTCCATCAAGCCAACATAACAGCAGAACTCGAAAGGGTTACATACCGTCAATCACCATATGATGTTGGCCGGCCGCAGGCACGCTGTGAGGCGTCCATGTGTCCGTGTCAACCATTCAATTTCCATTCATTAGCTCCGTGTCCAAAGCGTGTGGCTTGTTGAGTCCCTCGCGGATCCAATTCAACTTAGTTTGTCTCGTTTTTCTGACAATGTAACTTAGTTGTCTTGTTTGCTGACAATAGCTATGTGCACAAGGACACAATTAATTGGATTAAAAGCCTAACAAGAATAAAAATGCTTTATGTAAACACGACATTCGGAATATTCTGACCCGATCACACACTTTTGGATTAAAATTTAATTCCGATCAAGATGGATGGTTGATGCCGATCATCTGTACATTAGGGCTGCAACTAACGATTAATTTGATAATCGATTAATCTGTCGATTATTACTTCGATTAATCGATTAATAATCGGATAAAAGAGACAAACTACATTTCTATCCTTTCCAGTATTTTATTGAAAAAAACCCAGCATACTGGCACCATGTTCTGGACATTGGGGGTGCAGCATACACCAATAATAACACAGAAATGTAACCAATCAGATCAGAACTGGATCAGATATTGTACACGTTTCTGTTGTGAATAATAAAGGATTCATTTTAGGCTGCCTCTGAATAATAGCATGAAATATTCCAGCACCTTCTTAACGTTTAGTTATACTAAAGCGTCACTCAAATCTAAATAGATTTATATAGCTTTATCGGTCCCGGCTACATTGATCCATTATGAAACGAACCTGAGATATTTCTGTCTGTTACATTTATTTCTAAATTGGTAACCGTGTGTTTTCTCTCAAAACGGAGTCAAATGTGCCGGAGACACATTATCAGCCCCGCGTTGCAACAAAGGCATAACGTTAACGTGACTCACAAAAAAGCTGAACTCATGAATGCCTGTTGCCACTATGGACTTAAAAAGTTACGTACCGTGAGTTCCCTTCATCCAAGGCTCCAACATGTTTCTTATTCAGGTGCTCCTGAAGCAATGTTGTACTTCCGTGCCATTTTGCAGAAAAAGGTCTTCTTTGAAGTCTTTAAAGTAAAGTGTTCCCACACTTTTGACGACTTAGGCCGTACACTTTTTTCCATTGAAGCAATAACCTCAAGATGTTTTTCCGCTGAACTATCGGTACTGCTTTCCTGCGCTATTTTTCGAATGTTTCCAGCAAAGGAGACGGCGTCGTCACGTGAGCTGCACGTGACCACATCATTGGCTAGTTTACGTCACCTTATGAAACGTAGCCTCAGCGCCGCCCTGGCGCTGTTTTTTACTGTTTTTGTACTTAATTTGATTATTGTTTCTCAGCTGTTTGTAAATGTTGCAGTTTATAAATAAAGGTTTATTAAAAAAAAAAAAACTGCGCATGCGCATAGCACAGTTCCAACAAATCGATGACTAAATTAATCGCCAACTATTTTGATAATCGATTTTAATCAATTTAATCGATTAGTTGTTGCAGCCCTACTATACATTTACTTTACTTTTATAGTACAAAGAGTATTCTTGAACATTTAGGAGTAATATGAGATATATTCTATGTCTGTTACAATCACTGCAGAAACCAAGGTGCATGCTAAATATGCAACCGACCAACGTAAGAAAAGTAAAGAGCTTTGTTATCCATTTGACCAGCTGGTTTCTTACCAGTAACAGTTAGCTATTAGCATGTATCCTTTGCTTTGTCACACACTTCAACCAGTTGAAATGGGCAACATTTAAACAATTATATTATATTTATATTTATTGGATCTGATATTGGGCAGCACGGTGGAACAGGGGTTAGTGCGTCTGCCTCACAATACGAAGGTCCTGGGTTCGATCCTGCGCTCGGGATCTTTCTGTGTGGAGTTTGCATGTTCTCCCCGTGACTGCGTGGGTTCCCTCTGGGTACTCCGGCTTCCTCCCACCTCCAAAAACATGCACCTGGGGATAGGTTGTTTGACAACACTAAATTGGCCCTAGTGTGTGAATGTGAGTGTGAATGTTGTCTGTCTATTTGTGTTGGCCCTGCGATGAGGTGGCGACTTGTCCAGGGTGTACCCCGCCTTCCGTCCGATTGTAGCTGAGATAGGCTCCAGCGCCCCCCGCAACCCCGAAGGGAATAAGCGGTAGAAAATGGATGGATGGATGGATGGATCTGATATTGATATCGGTCCGATATCAGCAAAAAAAAAATTGAATATTGGATTATATCACCTTGCATCTAAAATGTGCGTTCTAAGGTCCAATACAAGCAGTCCTATAGCACATTTACTTGTGCAAAGCTGGACATTCAGTCAAGATCTAAATATTTGGTGGTATCAGGTATCAATATGATCAATATTATCGATACCAAAGTGGGTATTGGTATCGGATCGATACTCACGTGATGTGATCGATACTTTTGATGCAGTTCTTGCCTATATGTCCAGCAAATGACTTGCTTTCATGAGACTGTAGTTACTCTCCCAGTCTGTCAGCGCAAACTGCGCACCTCTCGCTCATTCCACTGCTCACTCAGGCACACTTTTCTTCCTGCTTCACTGACTACTGACTTTATTTGTCACGAACATGTGCCTGAAATGGAAGTTATTCATGTTTTTTTTAATATATTCACATTTTTGTTACATTTTTGCATTTTTGTTATCAAGCACTAGTACATTTTTTCCTAATAAGAGAGGTATTTTAATAATTTGATAAACATTTGATACAAATACATTGTTTTGTATGGTTACATTTAGTTATATAGACATTTTTTTGTGAATAAAATAATTGTCCTGTATTATCGTAGTCATAATCAACGAACTAGAGGGAAATTCACAAAATGATTCAATAATTTGACATTTCAAGTCAAACTATCTGTATTAGTATTGGCGATACTAGCTAGCCCTGTATTTACTTGGTATCGGATCAATATCAAAATTAAAAACCATCGCTTTCACCTACTAAATTTCAGTAAAGTCATTCATAAAAAATAAACATTGTGGGTAAACATGGTACTAGGAGCTAGCAGCTACGCAACAGCTAAGCACACATTAGCACCCAAGCTAGACATACAGTATGTACTGTAATAAATGTCCTTAATTGAACAATATTGCAGTCTAAAAAAGCACATTTTGAAATCTAAACAAGTATCAAATAATTATAGTTGCATATTACTTACACATACAAAGTTTCCAAGGCAGAGTATTTGAAAGTATCCAGTAGCAAACGTGTCCGCAATATTCAACGTATTTTGAAGCCTGTTAAATGTTGGTTTTGGTTTTGTTCACCAGGAACGCGGGAAACAGCGTTTGTGTATGCCTTGTCTGCTGCTACCATCAGCCACACCATCGCCAGGGCCTGCACATCTGGAGATTTGCGACTGTGCTCGTGCGGTCCCATTCCGGCTGAGATTCCGGAGCCCGGCTATCGCTGGGGGGGCTGCGCTGACAACCTACACTATGGTTTAATAATGGGCTCCAAGTTTGCGGACGCTCCCATGAAGATGAAACGTGCAGGCTCTCATGCCAACAAATTGATGCACCTTCACAATAGTGAAGTGGGGAGACAGGTAAGCAATGTTTAGAAGTTCCTTGCTAGTAAACATGCAATAAAAACTGAACAGTGATCCCAATTCAAGCTTTGTGTTCTTTGTTGCCAGGCACTGAGGGAGGCGCTGGTGATGAAATGTAAATGTCATGGCGTATCCGGTTCCTGCTCCATCAGGACCTGCTGGAGAGGCCTTCAGGACCTGAGAGAGATCGCCATGGACCTGAAGACTAAGTACCTGTCAGCGACAAAGGTGGTGCACCGACCCATGGGGACACGCAAGCAGTTGGTGCCCAAAGACATTGACATCAGGCCTGTGAAAGAGAACGAACTTGTCTACCTGCAGAGCTCCCCAGACTTCTGCAGCAAGAGTGAAAAACAGGGTTCTGTTGGCACGCAGGACAGGTGAGACTTTTGATTTCTACTGCAGCCTAAGAAGCAGTGTATTTTTTGTAGTACCAAAATGATAGACTCTGTCCTGTATGGGTATTCTCTAACCGCGGCAAAAGCCCAGTTTCTCACAAAGTAGCATTTGGTTCAGTTTGTTAAAGTACCAATTGTCAAAGGTTCCATATGTGTGTGACCCATACTCTCGCAAATTCCAGCATTGTTTAATTGGTGCACCAACAACTGAATGATCACTTTGTAGCAGTTGCCAATGTGATGGTTTGTGGAAACACACATTGAGGTTTTTAAATACGTCCTGATCGTATGACTGCAAACATAAAACTGATGCACAACAAACTATGCCCCCACCTGCATGCCGACGTGAGAGGCCAAATCCTAATGTTACGAAAGAATGGAAGAACACAAAAGGCTAAAATCAAAGTATTGCGGATTAAAGATAATATGTATTGGATATGCTTTGTTGTAAATTTTGCATACATTTTGCTCCACAGCCAATTTTATAACCCGCTCTCTACATGTGTCTGCAAAATGTTTCTTACTGGAGGTATTCCCAGATTGCAAATAAAACCACGCCCCGCCCTCTCCAAAAGTATCATAACTTATCTTTTAAAAATGTTCAGTTAAAATATAGTGTATGTCTTAAAAACATCTGCTTTTTCGAAAATAAAAAAAACATTGTATTGATTGACCCGGTCTGCTCTGATCGATTCCGACTCCAGAGCTGCATAAAAAAGTTATTTTTACCTTCAATACGTTGGTGTTCGCGTGCGCATGCCAAGATGATATGAAAACAATACTTTATCATACTCTTCTCTCAAACCTCAAGTAGTAATTACGCTGTCATTTTACATCAAAGTTGAGTCGCTAATCCAATTTCGTACTGGTCCATCTTGACAAAACAGTCCCGTGTAAAATGTGGCAAAGACAAACACAGAAGTATTTATTTCATAAACATCAGAGCGAGTAGGAGGACATTAGACGAGAAGATATACCACACAAGCTAGAGGCAGCAGCCATTCCAGTCTCACAGTCTATGGCGGTGCTTCTCAAATATTTTCTGTTACGCCCCTCCTAGGAAGAAGAATATATTTTGCGCCCAACCCTCCACTCTCCATTGTGGCTATAAATAGTATAATTTGTCTGTGAAATTGTTATAACTATACCATTTCATAACATTGTAAGCTTAATAGCAATAAAGGACACAACACACCGGTCTTTCCTCGTCTCCCACTGTGGTTACATTGAAGCCAAATGCTACACACGCTTCAACATATTGTGGTATGGCAAAAAAAGCACGTTCCCCGCGGTCACACAAGCTGCCCCACTATTTGAGAAGGACTGGTCTATGGCGCAGAGGGAAAGGAGCACTACGGGCTGCATATTAGAAATGCCCACGTAAGTAGATCTGTCAAAATAAAAATTTAAACTGAACTAATGCCTTCTTAAGCCAGACTATGGTTTATTATTCTGTGATGCACTGTGAGCTGAATTGCATCACTCGGTGAACACGCGGCTTATCACGGCTGCTGAACAATGGCGGGCCCACACGGCGGCAAATAGGAAATGACTGATCCTTTGACCGATTGTTGGCTCGTCCACAGTGTTGACTTTAGGAAAGTGATGTCCTGCTTGGTGGCACAGTTTAGTTAGCGGGCTGGCTGATAACAACCAGAATACCCTGCTTGTCTGAGCACGTGTCACCAAAGAAGGCTACTGTGACCGAGGTCCTTGTCCCTTTATCTGCAACAATGACTAATGCACTTATTCTTGGGCACGACACAACTCCAGCTGATATCGTCTCAAGGGGCTCACACAGATTTGGAAACATTTAAAGGTTTCCCATAGATAAAGTTTTGCTTACACTATTTGCTCCCTGTAGTGTGTAAGTGTGGTGAGAACCGAGCAGGCAGCAAAGAGTCATTTTGTCTGAGGATTTTACTCGGCTAAGCAGTATCAGGGAAAACATATGCTGTTATCTTCCAGACTTATTGAATGTTCCAATTTTCTTTCAATGCACGGCTGAGAAGGAAATGCCTTATCTCCAGACTCGATTCATTTGTTATGGATTGCACGACACCGGAGGCGTATTTTGACAATAACAATTGCAGTCACAGGAGTTTTTTCACTAACATAAAAAGCTGATTATGTTTCATCTTGTTTTATTGCAAATTGTGTGCAAATGCTGAGAGATGCTGGGAAGAAATACAAAAGTTATGTACCGTGAGGGGTCTAAAATGTTTCCAGGGGGGGGACAAATACATTCATACCTCTCGTTAGTGATACGTTCCAAAAGGTCAGACAAAAAACATAAAGTAAATTCATCTGTTCAAGACATCCGACACTTGCATTTGTGACCAAATATTGGAGTCTTTTTTAAAATCACTTTAAATTATGCAAACAAGTAATGACCTGTGATTAATCTGGTTAAAAGAATCAATCATTAGAAAGTGCTACTACCAACACATTAAAACACTACCAACAACACCAAACATTAGGAAAGTTACTATCAGGGATTTATGCCGCCGATTCTGATACTGATCATCCATGAGTGAGATTGGCCGATACTGATTCTGATGACATATAAACTGTATATTTTGTTATTTATTTATGATGAGTGCTATTGATTAACAATATGTAGTAATGTGGCCAGATATGGTACTGCAATCACGATCAAAATTCTGTAGTCCCATCCTACTCTCCATGACTGAGGTTGCCAGATACGCATACTTCAAATGGAAATCGACGAGTCCTACGCTGTAGGTTTCTCTTGATATTGCTTCTTGCAAGATGGTTTACTAAGTAATTATGGCAAATTTTACTGATGTCGATTAGCCAAATGTATTTGCAAAGTTACGCAGCAATATTTTTGTCGGGAGTCGGGACAGACTGTTGGCATTACCCTGTTAAAATGTCTAGTTTGACCACACAGACCACCATATAAATCATATAATAATATATAACATATATCGCATAGACCTACAGTAAAATTACAGCCACATTTCGTTCAGCATAACTCCATGTTGCATCCAATCTGACACACTGCATTCTCTTCCATGTACGCACATCACATCTTTCAGTGCAGAGTGCAATTCTATGAGCCAACCCACGTTACGCAAAAACCACGTTACGCATAAATCATATAGCCTACTACCATGTCAATACACAAAGTAGAAAATCATTACATGTAATGCATTATATTGTGCCAAGCAAATACCACCCCATATGTGTTTGATGCACATACAGTACCAGAAACCGCAATTAGCTGTGCTAATGTTGGAACCCATTTCCTCAGCGTATCAGCATATTGAGAACGAAATAGGCACTGACACTACCCTTATCCACATAGGTTTTATTTGTCGAAAATATATTTTGCCCTGTCAGTTGGATGACACATCGACATACAGGCTAACGGGCATATATTTCCTCCGTTAGCTTGCATGTCGATGTGTCATTGACCGGGTTAGCATGCTAAGCATTCGTTGCACGAACATACTAGCTTTGTTAGACAAGATCATAGACTGTATTGGACAATATAGTTTACATACGAAATGTCCATTTCCATTTATTACAAGTAATCAGAAAACGTAAATGCCTGACTTACTTAGGAAATTAGCAAGTTCGGCGTCTTCTCCGCCTTCAATCGTCTCCATCTTTCAAAGGCATCCCCGATACAAATCCTCGTTTTGTTCCTGGCTTTGTCATGAATAAGTTGAGAATCGTTACGACGCCTTTTAGATTTACTAAAGTCTGACATGTTTAGTAACTTTCGTTATCAGTTATAAAGGTATTTGAAAAGAACATGATTTATTAATGCCTTTTGACATATCAGGGCCATTTAATCATGACTTGATATGACATTATTACATATGGCACCTTTAAACTAGTTCCATATTCTTTTTTATTACATACAATTGTTTGATCAAAACAAAGTCTAAACTAAATCAAAAACTGCCCTCTATTACTAATTTAAACCCTTTTTGACCTCAAAGTCTTCCTGTGTCCAGGCACTTATTCTTTGAATTTGTAAGCATTACCAAAAAGAAAAAAAAATGCTTGTGAAAGACAGTGCTTAGAAGAAGAAATGAATTATATTTATTGAATTAAAGAAAGAAATCATCAAAAACATGACAGAACGTGTAGCTAGCTCACTTGGTGAAGCAGTCTGCACCATACTGAAGCAGAATGAGTTGATATAGCCAGCCAAGGACGTTAGAATAACAACTATAAGGCAGAAAATATCCATGAAAATATGGAGAAGTTGCTGATGGTGTGTTTGATGGAAAATTAGTTGAAAAGATACAATTGTATTGTTTTTCATACAATATTATCTAAAGGTAAATGTTTCCTTTTAAAAGGCATGTTACATGTTAAGATTGTTTGCGGGCAAGCACGTAAATTGATTTCAATTAATTTCAATGGGCTGTTTTGCTGTTTTCGCAAGGAACAAAACTTGGCACAGAACCATATCCTTAGGTACCACTCCATATTACAAGACAAGGGTTTTAGCAATTGTTTACATAGAGCAGTGTTTCTTAACCACAGGGCCCCCAGTGGGCTACCAAAAAAGATCTGTTTCTCAGCTGTGGTCCGAATGGGCCCGAGCGGTACTTTTCCACCACTTGTAGCAGTAATGACATTATCAAACAAACAAACAGTCTGGAGCTAAAGTCATAGAGTAGTTTATTGAGCGCAAAAATTATGACCAAAGTGGTGAAGCTTTATTTTCATTTGCACTTGAATTTTATTAACAGTTTAGTTAAAAAAAGATATTCCTTATCAATTTAGTTCATTTATTTTAGCACAACATAATTGTATGTAAACTTATTTTTTGCCAGTAATTAAAGAGTCTTGTCTCATGCAGTATATTTGGTTAGTACTTATTTTTCTAATCAGCCTGACCTAAACCTAAGGTTTATGAGTTAAATATATAATAATCTTGGTGATTAAAATGTGGTTTCATATCATTTGACAAGGTTGTAAACTGTACGTAGGTTAGATACAATCAATCATGAATGAGATTATAATCAAGAGTATGAATACTAATTCAGTGTTAACATTTGAGTGGGCCCCAGGTCCCTCTGTAGTGGAAAAGTTGGCCCCTGAGGTCAAAAAGGCTAAGAATAGAGTAAAGTAAGTTACATTAGTGTACCACTACTGAAGTGGTGGCAGAGACCCTTGAAGCAGGCTCAGGAGGGGCAAGAAACGTGGGAGGCAACTTTACCACATTACCTTTTTGAACATTAGAAATGTCATACATGAACGTCATATTCAGCCACTTTACAGATAAACTGTAGACATGTTTCATATCAAGGACACTCACCAGCTTCAATTTCCGATATTTTAGCAGCCATTCGAATATGCAAAATTTTTGCCAAATCTTTGTGGGCCGTGAGAGGACACACACATTGCGTCAATAATCCTCATGTGCTCAATTAGCTCATCAAACTTTGAAAAAGTCCCTCAAAACTTTGTGTTTAGATTACCCTTGTGCAGTATCACCACTGAGTTGTCACTCACTTGTCGCCACTTGAAGACAGGCTTTATCTGTCTTTACACTTGAACTGACCTCCTGTCTCCACAGTTAGGCCTGACAGTCACAAGACCTCAATCTTATGGATGCTCCTTATATGGTCAGTGCTTTATGTGGAGGAAGTAAAAGCAAATTAAGTGTGGGGATTAGAATTGAAAACTAAGGCTTGGACTCGCACTAGGCTAATTGTACTGTGCTTCGCTCCGCCTCACACCCAGCATAATTCATCTGCGATGTTCCAATTAGGGATTTAATGCTATTTTTCAATGTATTTATGGCGAGTGCTATTGACAGTGTAACAATATCAACACAATATTTAAACTACTCCCCTTGTCTCTTTTATTACATACAATTATTTGATCAAAACAAAGTCAATAGTACACAATAACTAAACAAAAGCAAAAACTACTATCTACTACAGATGTATCTTGTAATGTATTCTTTGGTATACAAATGATAAAATGATAAATGGGTTATACTTGTATAGCGCTTTTCTACCTTCAAGGTACTCAAAGCGCTTTGACAGTATTTCCACATTCACCCATTCACACACACATTCACACACTGATGGCGGGAGCTGCCGGTATACAAATACCGGTAAGGGTTTTCCGATCAGGGTTTTTTTGCTGCCGAATCCGATCATCCATGAATAATACCGGCTGATACAAATACCGAACAAATCACATGTACTAATTGTACATTTTTCAATCTATTTATGGTGAGTGCTAGTGATATGTATTTTCTTTCTCAGTGATAAGATAAGATATGCAGTTTTGTCATAATGAAGGTGATTATTATTAACTTAGAGGATCGGCTCCACACTGTGTATAGTGATACATAATTAGTTGCTAGCTGCGAGTCAGCCGGGGATACTAAAAATAAATACAGCGTCATCCAGATAGGATCGGCAGTTGTGATCAGCAATAAAAGGCGTTAATTGGCAATGGCGATCATATACTTTTTCAAGAAAATACTGATTAGTGGCGGATCGATCGATACAGCCCTAATAAAAATGATAATAAAACCTTTTCAAAACATGTTACAGGTTACAAACGCTCCTCTTGGCTGCTGACGTATAACATACAGCGAGAAGCAAGCTTAGCGGTTAGCTTAGCCATTGACATGCCTGCTCTATTAAAATGTTTAGCCTTGTCCTCCGGTGATAATACTACTTGACAATGACACTTAAGATACTAAGGAATGCAATTTATTTTCCGTAATGGAGGTGATTATTATTAACTTAGGGCAGGGGTCGGCAACCCGCGGCTCCGGAGCCAATGCGGCTCTTTGACCACTTTGATGCGGCTCAGCTGCATACTTACCGACCCCCCCGATTTTCCAGGAGACTTATGGATCTCAGTGCCTCTCCTAGATAACTCCCAGGGAAACTATAATCCTATTTTCACTCTAATTACTAAATTAAGGGAGTGCCCTGATTGCACTGTAGTAATTGTTCTCTATAGCATTTACAAACAGCGTGCCAGCCCGGCCACATGTTGAATTTAGCTTTTACTTGCAAACATAGGAGACAGCAAAGCATACTTAGTCATCAGCCACACAGCTTACACTGACGGTAGCCGTATCAAACAACTTTAACACTGTTACGTTACAAATACGCGCCACACTGTGAACCTACACCAAAAAAGAATGAAAAACACATTTCTGGAGAACATCCCACCGTAACACAACATAAACACAACACAACCAATACCCAGAATTCCATGCAGCCCTAACTCTTCCGGTCTAGATCATACACCCCCGCTACCACCAAATCCCCCCACACATCAACCCCCCCCCCCCCCCACCCCCCCCCCGTGCGTTGGTTGAGCGGAAGAGTTAGGGCTGCATGGGATTCTGGGTATTGGTTGTGTTGTGTTTATGTTGTGTTACAGTGCAGATGTTCTCCAGAAATGTCTTTGTCATTCTTTTTTGGTGTGGGTTCAAAGTGTGGCGCATATTTGTAACATAACAGTGTTAAAGTTGTTTTATACGGCTATACCGTCAGTGTAAGCTGTGTGGCTGCTGACCTAGTACGCCTTGCTGTCACTTACGTGAGCAAGCTGAAACTGCATTCTACATGTGGTCGAGCAGGTACACTGTTTGGGCAGGCTGTAGAGGGCGCCAAAAGCAGTGCCATCACGCCCTGATATTCGGGAGTCTCCCGGAAAAAATGAGAGGGTTGGCAAGTATGACGCGATCAAGCGCCATTCATTCAAAACTCACGGGCCGTACTAACATCAAATTTCCACATCAAAGTGCGTGCCGGTGCGTGTGTCTGAGACCCCTGGTTAACATAGCACAAAGCATTTAAGCTTTGTATGCGGTGTTTTTAATTGTAAATTTAAAATTTTTTTTTGTGGCTCCCATTATTTTCTTTAATTTGTGAAACTTGCCAAAATGGCTCTTTGAGTGGTAAAGGTTGCCGACCCCTGACTTAGGGGAATGGCCCCACACTATGTATGAAGACACATAGATAGCTGCTAGCCACCTGTCAGCCGGGGGATTAAAAACATAGTGTCTGCCAGAGGGGATTGGGGTATGTGATCGGCATTAAAATGGCAATCACATACTTTTTCACAAAAAGCGGCTGATACTGATCAGTAGCTGATGTGTGTGCTTGAGTGTTTGGGGGTGCCAGATTTGGTTCCTCTTTGAAGGTCATGGTGCATTTTGGCTTCATTCTGGGGTTTGTGTCTCTAGCCTTTTTCTTAGAGCAGTGCATTTTAAGCACAGGAGGTGAACAAACCTACGAGTAATCAGTGATGGGTAGTACTGCGCTACAAGTAGCGACACTTCGTAGCTTAACTACTTTTCCCAGTACGTGGCAGTAGCGTCACTCCTCTTTCAACCAGTAGTGATTCCTATTGCTTAGCTACACTATATTGCCAAAAGTCCACCCATCCAAACGATCAGAATCCAGTGTCCTAATCCAGGTGTATAAAATCAAGCACTTATGCATGGAGACTGTTTCTACAAACAGCTGTGAGAGAATGGGCCGCTCTCAGGAGCTCAGTGATTTCCAGCGTGGAACTGTCATAGGATGACTCTGCAACAAATCTAGTCGTGAAATTTCCTCGCTCCTAAATATTCCAAAGTCAACTGTCGGCTTTATCATAAGAAAATGGAAGAGTTTGGGAACAACAGCAACTCAGCCACGAAGTGGTAGGCCACGTAAACTGACAGAGAGGTGTCAGTAGATGCTGAAGCGCAAAGTGCAATAAGGTCGCAGACTTTCTGCTACAGAGCTCCAAACTTCATGTGACTTTCCAATTAGCACAGCTGCATCTAAACCATACATCACCAAGTCCAATGCAAGCAGTGGAGACGCGTTCTCTGGAGTGATGAATCACGCTTTTCCATCTGGCAATCTGATGGACGAGTCTGGGTTTGGAGGTTGCCAGGAGAACGGTACATTTCGGACTGCATTGTGCCGAGTGTGAAATTTGGTGGAGGAGGAATTATGGTGTGGGGTTGTTTTTCAGGAGTTGGGCTTGGCCGCTTAGTTCCAGTGAAAGGAACTTTGAATGCTCCAGGATACCAAAACATTTTGGACAATTCCATGCTCCCAACTTTGTGGGAACCATTTGGAGCGGGCCCCTTCCTCTTCCAAGATGACTGTGCACCAGTGCACAAAGCAAGGTCCATAAAGACATGGATGACAGAGTCTGGTGTGGATGAACTTGACTGGCCTGCACAGAGTCCTGACCTGAACTTGATAGAACACCTTTGGGATGAATTAGAACGGAGACTGAGAGCTAGGCCTTCTCCACCAACATCAGTGTGTGACCTCACCAATGCGCTTTTGGAAGAATGGTGGAAATTTCCCATAAACACAACCTTGTGGACAGCCTTCCCAGAAGAGTTGAAGCTGTAATAGCTGCAAAAGGTGGACCGACATCATATTGAACCCCATGGGTTAGGAATGGGACGGCACTTCAAGTTCACATGTGAGTCAAGGCAGGTGGCCAAATACTTTTGGCAATATAGTTTATTTTAGACCCATGTAGCAACGTAGCGTCCATCAAACGCTACAAAGAGAGAAATTCTAGAGGGGGGAAAACTAAAAATATGAACAAAATCCATGATTATTGGTTGGTTTATGATGATGAGTCACAATTAGATAAGGTTAGGGCCAATCAGAGGCAAGATAGGGCGGGTCATGAGACTTCAAAACCAGGAAGCAAAATCATACATGGACGGAAGGAGGTTACTCTCAAAGGGGTACTAACCAGCAACCACAACATTTTAGTGAAGTTTCTAAAAGAGACAGGTTTATGGAATATAATTTAGTATGGGAAGGTGTATATGTACTGTATGTATGTGGGGGGGGGGGGGGGGGGGGGGGCAAAGGAGGGAACTCCAATACAGTAGGTGGCGGTAATGCACCATAAACCTTGAGCCATAAAAATTATAATAATAATAATAGGAAGAAGAAGAAGAAAGAAAAGAAGAAGTAAAAGAAGAATTTGGGTTTCACTATGTAAAGCGCTTTGAGTCACTAAAGAAAAGCACTTTATAAATTTAATTCACTTCACTTCAAGAAGAAGAAGAAGAAGAAGAAGAAGAAGGCGAAGAAGACAACACACACCGCCACATGACAACTAGGGACAGAGGGAAGCTGATGACTCGAAAAGAAAACATACTTGAAAATGGATTCCCTCACACAGATGTTTCCACTGCTGCCAGTGTTGATGATGTTTTCAAAACAAACCCTTGCAATTCATAAACATAGTATTTTAAGTATTTTAATGCACGGTTTGCTGCTTTGTTTGTTTAAACAACTTTGTTTCCTCCAGGGTGCAAACATAGGCCATTTACCAGTACTTTTATTTCATATGCATAATATTTTACATTTAATAAAAGTTCTGTTTTGTACTGGCTAACTTGATAGTGCACATTGGTGTGGGCAAACCACTCAGGGAGATGGGAAAGTATCAATTCCGATTACCCCATGCTGCTTAGTTAACACTGGTAAAACATTTAAATAGGGTTCTAGTCCTGGCACAAAAATATGTAATCTTTTATTGATTTCTGTTGGTGTAAAAATAGAGGTTTTAATGTCTGTTTTGTAAAACAAATGTTTTGCATTTTTCCATTGGCCAGGTTATTGTCCCTTTGCCACCATGGCTTCTGTTGAATCAGTCATTTATATCCTGCGCTGAAAAGTTCCCATTCCAATTGAGAGTATATATTTTGGTGTTTATCTATTACCATTGTTGTTTCACTGCCTTTTGTTTACAGTGTTTTTCCCCCTCATTTTGTACACGATACTAAAACTTTGAAAGTTAAAAGAAATGTTAAAATGTTAAAAAGCCAGACATAGGGCATGTTTCCAGTTGTGTTTATGAAAACAAACAATCAAACTGAGCATTTATTCTCTGCCTATTTGGTGGAAAGTTGGACTTTAAGTTGAGATATATATTGATATATAATGTAGCTTTGATGTAGTAAGCTACTTTTGCCGTGTAGCTTGTAGTGTAGCTTGCTACAGTTCTCTGGGGATAGCGTCTCCTGTAGCTTAGCTACATTTAATCGAGAGTAGCTTAGGTTACTACATTTTCCAAGTAGCTTGGCCATCACTATTAGTGATTGCTGGGATGTGAAATGATGAAGGGGTAGGAGTAATAAGCTTTCGAAACTTGTTGAACAGTCAACTGTAAACAATTTAGATTTTGATGTAACTTTGTGAGCATGTTCCAAATGAACTACTACTTCCTTATTATGTACCAATGGTGGTTAAAGCAAGCGAGGTTGCGTTCACAAACTCTTGTTATTATGATCATCAGTTTTACAAAAGCCGTTTTTTGTGGGGGGTTTTCACAAAAAATTGTATGTTTTCCATTTTTAAGTACCAGTTCAGACACAGTTTAAGCACCGACACCATTTTTTAAGTACCAATATGGTACTAGTATTGCCTAAAATGAAACCAATACCCATCTGTAATTGTGGCTCTTTGAGAAAACTAGTCTGTCTATGGACGACTGCACACAACTATATCTATGTCTAAACTGTACACAACTATAACAATGTCTAAACTGTACACAACTATAACTATGTCTAAACTGTACACAACTATAACTATGTCTAAGCTGTACACAACTATAACTATGTCTAAACCGTACACAACTATAATTATGTCTAAACTGTAGACAACTATAAGTATGTCTAAACTGCACACAACTATGACAATGTCAAAACTGTACACAACTATAACAATTTCTAAACTGTACACAACTATAACTATGTCTAAATTGTACACAACTATAACTGTCTAAACTGCACACAACTATAACAATGTCTAAACTGTACACGACTATAACTATGTCTAAACTGTTCACAACTATAACAATGTCTAAACTGTACACAACTATAACTATGTCTAAGCTGTACACAACTATAACTATGTCTAAACTGTACACAACTATACGTATGTCTAAACTGTACACAACTATAACTATGTCTAAACTGCACACAACTATAACAATGTCAAAACTGTACACAACTATAACAATTTCTAAACTGTACACAACTATAACTATGTCTAAATTGTACACAACTATAACTGTCTAAACTGCACACAACTATAACAATGTCTAAACTGTACACAACTATAAAAACTATCTAAGACTGTACACAACTATAAGTACGTCTAAACTGTACACAACTATAACTATGTCTAAACTGTACACAACTATAGTGGTTAGAGTCCGCCCGATCGGTAGGTTGTGAGTTCAAACCCCGGCCGAGTCATACCAAAGACTATAAAAATGGGACCCATTACCTCCCTGCTTGGCACTCAGCATCAAGGGTTGGAATCGGGGGTTAAATCACCAAAAATCAACCCCAGGGGTTGATGAAGGGTGATGGGTCAAATGCAGAGAAATAATTTTGCCACACCTAGTGTGTGTGTGACAATCATTGGTACTTTAACTTTAATAACAATGTTTAAACTGTACACAACTATAACTATGTCTAAACTGCACACAACTATAACTATCAAAGACTGTGCAAAACTATAACTATGTCTAAACTGCACACAACTATAACTATGTCTAAACTGCACACAACTATGTCTATGTCTAAACTGCACACAACTATAACTATCTAAGACTGTACACAACTATAACTATGTCTAAACTGCACACAACTATAACTGTCTAAACTGTACACAACTATAAGTATGTCTAAACTGTACACAACTATAAATACATCTAAACTGCACACAACTATAACTATGTCTAGACTGTACACAACTATAACTATGTCTAAACTGTACACAACTATACGTATGTCTAAACTGCACACAACTATAATATTTATGTCTAAACTGTACACAACTATAACTATGTCTAAACTGTACACAACTATAACTATCTAAGACTGTACACAACTATAACAATGTCTAAACTGCACACAACTATAATATTTATGTCTAAACTGTACACAACTATAACTATGTCGAAACAATACACAAATATAACAATGTCTAAATTGTACACAACTATAACTGTCTAAGACTGCACACAACTATAGCTATGTCTTAACTGCACGCAACTATAACGATGTATAAACTGTACACAACTATAAGTATGTCTAAACCAGTGGCGTGCGGTGAGGTTAATGTCTGGTGAGGCACGACTGCATCATCACAGTCAGATTTACAAACATATGAACCTGCAGTGCAGGTGTACCTAATGTTGTGTCCCTGCGGTCGTTCGCGGCTCCTGCAGCGCGAGCATTGTTGTTTTTGCACTTTTTGGCTTCTTGTTAAGTGACTTTTTTTGGGTGGATTCGGTCTTGCACGTGGAGGGTTTGGGTTTGGGCTTTGGTTGTTGTGGCCGCGGCGCTCCCGTCTGGCGGTGCATTCTGCGGCGGAATTGCTTGGCACCAGGAGGCGGGGTTATGAGACAAGCCTCTCACAGTGCGTCTTCGCAGCAGAGTTTTATGATCGCTCAGCACAAGAAATACGTTACACACATAAAGTTGTTGAGAAAATACACTGTACATTATATACCTCAGCTAACTAAACTATGGAAATGTATAATATAGTTCATATAGCAATACGGTCTCACTGCACAGCAGGCCAGCAGTTAGCCGAGTCATTGCGCACAATCCATGTTGAGGCACAAATCAGTGACGTGCCTCAACTGGCTGCTGATCACCGCACCGTCTCTTCTCAGTATTTGAACGGCAAATGTGAAAATAAAAAAAAAACAATCTAAAACTGGTTAAGTTAAATGGAAAATAACTTTAGTACAATCACTGGATACATATAACAATTTAATTAATTTTTTTTTCTTTTTACTTTTTTTTTTCTTTCCATGATGGCAGGTGAGGCCGTGCCTCCCCTGCCTCTAGTGACTGCACGCCACTGGTCTAAACTGTACACAACTATAACTGTGTTTCAAGTATAGAAAGTATACAAGTAAAGTGTTTCCCAGGTCTCACAAATATAATGAAGTTATTTGCAACTCTTACTGACCGTCGTCCTTCTGCTGCCATTTACCCTGCGCCCGTCTCACCC
The DNA here is from genome assembly GCF_033978785.1 of Entelurus aequoreus. NCBI lineage: Eukaryota > Metazoa > Chordata > Actinopteri > Syngnathiformes > Syngnathidae > Entelurus > Entelurus aequoreus. The sequence continues at coordinate 53,626,435 of NC_084735.1, forward strand.
TGCTGGTGGCTAACACTGTGCCGTCATAAAACCGAGGCATAACGTGGAAAGGGCAAAGTTAAAAAGGGGGCAGGCCTGCGTATTAAGGGTGATTTATGGCGGCCTATTCACTGCCCATTCAAAGCACGGGCTCAAAGATGAGGGCGCGTTGGTGGGTCAGGAGTATTTAAAGGGTCATTGTGAGCGCTTCACAGGCTGGGAATTTGAAACGTTTCCAACGGAGCCATTAACCTAATTGTCTCTGGTGGGAAGTCAAACTGGAACAGGCTTGTCTTTTAAAAGAAAAGGCGCTCACTCAATCTTCTAACTTTGTGTACGCTCATTGCAGGCAGTGCAACAAAACCTCGGCGGGCAGCGACAGCTGTGACCTGATGTGCTGCGGCCGCGGCTACAACCCGTACAGCGAAAAGCTGGTGGAGCGCTGCCACTGCAAGTACCACTGGTGCTGCTACGTCACCTGCAGGAAGTGCGAGAGGATGGTGGAGAGATACGTCTGCAAATGAGTCCTCCCCCCTCCATCCCACCGAGTCGCAGAAGAACCAAAGATAACCAGAAGGCAAAGCAGTCTTCAGCTTTAGCATGTGACGTGGTCTAGTCATCACTTTAGTATCCAAGCTGTCTGCTTTCTGCCGGACATGGACTGTGACGACAGTTTATGTGAAGACCGCAGTCCTCCTGGGTAGTTACTTTCTCTTGTTAATGACCATGAATTCCCCCAACGGGGATGAGGGAAGTCTCTTATATTGTAGCGCTAATAAAAAAAGTAATAATATTGGATTTTTATGCTGGAGGAGAAAGATGGTCCCCCTTCTCGACTGAGACTTATGTTTGGCTTCATTCCACACAAATGGAAGGGATTTGTTGGACTCGTGGGACTTTTTTTTTTTTAGGTACAGTTGACACTTTTTCCTTCTGCATGAAAGGACAAGGGAGGAAAAGGAAACATAAAGGGAACTTCGAGTACTTGGGACTGTCACGTCGTCCTGCATGACTTCATCCCTGTGGACTGAAAGGATTTGCAGATTGATTGTCCTTGACCTTTGACCTGCAGCCATCAAATTGTATTCTATTTTTAGAGCATATGAATGAATGGATTTTGTAAACCACTTCTGTGTGGATGTACATACTCGTATTTTGTATACTGGAATAAAGATAAGTATTTATGAAATGTTTAAGTGATTATGACATGTTTTTTAATTTTTTCCTTAACATAAAAAAAAAAAAAGGTTTTCAGTGCTCTTAGAGCCTCACCTGTCATCCAAAATACAAAAAAAACAACAACAAATAATGCTAACATAAATATTATATATGCCCATTGAACTGTTCTTAATGTATTTTCTGTATGATTTCAATAGGACTGCAACGATTCATCGAATAAATCGATCAGAAAAAAAGCTTTGATTTGTATTTTCTTGCTTCGATGATTCGTTTAATGAGTACAAATAAATACAAATGTATAAAATCCGGACAGCGTAGAGTGCCCGGAACTTAAAATACGTAGACATTGTTTCCGCGAGACTGCTCTAATCGAGCGCACATGCGGTGATGTTTGTTGCGCTGCGGGGGATGTGGCCTGTGTGCGTGCGTGCGGCGGGGAATAGCAGAGTGCCGAGACCGTTGGCTCAAAGACGAGGGGGGAAAAAGAGAAAAGGGCCCAAAGAAGACGAGAAAAGCTTCCAAAGGTTTTGGCATCATTTTAAAAGTGAAAAGGACAGAGATGGTGGTGAAATGTTTGCACCATTTAATGGAGCTGGCACTTCACAATATCGCTACATCGACGATGCAGCACATTGCCAGAAAACATCCTTCACGTTTAACAGCAGCAAAGAAACAGAAAACAAAGTAAAAGTATATTTTGATTGCTAACATCTTATATGTTTGACTTGCACAAAAAATGTTTTATAGAAACACATGAGGACATGTTAGCATCTACAGTTTGTATGTTAATGCTAACCAGTTGGATGTCCAAAAATGGAGCACTACTCCTCCAATGAATTAACATTTTCAAATGTGAATGTGTTCAATTGTTAAATACATTGTCATTCAATTTACATCATTTATAAGAGAGTCCTCTTATTTAGTTCTTTATTCATTATCTATTCCCTGGTTTTGGGCTGTCTTTTTTTACTTTTTAAATTTTTTTTTATAAAAGTTATATATAGAGATGCTCTTGTGTTAAAAGTGCAAATGCAATGCTCAATCCATCCATCCATTTTCTACCGCTTGTCCCTCTCGGGGTCGTGGGGGTGGCTAGAGCCTATCCCAGCTGCACTCGGGCGGAAGGCGGGGTGCACCCTGGACATGTTATGTGCATTTGTAAGAAGGAATCCGGAAAAATCCTTGTTTATTTCAACTATTTTATCAAAATATGCATTACTTATCTATTAGTGCATTAATCGAACAAATTCATTAATCGAACAAATTAATTGACATACTACTAAAATAATCGATAGCCACAGCCCCAGATTCCAATCATTTTGAACATTTTCTGAATTTGCAGAAACCTACACAATCATTCATAAATTTAGTTGGATTGCTCAGGCCGTTTATTTTTGTCAGCATGTTGCCAATATAATGTTTGCAGAAACATTTATTAAACGCCATAACTTTCTAGAGTATGCGTGAATTACTTTAATGTAAGTGTTCTTGCTAACTTTCGGCGTTGTTTAGGTAGCATGACATACCAAAGCTTACAGCAAACACAAACGAGACCCTGCCTTCAAGTTTCCCAAATTGCCCAATTGGGTCGTCAATAAGTCACACAGGACGACGTCGTGACAGGAAGTTATCTTTATGGGTGTATCATTCTGAAACATAATTGTTGTCATTGTTTCTGGTAGAAATCGTTTCAGTGTAACACCGAACAATGGACTAACATAAAAAGTGGCACTGCATTCACATGAAAAAACTAAGTTATGAAGCGAAAACAGCAAAAGGAAGACAATATTTATCATCATAAACGTAACATTTTCCACTATCCAGTTAGTTTTAAAGTACACCAATCATTTTTTTCCTAAGCCTTGTCATACTTGCCAACCCTCCCGATTTTCCCGGGAGACTCCCGAATTTCAGTGCCCCTCGCGAAAATCTCCCGGGGCAACCATTCTCCCGAATTTCTCCCGATTTCCACCCAGACAACAATATTGGGGGGGTGCCTTAAAGGCACTGCCTTTAGCGTCCTCTCTCACCTGAAACCTTCTCCCCTTAACAGCCGCATGCTGTCCAGGCGTCCGCTTTTCCTCCATATAAACAGCGTACTGGCCCAGTCACATAATAATGTAGCGTTGGACGGGCTTAACAATGGTCTTTACTCGAAGATGTCAATAAGCTGACACGTTGAATGATCTTTTAACTGGCTTAATGATAACGTTAATTTCAAGCACACACACATAAGTGAATGCAAGGCATACTTGTTCAACAGCCATACAGGTCACACTGACGGTAGTCGTATAAACAACTTTAACACTGTTACTAATATGCGCCACACTGCGAACCCACACCAAACAAGAATGACAAACACATTTCGGGAGAACATCTGCACCGTAACACAACATAAACACAACAAAACAAATACCCAGAACCCCTTGCAGCACTAACTCTTCCGGGACGCTACAGTAACTTCTACGGCTTTTGGAGCTCAGTGCACAACTGCACACACAACAAGAAGGAGACAAAGCAGAAGAAGGAAGAAGAGACATGGCGACGACGAGTAAGAAGAAATACGCTTGCAAGTTTCAAAATGATTGGAAAAAAGAATTTCATTTCATCCAGGACAGCTCGAAGGGGAAGGGGTATGCTGCCTGCACCCCAACCCTGCCCCCCAAACCCCGCCCCACAGCCACGCACCCCCCCCCCCCAACCTAGCCCCCAACATCCCCACCCCCACCCCCATCTCCCGAATTCGGAGGTCTCAAGGTTGGCAAGTATGAGCCTTGTTGACATATTTTTGTCCTACATTAAGCATTTTAAGCATATAAATGGGTAAACTGGACTAAAAATATCAATAGTGCAGTAGTGTTGGCCACAAGATGAGACCATGGCTGCTAAAGTAAGTACATTACAATCCTATTTTACATTATTATGTCTACTATATTGGATTAAACAATCAAACAATCATTTCAAAAAACGATTTAGAAGGTTATAAACAGTTTTTTTTACTCTAGAACTGAAAATATTTGATTTATAATTAACGTCAGACCTACGATGTCCAAAATCTGAAATCACATGCGTCTTGGAAACTTAAGTCCTGACTTGCTGGAGGGAAAAATGTGTGACGTTGTGTTCCGCACATACAGTATTTTAGCCTCTGACCAACTTGCGTTAGTTAGAGTGGTTCTCATGAATTTGTGCCGACAGAAATAGCTGTGAAAAATATAGTGCTTTGCTGCGAGGTCACATGACGCACGCTAAACAGTGAACAACACGCCCAGTTCAATACTTGTTGACCCCCAAGTATGTCTACACACACAAAACCTCCAAAACACCTTCAAATACCCCAACATCTGCTATAAACAAGGCTGTTCATGTATTTTCCTATAAAACTTATATTTTATTCCCCAGTACAAAGCATATCTGATCATATTTGTTGATGTGTGATGTTACATACATATGATTTCATGATAAATGTTTTATTTATTTAAAAACAAGTCAACTTTACACTGTTTTGAATTGACCACAGGGACTAACGTTTATTGATAACTGGCCCTCTTTCTGGGGCAAACCAGGCTTGCTGATGAGAGACGGCCTTCACCCTAACCAGGAAGGCGCCATCATCCTGTCTAGAAACATAGACTAGTGTTTAAGTCTCACTTGACTGACTACACTAGAGCAAGCCCGGTCACAGACAATTACAGAGTCTGTTAGTCCGGGTGAGGAGTCAGTTAAGCTAGAACTAGCCAGCGCCAGGCTGGATAATCCATGTACGCATAGCAATTCTCTTAGAATAATACACAATTCAGATAATGTTTTTTCTGTTGTGTCTGTGTCAGAGGTGGACATGCATTCTACTGAGATGGCAAATTATGATATGTCCAGTCTATTGCAGCACCAAGCAAACAATCGGAAAATTCCCATTATATAAATTCCTAGATATGGTCGAAACTATTTAAAGTGCACTACGTATAATAAAAGCAACATTGTTAATAATGCTATTATGGAGAATCTTAACAAAAACTCGTCAAAACAGCCCAATACCTATAATATGGGCTTTTTAAACATAAGATCATTGTCTCCAAGGCGTTATTAGTTAATGAGGTCATTAGAGACAACAATCTTAACGTCATTGGTCTTAGCGAAACCTGGCTCAAACCAGACAAATTTTTTGCGCTAAATGAGGCATCTCCTCCTAACTATACGAATGCGCATGTTGCCCGTCAAAGGGGAGGGGGTGTCGCACTAATATACAATGAAAATTTTAACCTTAACCCTAACCTAAACAATAAATATAAATCGTTTAAGGTGCTTACTATGAGGTCTGTCACACCGCTACCTCTCGACCTGGCTGTTATCTACTGCCCCCCTGGGCCCTATTCGGACTTTATCAGTGAATTCTCAGAGTTTGTTGCTGATCTAGTGACGCACGCCGACAATATAATCATAATGGGGGACTTTAATATCCATATGAATACCCCATCGGACCCTCAGTGCGTGGCGCTCCAGACCATAATTGATAGCTGTGGTCTTACACAAATAATACATTAACCCACGCATCGCAACGGTAATACAATAGATCTAGTGCTTGTCAGGGGTGTCACCGCCTCCAAAGTTATGATACTTCCATATACTAAAGTAATGTCCGATCATTACCTTATAAAATTTGAAGTTTTGACTCATTGTCAACAAGCTAATAATAATAATAATAACTGCTATAGTGGCCGCAACATTAATGCTGCCACAACGATGACTCTTGCTGACCTACTGCCTTCGGTAATGGCACCATTCCCAAATTATGTCGGCTCTATTGATAACCTCACTAACAACTTTGACAATGCCCTGCGTGAAATTATTGATAGTATAGCACCGCTAAAGCAAAAAAGGGCCCCTAAAAGGCACACTCCATGGTTTACAGAAGAAATTAGAGCTCATAAATTATCATGTAGAAAGCTGGAACGCAAATGGCGCGCGACTAAACTTGAGGTTTTCCATCAAGCATGGAATGATAGTTTAATAACTTATAAACGCATGCTTACCTTAGCTAAAGCTAAATACTACTCAAATCTCATCCTCCTCAACAAAAACGATCCTAAATTTCTGTTTAGTACAGTAGCATCGCTAACCCAACAAAGGACTCCTCCCAGTAGCTCCACCCACTCGGCAGAGAACTTTATGAATTTCTTTAATAAGAAAATTGAACTCATTAAAAAGGAGATTAAAGACAACGCATCCCAGCTACAACTGGGTTCTATTAACACAAATACGACTGTATATACGACGGACACTGCCCTCCAAAATAGTCTCTCTATTTTTGATGAAATAACATTAGAGGAATTATTACGGCGTGTAAGTGGGATAAAACAAACAACATGTTTACTTGACCCACTTCCTGGGAAACTTATCAAGGAACTGTTTGTATTATTAGGTCCATCAGTGTTAAATATTATAAACTTATCACTTTCCTCCGGCACTGTTCCCCTAGCATTCAAAAAAGCGGTTATTCATCCTCTACTCAAAAGACCTAACCTCGATCCTGACCTCATGGTAAACTACCGGCCGGTGTCCCACCTTCCGTTTATTTCGAAAATTCTCGAAAAAATTGTTACACAGCAGCTAAATGAACACTTAGTAACTAACAATCTCTGTGAACCTTTTCAATCCAGTTTCAGGGCAAATCACTCTACGGAGACAGCCCTCGCAAAAGTGACTAATGATCTACTGCTAACGATGGATTCTGATGCGTCATCTATGTTGCTGCTTCTTGATCTTAGCGCCGCTTTCGATACCGTCGATCATAATATTTTATTAGAGCGTATCAAAACACGTGTTGGTATGTCAGACTTAGCATTGTCGTGGTTTAACTCTTATCTTACTGACAGGATGCAGTGCGTCTCCCATAACAATGTGACCTCGGACTATGTCAAGGTAACGTGCGGAGTTCCCCAGGGTTCGGTTCTTGGCCCTGCACTCTTTAGTATTAACATGCTGCCGCTGGGTGACATCATACGCAAATACGGTGTTAGCTTTCACTGTTATGCTGATGACACTCAACTCTACATGCCCCTAAAGCTGACCAACACGCCGGATTGTAGTCAGCTGGAGGCGTGTCTTAATGAAATTAAACAATGGATGTCCGCTAACTTTTTGCAACTCAACGCTAAGAAAACGGAAATGCTGATTATCCGTCCTGCTCAACACCGACATCTATTTAATAATACCACCTTAACATTTGACAACCAAACAATTAAACAAGGCGACTTGGTAAAGAATCTGGGTATTATCTTCGACCCAACTCTCTCGTTTGAGTCACACATTAAGAGTGTTACTAAAACGGCCTTCTTTCATCTCCGTAATATCGCTAAAATTCGGTCCATCTTGTCCACTAGCGACGCTGAGATCATTATTCATGCGTTCGTTACGTCTCGTCTCGATTACTGTAACGTATTATTTTCGGGCCTCCCTATGTCTAGCATTAAAAGATTACAGTTGGTACAAAATGCGGCTGCTAGACTCTTGACAAGAACAAGAAAGTTTGATCATATTACGCCTATACTGGCTCACCTGCACTGGCTTCCTGTGCACTTAAGATGTGACTTTAAGGTTTTACTACTTATGTATAAAATATTACACGGTTTAGCTCCAGCCTATCTTGCCGATTGTATTGTACCATATGTCCCGACAACAAATCTGTGTTCAAAGAACTCCGGCTTATTAGTGATTCCCAGAGCCAAAAAAAAGTCTGCGGGCTATAGAGCGTTTTCTATTCGGGCTCCAATACTATGGAATGCCCTCCCGGTAAAAGTTAGAGATGCTACCTCAGTAGAAGCATTTAAGTCCCATCTTAAAACTCATTTGTATACTCTAGCCTTTAAATAGACCCCCTTTTTAGACCAGTTGATCTGCCGTTTCTTTTCTTCTCTCCTCTGCTCCCCTCTTCCTTGGAGGGGGGGTTGCACAGGTCGGTGGCCATGGATGAAATGCTTACTGTCCAGAGTCGGGACCCCGGGTGGACCGCTAGCCTGTGCATCGGTTGGGGACATCTCTGAGCTGCTGACCCGTCTCCGCTCGGGACGGTTTCCTGCTGGCCCCACTATGGACTGGACTTTCGCTGATATGTTGGATCCACTGTGGACTGGACTTTCACAATATTATGTCAGACCCACTCGACATCCATTGCTTTCGGTCTCCCCTAGAGGGGGGGGGGGGGGGGGGGGGGGGGTTACCCACATATGCGGTCCTCTCCAAGGTTTCTCATAGTCATTCACATCGACGTCCCACTGGGGTGAGTTTTTCTTTGCCAGGAAAAGTGGCGTTTGAGGACTTGCCCCTTTACAGAATAATAAATAGTAAGTGTTAATAATAGGTTTGCATCTTTGAGCATATGTTGCATGTATGCTCACAAGGTTGATCTAGCTGTTATTATTACAGTATTTATTCTAAAGGGAATTCTAAATTGTGCTGGTGATTGCAGAGGCATGCAGGAGTGTTTACAAGCAGACGACCACAGCTGAAGTGGATTGTGAGCTTGGAGAGGTCCTGAAACTGACCACTTTTCGAAAGGGAGGTTCAAAATTTGAGGTACGGAGAAGAGAAGAAATCCCAATTTTGAATTCCATTTTATTGAAGTTCCACTGCATGTCTTTTGAATTTGCAATTATAACTACTTGCAGGAGAAGAGGAGGAATTAAGAGGGAGGACAAAAAAGGAAAAAGAAACAAGCAAAAGAACAGAGTGAGATGAGAGGTAAATGATAAAGTAATTATGCCTATGTTTTAATACAATTCAATTAATCTACATTCAAGTGCTGTCTTTGTTGTATTTGTGATAATTATTTACTTCCAGGATTTGGGTTTCCCTGCTTGGGCTGCTGCCCCCGCGACGCGACCTCGGATAAGCGGAAGAAGATGGATGGATGGATGGATGGATTTACTTCCAGGAAGAGAACCAAGAAGGGGCAGGATACACTGACGCGCATGACCAAGACCACTGCATTCCATTCCATTTATAAATGATAAATGATAAATGGGTTATATCTCAAAGCGCTTTGAGTACCTTGAAGGTAGAAAAGCGCTATACAAGTATATACTTGTATAGCGCTTTTCTACCTTCAAGGTACTCAAAGCGCAATTGACAGTATTTCCACATTCACCCATTCACACACACATTCACACACTGATGGAGGGAGCTGCCATGCAAGGCGCTACCAGCACCCATCAGGAGCAAGGGTGAAGTGTCTTGCCCAAGGACACAACAGACGTGCCTAGGATGGAAGAAGGTGGGGATTGAACCCCAGTAACCAGCAACCCTCCGATTGCTGGCACGGCCACTCTACCAACTTCGCCACGCCGTCCCCATTTTTGTATTATATCACTAATAAAGAATTATTTCTGTTGAAAATTCTGTTTGAGTGTTATTCCTGACAATATAGCATAAAAACAGATGCAAATAGCATGTTCCTAAACAGTTCCCTAAACGTTCTAGCCAAACGTTCTTGGCTAACGTTCTGCTAACCAAGCAAGAACTCCACAACCAAACGTTCTTTGAACGTTATAAACGAACGTTCCCAGAACAATGCCACAACGTTCTCCTAACGTTCACATAACGTTCCCTTGTTACCTGGGTGTAACGTATTTTTAGTGCTGAGCGATCATAAAACTCTGCTGAGAAGACACACTGTGTGAGGCTCGTCTCATAACCCCGCCTCCTGGTGCCAAGCACCTCCGCCGCAGAATGCACCGCCCGACGGGAGTGCCGCGGCCACACCAACCAAAGCCCACACCCAAACCCTCCACGTGCAAGACCGAATCCACCCAAAAAAAGTCATTTAACAAGAAGCCAAAAAGTGCAAAAACAACAATGCTCGCGCTGCAGAAGCCGCGAACGACCGCAGGGACACAACATTAGGTACACCTGCACTGCAGGTTCATATGTTTGTAAATCTGACTGTGATGATGCAGTCGTGCCTCACCAGACATTAAAAACCTCACCGCACGCCACTGCCTGACACACTCCAGTAACAATAGTTACATGACAAGCATGTTTCCCACTTGATGAGGTCAAGTACAAAGAGGTATGAAACACATTTGAACAAATAATTTTATGGGGGTATCTTGACAATTATTTTACTGATTTGTACCACATTTGGAACATGTGTGAAGGATACAAAAAATACTAGAGGTGGGAATCTTTGGGCACCTCACAATTCGACGATTCAGGAGCTACGATTCGATTAAAAATCGATTGTTGATACATCTATAATTTATGTATATTGATGCAGTTTTACATGTCTTTTCGTTTCACAAAATAAGTGTTTATAACTTGCGACGTTAAAAAACAGTGCGTTCGTGCTAAGAAACGGTTACAATAATTCTCACATTTACTAAATTAACAGAAGTGTGTGGAAAACATAAATGCCCTAAAACAAAGAAACTGGTGGGATCTCTCGGTGAGGTGTCTCAGTGCAGTCAGACACATTTTAGAACTGTCTGCATTACTTTATTTACAATAAATAAATCGATTGATTATTGACGTTCACTAATCAATTTTATAATCATCCATGTCCAAATTACGATGCATGTAAAAATCCATTATTTCCCCCACCTCTTAAAAAATACACTTAAACTCTCCAGGTTGGTTGATCCTGAGAAGCAGTAGTGGATTGAAAGATTGTTGTTGTTGTTCTTTTTAGCACTCGTTGACTGTCATAACTGCATTTGATCACATGTGTCCAATACTGCCAAGCTCTAGCTATCGATCCATCCATCCATTTTCTACCGCTTATTCCCTTCGGGGTCGCGGGGGGCGCTGGAGCTCGGGATCTTTCTGTGTGGAGTTTGCATGTTCTCCCCGTGACTGCGTGGGTTCCCTCCGGGTACTCCGGCTTCCTCCCACCTCCAAAGACATGCACCTGGGGATAGGTTGATTGGCAACACTAAATTGGCCCTAGTGTGTGAATGTGAGTGTGAATGTTGTCTGTCTATCTGTGTTGGCCCTGCGATGAGGTGGCGACTTGTCCAGGGTGTACCCCGCCTTCCGCCCGATTGTAGCTCTAGCTACCTGAGTTAGCTATTGTTTAAGCGACCTACAGTTTTAGCTTGGTCACCGTTTACAAGTTGTTATTTATTTGGCATAGATTGGGCTTTTCTGATTATATGTATATTTATTTTTTGATGTCCGATCTACTAAATCTAGTATCAGTATCGTACACATTCTGTAACTTGACCTTTCTTGTTGGTCTCCACAATTGTAGGGTGCTGCTAGGGTTGCTTGCAATTAGAAACAAAAGTAGGGCTACGCATGTTGAGCCTAAAGGGGCGTAATTTGTCCCATATTATCTTGATAATTAAATATAGTTTGTAAAATGTCAATGAAAGTAATATACAGCTATACTTTGGGGTAAAAAACAGAACACCAGATTGACCACATCACCATCAACCAAAAGCGGAGAAGGAACCTGCATCAGGGTGAAGCGCAGGGCAGACGCAGCATCAGACCACCACCTTGTTGTTGCTGTTTCAAGGGCCAAGCTGAAAGCCTACAAAGACTGGGCAGAAAGATATTCACACAAGTTCAACATGCACAGCTTGAAAGAAAAAGCAGAAGAAATCAAGCTTGATCTGAGGAACAGTTTTCAGCACACTATTACATACGCCAGAGGAAACCGTAGAGGAACCGTGGCAGAGCCTACGTGAAACCTGGAGGACAACATGCCAGAGAGTACTGGGGAATAAAACCAGGAAACATAAAGAGTGGCTAACAACGGAAAATTGGCATTGATCACAGAGAGAAAAACTACTGAAAGACCAGTTAAACCAGGTGCAAGACAAAGAAGAGAATCAGTAATTGTGGACACGTGTCCGCCCTGAGATTGGTAGGTTGTGAGTTCAAACCCAGGCTGAGTCATACCAAAGACTATAAAAATGGGACCAATTGCCTCCCTGCTTGGCACTCAGCATCAAGGGTTAAAATTGGGGGTTAAATCACCAAAATGATTCCTGAGCGTGGCCACCGCTGCTGCTCACAGGGGATGGGTCAAATGCAGAGGGTAATTTCACCACACCTGGTGTGTGTGACTATCAGTGGTACTTTAACTTTAACGTTACTGGGACAAAAACCGGGAGGTGAAGAAAAGTGCAAGAAAAGATAAGAGATATTTAATCAAAGACCTGCCCCAGGAAGCAGAGACTGCAGCGGTAGGGATGATGTTTGATAAGAAATTATCGAGTTCGAGCCTATTATCGAATCCTCTTATCGAATCCTCTTATCGAACCGATTCCTTATCGATTCTCTTATCGAGTCCAGATAGGTTGTTGTATATGAAAAAAAACACACAATATTTGGTTTAACAAAAGCTCACTTTTATTATATAAGAAAACAATTTAATCTAATAAATAAATAAATATTGACTTTCACCCCCCTAAAAAATTAAAATGATAAATAATGATAAATGGGTTATACTTGTATAGCGCTTTTCTACCTTCAAGGTACTCAAAGCGCTTTGACAGTATTTCCACATTCACCCATTCACACACACATTCACACACTGATGGCGGGAGCTGCCATGCAAGGCGCTAACCAGCAGCCATCAGGAGCAAGGGTGAAGTGCCTTGCCCAAGGACACAACGGACGTGACTAGGAAGGTAGAAGGTGGGGATTGAACCCCAGTAACCAGCAACACTCCGATTGCTGGCACAGCCACTCTACCAACTTCGCCACGCCGCCCCAAATAAAATAAATAAATATTAACTGTTGTTACCCAAAGTATATTAAGTGGGATTTTTCAGAAAAACAAATATATACAGTAACACAAAAACAACCTGTCTCTGTGATCACTATAGGTGAATAAATAATAATATAGTGTTAAATAAAATCAGTCCCTTGCGCACAAAACTGAAAATAATACAGCTCTCCAAAAAGTGCAGTTCTGCTGCTATTTGACATAACTGTTTGTTATGATGCTTTGACATTTTTGCACTTTATTTCTTTATTGAAAGAAAATTCTATGAAGAGAAAGGTTCTTTGCAAATGTGGTTACAATGCTAAAAAATGAAAAGTTAAAGCTAAAAAAAGAAATACACTTTATTGAGTTAACATTATTTCTTTATAGAGGCTTTGCAGCTGACGTCATCAGCCACGTGACATTAGCTTGGCGGCCATCTTGCCGGTCACCAGTTCAGTGCCCGTCAACGACTCACACACGCTTTCTTGTTAGATCTGCTGCTATTTGAGCTTGGAACCGAAAGAGGCGATTTAAAAGAGGCGATTTCAGCCACTTCAGTCATTAAAGCCGAGTTTAGATGTGCTTTTCGAAACGAGTGACGTAAGCGCGCATCCGCGTCAGGGGGTGCATTCTACGGCAGGGGTGCGTTTTCAGGAACAACACCTGAAACCTGCTGTGCTGTTGGATGTAGCAATAGACGAGGCGATAAACCTAATCTTAGCTTCTATAGATTCCCGGCAAACATCAAAAACGCGATAAATGGATTGCGGCGATTTGTCGTGAACGATGGAAACCTACGATTTATACAAGGATATGCAATGAACACTTCATATCAGGTATGTAAACAAACTATTTACCCCTGATTTGTTTCACAAAATGTGAAATAATACAATATGGGATGATACAAATATGATTGTTGAAAATGCTGGGTGCATTTTTAGAAAGGCAGCAAGAGCAGCAAGGCAGCTTAACAATGTGAGTTTTCATTAGAATCACTTCAGTAGTTTTTTCACAATCACACTGTTACTGCCACGCGGATTTGTAAACAGACAGTAGGCTCTTCTGTGTGTGCTTTTTCCTTACCTTGGTCATGAGAAGAAATCGATTCTTGTTTGGAATCTGCCATATCAGCCCATCATGCACAAAACCTGTTGCAAAATACTTGTAGGCATCCAGACTCTTGTATGCCTTAAGGTCCTTTCCAGTGTACGGAGATGGTGAATCGACGAGGTAATTATAAATGTCTGGATATGAGAGATCAGGCAGGTCGGCTGTTGCAAAATGCTCAGGTGATTTTAGCATGCTTCTCGGTAAAAGGTACGGATCCGTTGTGCCAACAAGGTTAAACTTCTCTCTGTAACGTTTCTTGGACTCTTCATCCAAATGCACAACTTCATTGGATAGCATATCAGCCATAATTCGGTTGAAATCGGTGAAAATGTAGCGCATAAATCAAACTGAATCTGTACGAACACGAAGGAACGAGCTGACCGGTTGACCGGCAAGATGGCGGCGTAACACAAAGTCACGTGATAAAACCACGTGATGAAAGATGTTATGAGCTAGGGAATATAACAACTACACTACCCAGCATGCAACGGGAGTGACGAGCATGCGCGGTAGCCCCAAAAAGTGTTGCATATCGTCACCCGGCAGCTAAGAATGAGGTTATTATGAGCACGCTGTGAAAGTAAACGTCAAGAACTCAGCCAACACGCCTCGTCTGCATTATTTATAATTAGACAGACAACACATATACGGTGTGATTTTGTTTTGTTTATAAGTAAAGAAAAACAAAAGTTAAAAAAGGGAGATATATGTTGTATATATATATGTATGTGCTGCGGTTGCTTTAAGAACGTTGCGACAGCTGCCGTAAAGGAGGTGCGTTGCTAGCCTGGTTGCTATGTTTCCGGTTGGTCGTAAAAGTGTTGGTCATGTGTTTGTACCCTGCTCAAATTTCTCAGTAAATTTATTCATTGGATTATACCTTTTGTTTTGAACTTTATTACACCTTGGAGCGCTTTTTCCTGTCCATTGTTTTCCTGCTTTCCCTATCTGCGCCTAATGACTGAGCTACGTGACGCCATTTCTTGTGATGTTACACGGAGCATTTCTAGTCGGGACCGGATTCGTTCCGAGGGATTCGAATAAAGAACCAACTCTTTTTATTTACTATAGTGGTCTCGATAACGGGTACCGGTTCTCAAAAAGGGATTCGAGTCCGAGGACTCGGTTCATTTCTTATCAAACAACTGGGAAAACCGGTTTCGAGTATCATCCCTATGCAGCGGTCCAACAAAACATGAATGTCTACGAGATCACTAGGACCCTCTCTGGGAAAAGCAGCAATCCAAGCCGCCTTGTCAAAGACAAAAATGGAAATGCCATCCCAGGGGAAGAGTATGGCAGAGAACTTCAAAGAGACGCTCAGTAGACCTGCACACCCCTCCCCCCACCACCATCCCACCACCTACTGAACTCCTTTAGGTGAACACTGGCCCCCCTCCCAAGAACAAGATCACCAAAGCCATCAAGTCACTCAAGTCAAGAAAAGTAGTAGGCCCTGATTACATACCACCTGAAACTTTGAAGGCAGACATCCAAACTTCAACTGACGTGCTCCACCCACTCTTAAATAAGATCTGGGAGCAATAAAGAGTGCCCGAAGACTGTAAAAAAGGCCATCTTGTGAAGCTGCCAAATAAAAGGGAGCTTTCATGATGTAACAACTGGAGCGGTATCATGCTGCTGTCCATTCTAGGGAAAGTATTGACTAGGATAATCCAAGAAAGACTGAAGACAGCACTGGACAAGACACTTTGAGATGAACATGCAGGCTTCCGGCAAGATAGATCATGCACAGACCATATTGCCATATTGTGCATCATAATTGAGCAATCCCTGGAGTGGCAGACCCCATTGTACGCAATCTTTGTTGATTTTCAGAAAGCATTTGATAGCGTCGACAGAGACGCCATCTGGAGGCTGATGCCCCATTATGGCTTTCCTGCAAAGTTTGTCACCTTCATCCAACAACTGTATGAAGACGCCGCCCGTCAAGTCATCCATGACGGAAAGCTGACTGACCCTTTCCCTGTACAGACCGGCTGCCTACTGTTTCCTACGATATCCCTGCTAGTAGTTGACTGGATAATGCGGAAGGTCACAGCGGGCTGTAAAACGGGTTTACAGTGGACCTTCGAGAAGCATCTCAAAGACTTGGACTTTGCAGACGACATCAGCCTTCCCACCCACAAGCTACAAGATACACAGAAAAAATTTGTGTTGCAGATGAAGCAGAGAAGACCGGCTTAAAAAGGATTGAGGATAAACAACAAACGGCAAGATCAAATACGACTGCACCTGGAAGATATCAACAAAGTCGACAAGTTTGTATATCTTGGAAGCGTCATCGGTAAAGATGGGGTAGACAGATGAAGACATCAAGTGCAGAATCAACAAAACCTGACACCTCTTCAACATTCTACCACCCATTTGAAGATCAACTGCCCTTTCACTTTACAACAAGCGCCTTATTTTTAACACCAATGTCAAGTTAGTCCTGCTCTATGGCTCAGAAACCTGGCGCGTTACCAAAACTAATACCCACAAACTCCAGGCATTCACCAACAGGTGTCTTTGCAACCAACTCTGGGACAGGACCAGACATGCCCCAATCGAAAGGGACATCAAGAAAAGGAAATTGGGATGGATCGGCCACACGCTTTGCAAGCCTGCTTCAAACATCACCGAGCATGCCCTGGTCTGGAGTCCACCAGGGAAGATGACAACGGGTCGTTCAAGACAGAGTTGGCGCCGTAGTATCAAAGCGGAGGCAAAGACAGCTGGGTGACATGGGCTGAGATGAAGAGGGTGGCCCCAAACGGCTTACTATGGAGAAGTGTTGTCGTGGCCTTATGTTCTTTGAGGCATCAAGAGACTTAAAGAAGAAGAAGAAGAAGAAGAAGATACATTAGGATATGAGTTTGGTACCTCGAAAAGTCATATTGTGAAACAGCGTCACCCATTAAAATGTATGAAATTTATTCAAACTTTAGATAATAAAAATTGTATTTTGTGATATCCTGTTTTGTCACGTTTATAATTCAATGACATTTGGACATTTGTAGCCATGTTAGATTAAAATGATGAGTGTTGATCATGGATACATGTGGAGAGCTTTTGGTGGAACTATTTACTGTCTTGATGGTTGCCATTGCCGCATAACTCAAAGCTTGTCCAAAATGAAAATGAAAACCTCAGGAATGCTTCAACAAGGACGCAAACATGATGCGTGAAGCAAGTCAGCAATCAAGTCTAAGAGGTCTAACTGTATATCAAAAAGAGAAGTAAGTGGTTGTTCTCAAAGCAGAAACAGGCAGTGGGGACAGAAGCAGTGTGTAATGGTCTTGTGGTTTTGGGGGGGGTAGGGCAGATCTGCTTGTATGCAGGTGAGTGGGGGTCTGAGAAGTCTGCACACAGGCCTGTCTGTCGACAGACTCAAGGACTCTTCAGTCACTGGCATTCCTCACTTTGGCAGTGGGAGAGAATAGGTTTGTGTGTGCATCAGTGTGCGTTTGTGTCTGTCGCTAAGTGCTTCACTCGAGTCATATGGAGCTGCACCTGTTGATGGAGGTAATGCATGCTGTCTGAGAACCGAGATACAGGTGGCTCTCTGGACTTTTGTCTGACTAAACGGGAAATAATTTCTAATTCTAAGATCAGTTTTAACAAAAAATCTGAACATAGTCCATGGACATAAATGCTGACACTTAAAGAACTAACACTGCACATCAATTCTCATTGATTGCCCATATGTGACATGTATCTGATTTTCTTCATGTCAGTGTGAACAATACAATTCCGATCTTTGCATATCCGACTAAGGCTTCTTTCGTATGTGAATATAAATCTGGTATGTATTCAATGTAACTGCAGTCTGAACGTTCAGGTCGCGTTCATCCGACATATACTGTACGTCATCAAAAAGCAACAAACGTCATAATTCTTCACCATAATAGACTGTCGCCGAAAGAAATATAGGACAAATGGGCAGAAAACAGGCAAAGAAAAGATGTTTTAAAACTCAAATCACTTCCGGTTGCTCGCCACAGCTCTACGGAAAACATGTTGAATTAATGCCCCACAAACAATGAGAGCAAACATTCTTGCCCTCTTCCTTCTTAATCCCTTTCGCGAAATAATTTGGTTAAGAAATTCAAATTGCCACAAATGCACCAGGAGTGAAACCTGCTACAACGCCTGGGAAATGATAGAATCATCTGTCTTGGAGGATGTTCATTTAGTTTTTTAATTGTGTAGAAAATATATTTATAACAGACATGACACAAAACTGTAATCATTTTTAATATGGCAACTTTCTAGCTTTAAGAAACAGAGAAAGAAATCCATCCATCCATCTTCTTCCGCTTATCCGAGGTCGGGTCGCGGGGGCAGCAGCCTAATTTGGGAAGCCCAGACTTCCCTCTCCCCAGCCACTTCGTCCAGCTCCTCCCGGGGGAGCGATAGTCTTTCCAACGTGCCCAAAACACCTCCCTAGGGAGGCGTTCGGGCCGCATCCTGACCAGATGCCCGAACCACCTCATCTGGCTCCTCTCGATGTGGAGCAGCAGCGGCTTTACTTTGAGCTCCTCCCGGATGACAGAGCTTCTCACCCTATCTCTAAGGGAGAGCCCCGCCACCCGGCGGAGGAAACTCATTTCGGCCGCTTGTACCCGTGATCTTGTCCTTTCGGTCATAACCCAAAGCTCATGACCATAGGTGAGGATGGGAACGTAGATCGACCGGTAAATTGAGAGCTTTGCCTTCCGGCTCAGTTCCTTCTTCACCACAACGGATCGATACAGCGTCCACATTACTGAAGACGCCGCACCGATCCGCCTGTCGATCTCACGATCCACTCTTCCCTCACTCGTGAACAAGACTCCGAGGTACTTGAATTCATCCACTTGGAAGAAATCATGAATAGAAAATGCTGTAGTTAGTAACAGTTTCCTTTTTAGACTAAGCAGAGTGAAAAAAAACAACTTCATTCTGAGGAAAGAAATTATGGAATCATGAAAAAGCCCCACTACAACACACCACTAGTACTAGTGACAAACAGTACTCTTTGTCAGCTTTACTCCAACTTTCTCTGATTGCTGTTGTCACATAAGCTTTGCATGTCATGGACATTTCTACCACAGATTTTCAATTGGATTGAGATCCGGACTATTTGCAGGCCATGACATTGACCTCATGTATCTTTCTTCAAGGAAAGTGTTAACAGTTTTGCTTTATGGCAAAATGCATTATCATCTTGAAACATGATGTCATCAGCTACACAAATCCTTTCAATTGATGGAATAAGAAAAGTGTCCAAAATGCACATGTAAATTTGTGCATTTATTGAAGATGTAATGACAGTCAACGCCCCAGTGCCATTACATGACATCATAATATCATCAGTGACTGTGGAAATGTGGATGTTTTCTTCAGTCGTCTTCATAAATCTCATTGGAACGGCACCAAACAAAAGTTACAGCATCATCACTGAATATGACTTTCATCCAGCCATCCATAGTCTAGGATTATGTTTCCTTAGCCCATTGGAACCTTGTTTTTTTTCTTTATTTAAGTCCCATTTCCTTTTTACAGTTTGGTGACTCCAGTTTCTGCCCATTCGTTCTTCATTTGTTTTGCTGTGCATGATCTGTTTTCAAGACATAGTGCTTTAACATTGTTGTCCTGATGCATTGACGTAGTCCTTGGTCTACCAGTATGCTTGCCTTTTACAACCTTCCCATGTTGTTCGTACTTGGTCCAGATTTTAGACGCAGCTGACTGTGAACAATCAATATCTTTTGCAACATTCAGTGATGATTTACCTTCTTAAAGAAGTTTGATAATCCTCTCCTTTGTTTCAATTGGCATATAGCATGTTGGAACCATGATTCGTGTCAATCCACCTGGTGCAACAACCTGTCTCCAGATTTTTTACTGCAGACTAAGGAACAGATTTAATGTGATGCAGGTGTTGGCCTTTGAAATTAACATTTGAAAGGGGATTCCATAATGTTACTCAGATTTGAGTGATTCCATAATATTCTTACTTTGTTTTAACTAATTACAATTGATTTTCTTGATTTCTTTTCGTGTTTCTTAAAACCAGAAAGTTGTCATTTGAAACGACTATAGTTTTGTCATGTCTGTTATCTTTTTTTTTTTTTATACAAAATTAAACAACTGAATGAACGTCCTCCAAGTCGGGTGATTCCATCTTTTTTTTCCAGGGGTTGTATAATTGGAGTCAAACATCTTGCATGACACCCATGTAAAATCACTTTAAGGACACATTCCACTCACGTATTTTGTCTTTTGAATGACGACATAAAAAGATTGGATTTAACAAAAAAATCTGAATTAGACATCATAACACAGGAATGTGTTATGATCAACAAGGACGCAAACATGATGCGTGAAGCAAGTCAGCAATCAAGGATATGTATCAAGCTCCTTTCGTGTGCCATGGCCACCGGACCTGTGTCCCCCCCCCGACCCCCTTCCACAAGCGAGAGGGGGGCAGAAGAGAAAAGAAAAGAAATGGCAGATCAACTGGTCTAAAAAGGGGGTCTATTTAAAGGCTAGAGTATACAAATGAGTTTTAAGATGGGACTTAAATGCTTCTACTGAGGTAGCATCTCTAACTGTTACCGGGAGGGCATTCAATAGTACTGGAGCCCGAATAGAAAACGCTCTAAAGCCCGCAGACTTTTTTTGGGCTCTGGGAATCACCAATAAGCCGGAGTTCTTTGAATGCAGATTTCTTGCCGGGACATATGGTACAATATTCTTATTCTTATTAAACTTATTCGGGTGTTACCATTTTGTGGTCAATTGTACAGAATATGTACTGTACTGTGCAATCTACTAAAAAAAGTTTCAATCAATCAACAACCAACCATCATTGATATTCTCCAAAGTTTTTCAGCTGCTCCTGGATTTGCAGTCATTTCTCTTCTATTTCTCTTTCTCTTCTCCCTCTCTCTTCTTTTGTAGCTTGTAGCTTTGTAGCTAAGCTACCCGCTATCCATCCATCCATCCATCCATCCATTTTCTACCGCTTGTCCTTTTTGGGGTCGCGGGGGGTGCTGGAACCTATCTCAGCTGCATTCGGGCGGAAGGCGGGGTACACACTGGACAAGTCGCCACCTCATCGCAGGGCCAACACAGATAGACAGACAACATTCACACTCACATTCACACACTAGGGCCAATTTAGTGTTGCCAATCAACCTATCCCCAGGTGCATGTCTTTGGAGGTGGGAGGAAGCCGGAGTACCCAGAAAGAACCCACGCAGTCACGGGGAGAACATGCAAACTCCACACAGAAAGATCCCGAGCCCGGGATTGAACTCAGGACCTTTGTATTGTGAGGCACATGCACTAACCCCTGTACCACCGTGCTGCTACCCGCTACATGGATCTAAAAATAACTAAGCTACGGAATTTGCTACTCGTTCAAAAAGTAGCCGAGCTGCTGGTAATGTAGTTAAGCTACGTTGATTCGCTACATGTAGCTAGCTACTGCCCAACACTGCAAGGCCTTAGACTGATTCATGTCCTCCTTTTTTGACTGTTCCAGTCAAGTTTGAGTCAACAGTTAAAGGCCTACTGAAACCCACTACTACCGACCACGCAGTCTGATAGTTTATATATCGATGATGAAATCTTAACATTGCAACACATGCCAATACGGCCGGGTTAACTTATAAAGTGCAATTTTAAATGTCCCGGGGAACTTCCGGTTCGAAACGCCTCTGAGGATGACGTATGCGTGTGACGTAGCCCGGGGAACAGAGGTATGCCTTCCACATTGAAGCCAATACGAAATAGCTGTTTTCATCTCATTCTGAATGTATTCTGGACATCTGTGTTGGTGAATCTGCTGCAATTATGTTCATTGCATTATGGAGAAAGAAGCTGAGCAAGCAAAGAAGAAAGTTCTCGGTGCAAAGCGGACGTATTTTGCGAAGGAAGTCAGCAGCACAACACAGCCGGTGTTTCATTGTTTACATTCCCGAAAGATGCAGTCAAGATCGAAGAACTCGGATAACAGAGACTCTAACCAGGAGGACTTTTGACTTCGATACACAGACGCCTGTAGAGAACTGGGACAACACAGACTCTTACTAGGATTACTTTGATTTGGATGACAAAGACGCAGACGTGCTACCGTGAGTATGCAGCTTTGGCTTCCAAACATTTGATCGCTTGCACGTACGTGCGCGTCATGTACGTAACTTTTTAAATATATAAGCTTTATGAACCTTGGGTTAGGTGAACGGTCTTTTGGGCTGAGTGATTG
Source organism: Entelurus aequoreus (assembly GCF_033978785.1). NCBI lineage: Eukaryota > Metazoa > Chordata > Actinopteri > Syngnathiformes > Syngnathidae > Entelurus > Entelurus aequoreus. Next base: position 53,648,676 of record NC_084735.1, read on the forward strand.
TGTGTGTTGATCAGGTGTTTGAATTGTATTGGCGTGTTCTATGGAGCTAGGAGCTAGCAGAGGAGCTAGGAGCTAGCATAAACACCTAGGTGTTTTTATGCAGGATTAATTTGTGGCATATTAAATATAAGCCTGGTTGTGTTGTGGCTAATAGAGTATATATATGTCTTGTGTTTATTTACTGTTTTAGTCATTCCCAGCTGAATATCAGGTACCGTGAGTAGCAGCTGCGCTTCCAAACATTTGATCGCTTGCCAGCACGTGTCTTGTGTTTATTTACTGTTGTAGTAATTTGCAGCTGAATATCAGGTCACTCGGGGCTCTCACAGCATCTTCCCTATCTGAATAGCTTCAACTCCCCACTAGTCCTTCACTTGCACTTTACTCATCCACAAATCTTTCATCCTCGCTCAAATTAATGGGGAAATTGCCGCTTTCTGGGTCCGAATCTCTCTCACTTCATGCGGCCATCATTGTAAACAATAGGGAACTTTGCGTATATGTTCAATTGACTACGTCACGCTACTTCCGGTAGGTGCAAGCCTTTTTTTATCAGATACCAAAAGTTGCGATCTTTATCGTCGTTGTTCTATACTAAATCCTTTCAGCAAAAATATGGCAATATCGCGAAATGATCAAGTATGACACATAGAATAGATCTGCTATCCCCGTTTAAATAAAAAAAATTCATTTCAGTAGGCCTTTAAGGAATTGTGTAAATGTAAATGTTTAAATTAAGTCAAACCGGTGTGTGTAACACTAGATTGACTTCATCACGTCTCCCAAAGATTAGGTTGGACATGTTTTAATAGTTAACCGGGCCAGGTGACCATTTCAGAAACTGCTGTTATCATAAGCCGTGCAACTATTCGTTTCACCTCCAGCTAACCCTCTCAGAAGTGGCTTACTCGGACACGGTCCTCACAAGAACACCATATTTCATGCTAAGGACGGCTTGTGCAAACACTGCATTCATGGCGTTCACATTCATTTGGTCCACATTCCTTCATTTTTGTGTCTGACGACTCAAAGCTGGAACTGAGCGGAAGAGCAGCTGAGTCATTGAGACATGAATGGGCTGGTGGAATGCAGCTGCAAAACAACCCTCGTTGTTGGAAAGTGTTTGTGTCCGGAAAAAAGACAAAACAGACACAACTTTAAATGTCAAAAAATAAATAAAGACACTACAAAAAAGACCTCGTAGAGCAAAGATCTCCAAATAGAGTAGTACTTCAATTTGCGAGTACTTTAATTAATGAGTAATTTGGGATACAAGCTGTCTCTTAGCTTTTTATTATGCTTTAAGTTGTGAGCATACCCTGAGTTACTTCAAATAGACATGTTTTATCTTTACATTTATTTACAATATCAATTATTTATTTTTCTTCCACTGCTGTGAGGAACATTGAATTAGTGTTTCTATCTGTAAGATTATTATCCCAATCCTGTGATGACAAGGGATCAGAATTTTTTTTCAGCCAGTTTTGGTTCAACACTCGCAAAGGACTGGTTAAAGCTATGTGCACTTAAGATGCAACTTTAAGATTTTACTACCTACGTATAAAATACTAAACGGTCGAGCTCCATTCTATCTTGCTGATTTTATTGTACCATATGTCCCGGCAAGAGATCTGCGTTCTAAGAACTCCAGCTTATTAATGATTCCCACCGCCCAAAAAAAGTCTGCTGGCTTTAGAGCGTTTTCTATTCGGGCTCCAGTACTCTGGAATGCCCTACCGGTAACATTTAGAGATGCTACCTCAGTAGAAGCATTTAAGCCCCATTTTAAGACTCATTTTTATACTCTTGCCTTTAAATAGACCCCTTTTTAGGCCAGTTGATCTGCTGTCTCTCTTCTGCTCTGCCCCCCTCTCCTGCGTGGAGAGGTTGTTAGGTGACCACGGATCAGCCTCCATAATATATTATATTATTTATTATATAATGATGTAAATATGCTTAAAAATGTGTTGTATGCCTTATCGATATCACTTTCCTTATACACAGCGTATTGTAACATATTAGAGACTTAGTTGGTTACATTTATTTTGAAGTTGGGGCTTTTATTCTGGCACATCCTGTTTTTCAGAAACTGCCTGCAACATCCAGTAGGTAGCCATTTTGTTCAGTGAGAGGTGTTGTGGTATGTTGGCACAACCTTACACCATCTTCATTCTGCTCCTTTCGTGTGCCATTGCCATTAAGTGGATTTAGTTGAACAGGTTTACAAAGAATGGTATATTGATTGTTAATCGCAAAATGTGATAGATATATTTTACTGTATATTTGTTGGTTGAGCCATGTGGTACTTACCAGTGTACTTGTTTCATTGCAGTTTTACCTTTTCGTCAATAAATATTCCTGCCAAGTACAACACATCCTCTGTTTACTGGAGGAATCTTTGAGGAAACGAGTTTACGCTAGCTGTTATATCTCGCATGGTAACAGTATAGTAAAAGTAAAAGCCGAAGACGGAGCAAGTGAAATATTCTCAACATGAAGTTCCAATGGAGGGAACATTAACGACACAGACTAATTTGGACACGGTGGACTTAAAGTCATATATGTCTAAATCACGTCATTCATCCAAGTCTTATCAATCCCCATGCTCATGTCACTCAAGCGTCAGTATGGCAGCGGCCAATGCTCGCACAGAGGCGGAGGCAGCCAAAGCTAGAGCAACCTTTAGCAGAAAGGAAATGGAAATTAAAATAGAGAAGGTTTGTCTGGAGGCACAATTGGATGTTCCTAAACAGGAAAAGGAAGCAGAAGCTGCCATAGCCAAAGCTGTAATGGAGGCTGCTGTTGTGGGGATAAACTCTGGAGGGAGCTCAGAAGTCATCAAGTAGCTACCCGAAGTAATCATTTCACATGAAAAAGTCAGTGAATATGTGGAAAGACACAGACGGGTGTGGAATAATCACCCAGATCAGGGATGTGATGTAACACCACAAGCACAACAGCGATCTGAGCATTTTGAATTGGACGCTGAAGAGTGCAGCTTACTCAGCCAAGGTCAACAGCAGTAAAACAAGCAACACTCCAGCCCACACCAGGCACGTCACGATCATGCAGAGTCATTTTTGGCAGACCGCCAGTGGTGGGCCTCTCAGCCAAGTAACCAACATGACTGTAGACTGGGTTACTATCCCAAAATTGAAGGTATAGATAGACCCCAAAGGAACCTACTCAGTGGCCTAGTGGTTAGAGTGTCCGCCCTGAGATCGGTAGGTTGTGAGTTCAAACCCCGGCCGAGTCATACCAAAGACTATAAAAATGGGACCCATTACCTCCCTGCTTGGCACTCAGCATCAAGGGTTGGAATTGGCGGTTAAATCACCAAAAATGATTCCCGGACTTGGCGCCGCTGCTGCCCACTGCTCCCCTCACCTCCCAGGGGGTGAACAAGGAGATGGGTCAAATGCAGAGGACAAATTTCACCACACCTAGTGTGTGAGACAATCATTGGTACTTTGACTTTAACTTTAACTTTAAATCACACATCATTATGTGCCAGATTATTCAAGCAAAGGCGCTACGAACAGTACATCAGACCTGGCTAAGTTCCTGCTCAGAAGTCAGTTTGTATCAGGAGGCCTGACCCGATTTGATGATCAGCCGGAAAACTATCTCAGCTGGAAGTCAAAATTTATCAGCGCTGTAGAAGGTTTGGATCTTGCTGCTCATGAACAGATTGACCTGCTCATAAAATTGTTAGGTCCGAACTCCAGTCAGCTAGCTCGTAAGATGTAATCAGAAAATGTCAAGCACCCAGTCATCGGCCTTACTCTGATTTGGACCCAACTGGACGAAATCTATGGCGCTCCAGAAGTCATAGTAAGAACCTTAATTGGAAACCGGGATAATCTCAGGCTTTGAGAGTTTGGAGACTCACTCTTTGAATTTGAAGCTACGAAGGAAGATGGATATCTGAAGAGATTATTATACTTAGATACGGCAAGGAGAATAAGTCCTATTGTGGAGAAGTTGCCTTTCCATTTACAGGAAAAATTAATGACATTTGGGTCAAAATACAAGGAAGAGCATCATGCACGGTTTACACCATTCTCAGTTTTCTCTCAGTTTGTCATCCGAGAGGCCAAGACAAGACATTATCCAAGCTTTAATGTGTTCTGTTCCACAGTGCCAACTCTACAAATGGAAAAGACTGGGAACTTTAGCTACGGAAGCTCAGTTTCAGTCCACAAAACTAACCAAAACTAAAGAAGACTGGCGGTATGGAGATTCAAGAAGAAGGCCTGAACACACTAGGTTCATAAGAAACCATACCCACTTAAGAAATTAAAGCGCTTTCGAGCAATGTTGCTACACAACAGAAATAAATTCCTCAAGGACAACAGTATACGTTTTCGCTGCTGTGCTTCAGTTTCCCACCTGGCAAGGAACTGTGGAACTTCCATAAGATGTGCAAAGTGAGACATGAAAACATGAAGCTGCACTTCATCCAGGTCCGGCACCCGAGGAGTCAAAGACGATTAACCCTATTATAGGCCATGGTGGGGAGCTGGAGACTGCGTCTGGAGATGTATCAATCTCAGTCAGTACAACAATGTGTACTCAGGTCTGAGGAAAGGGTAGCAGTCGGAAAATCATGTTCAAAGAGCTGCCTGGTCAACGTTTATCCACAAAGTCGTCGGGGAAAAAAGCAAAAAGATGTATCCGATTCTAGACGGTCAAAGCAACGTCTCACTAGCCAAGAGAGAGTTCTTTGATGCCTTCGACATACAAGGACCCTCAGTATCATACATCCTGTCTACATGTGCTGGAGTTATCAATGTGACCGGAAGAAGAGCTCATGGTTACGTTGTTGAGCCACTCATGGGAGAAATAAGAATTCCGTTTCCAACTCTTATAGAGTGCAATAATGTGCCCAACTGCCGAGCAGGAATTCAGATGGCGGACCTGCATCCGGAGCTCCTGCAACAAGAACCTCCATTCACCTATGTAGGACGAGATGTTTTTGGACCATGAGGTGCCAGTGCTAACAGCAAGAGGTGGGCAATACTGTTCATCTGTATGTCTACAAATGCGGTCCATATGGAAGCGATTGAGGACGTGAGTGCTTCAAGCTGTGTAAACACCTTCTGTAGGTTTTTCTCGATAAGAGGACCGGTGAAGAAGCTCAGGTCTGATCGGGGAACTAACTTTGTCAGGGCTTCCACTCAGCTGAAGTTTGCTACGATGGAGAGGAAATGAATGGTGTGAAAACCTATCTTCTTACCCAACGGTGTGTATGGGTTTTTGTATGTGTATGGGTGTGTATGGGATGCACCGCCCCTCAGGGCGGTGCATCCCATACCGCCTTTCTGCCCGTGTGGGGTACGGTCTCTCACTGGCTTGAGGGATGGCTGTCTCCTGCTTCTCCCATGCTTTGTCCTCTGCCGGGCGCATCTGGCTATGGCCTACTCCTGGCCTGCTAGGCAACGTGATGGGCCCGGTTCTGGGGGTCCTGTAGCTGGCTGGCCGGCCTGCCTGTGTGGGGCTGGTAGTCCCTTGTTCCCTGTGTACCGCACCTGCTGTTTTGGGTTGGGCTCTCTAAGTGGTTTGGGCCGTACTTTGCTCCCGCAGTTACTGGGACACAAATATATTGTACATACAAACACATGCACAATTATTCATACATATATACATACATACGCACATTCATTCATACAAACATACACACACACATTGGTACTTACGCACATACAGAGGTACATATCCTTGCATATACATACACAAATACAGTACATACATACACACTCACGGTACATACATCCACACGCATATTCACTGTACAAACATACAAATACACGTACTGTAGATATACAAGCTCATATGCATACATACACTCATGCATACAATCATGTTTCAATGAACATATATCAACGTTGTTCCCCGAGGGGAAACTGGGTAAAACACAGCACATTGATACAGCTTAACCTATTTTTCTATAACAATCTACAAGGTTACTATTTTTCGCTTCTCTTTCTTTCCCTCCATTTAACTGCTTTCTTTTGTAAATCAAGTGATCATTACATATATGTATTGTTGCATTTTAAACAATTGTATTGTTGATAAGTGAGGTAATTAATACTATTATTCATTATCAATAGTGTACTTTCTATTGGTATTTTTCTTTTTCCATTTGTAGTGAAATAACATTCATTGTCATTTCTCTGTTAGTAGTATCACTCACTAACTTCACCAACTGGATCTTTGCTATCACTTTTCATATCACATTTGTACATATTGTGTTGTTGTTGTTGTTGTCTCTCTGTCTTATCCCCTCTTGTCCCCACAATTGTCCCCTCTGTCTTCCTTTTTTTCTTCTTTCTATCTCCCTTTCTCTGGTCCAGCTGCGCCAAACATGAAATAAACCCATTTAATAACAAGAGAAGTATCCCACACGTTTCTTCTGTAAAGTAAATCTGTACAGCTGATATGGGCATCGACATCAACAATATGATTTCTCTGAGTAGCTGAACAGGACAAAAAAAAGCTGGTTTCAACTAGATTCATGCAATAATTTGTTTTTAGTGCATGTAAACATACCAAGTGTGTGTGTATGGGGTGGCAATGTTGGGTTTGGTGAGGGACAAGGCTCAGGAGTCTTCTGTATGGGGTCTAGAATTTGGTGCTGCACCCACTCCCTTAACTGTGGTGCATTTAAGGACTCGTGATTAAAGTTAGAAACAAAGGCATCATTTCGTTTTAAAGACAACCCACAAGACATGCACTAATAATAATAATACTCTTAACCTTACAATAATATTTTAATACAATTCGTATTACTCACTGGTGATAGATCAGCTAATCTTTATTTTACACTCTGAAATAAAGGAAAATCATATTTAAGTGAATAATTCAAATTCTGTCCACTTTATATTGACATTTTTGGAACAAATATTTTGCCTTCATCTACTTCAAAATGAATGTACAGTCGCGATCAGAAGTTTACATACACTTGTAAAGAACATAATGTCATGGCTGTCTTGAGTTTCCAATAATTTCTACAACTCTTATTTTTTTGTGATAGAGTGATTGAAGCACATTCTTGTTGGTCACAAAAAACATTCATGAAGTTTGGTTCATGAATCACATGGACAAAGATAAGACCTTCTGGAGGAAAGTTCTGTGGTCAAATGAAACAAAAATTGAGCTGCTTGGCAACAATACCCAGCAATAGGTTTGGAAGAGAAAAGGTGAGGCCTTTAAAGGCCTACTGAAATGATTTTTTTTTATTTAAACGGGAATAGCAGATCCATTCTATGTGTCATACTTGATCATTTCGCGATATTGCCATATTTTTGCTGAAAGGATTTAGTAGAGAAAATCGACGATAAAGTTCGCAACTTTTGCTCGCTGATAAAAAAAGCCTTGCCTGTACCGGAAGTAGCGTGACGTCACAGGAGCTAGGATTCCTCACAATTCCCCGTTGTTTACAATGGAGCGAGAGAGATTCGGACCGAGAAAGTGATGATTACCCCATTAATTTGAGCGAGGATGAAAGATTCGTAGATGAGGAACGTTACAGTGAATGACTTGAGAGGCAGCGATGGACGTATCTTTTTTCGCTCTGACCGTAACTTAGGTACAAGCTGGCTCATTGGATTCCACACTCTCCTTTTTCTATTATAGATCACAGATTTGTATTTTAAACCACCTCGGATACTATATCCTCTTGAAAATGAGAGTCGAGAACGCGAAATGGACATTCAGTGCCTTTTATCTCCACGACAATACATCGGCGAAATGCTTTAGCTACGAGCTAACGTGATAGCATCGTGCTTTAACTGCATATAGAAACAAAAGAAATAAACCCCTGACTGGAAGGATGGATAGAAAATCAACAATACTATTAAACCGTGGACAATGTAAATACACGGTTAATGCTTTCCAGGCTGGCGAAGGTTAACAATGCTGTGCTAACGACGCCATTGAAGCTAACTTAGCAACCGGACTGCACAGAGCTATGCTAAAAACATTAGCTCTCCACCTACGCCAGCCAGCCCTCATTTGCTCATCAACACCCGTGCTCACCTGCGTTCCAGCGATCGGCAGAAGGACGAAGGACTTCACCCGATGCGTTTGGCGGCCCGGAGACGTAGGAAGTCAAGGTGAAGTCGGCGGCTAGCGCGGCTAGCGCGGCTAGCGCTCCAACAAAGTCCTCCTGGTTGTGTTGCTGTAGTCCGCTGCTAATACACTGATCCCACCTACAACTGTCTTCTTTGCAGCCTTCATTGTTCATTAAAAAAATTGCAAAAGATGTCCAGAATACTGTGGAATTATGAAATGAAAACAGAGCTTTTTGTATAGGATTCTACGGGGTACCATAACTTCCGTTACTCGGACTTCGTCACACGCATACGTCATCATACCGCAATGTTTCAGCCGGATATTTCCCGGGAATTTTAAAATGTCACTTTATAAGTTAACCCGGCCGTATTGGCATGTGTTGCAATGTTAAGATTTCATCATTGATATATAAACTATCAGACTGCGTGGTCGGTAGTAGTGGGTTTCAGTAGGCCTTTAATCGCAGGAACACCATGCCTACCGTCAAGCATTGTGGTGGTAGTATTATGCTCTGAGCCTGTTTTGCTGCAAATGGAACTGGTGCTTTAAATGGCTCAATGAAAAAGGAGGATTACCTCCAAATTCTTCAGGACAACCTAAAATCATCAGCCCGGAGGTTGGGTCTTGGGCGCAGTTGGATGTTCCAACAGTACAATGACCCCAAACACACGTCAAAATGGCTAAATCAGGCTAGAATTAAGGTTTTAGAATGGCCTTCCCAAAGTCCTGACTTAAACATGTGGACAATGCTGAAGAAACAAGTCCATGTCAGAAAACCAACAAATTTAGCTTAACTGCCCCAATTTTGTCAAGAGGAGTGGTCAAAAATTCAACCAGAAGCTTGCCAGAAGCTTGTGGATGGCTACCAAAAGCGCCTTATTGCAATGAAATTTGCCAAGGGACATGTAACCAAATATTAACATTGCTGTATGTATACTTTTGACCCAGCAGATTTGGTCACATTTTCAGTAGACCCATAATAAATTCATAAAATAACCAAACTTCATGAATATTTTTTGTGACCAACAAGTATGTGCTCCAATCACTCTATCACAAAAAAACAAGAGTTGTAGAAATTATTGGAAACTCAAGACAGCCATGACATTATGTTCTTTACAAGTGTATGTCAACTTTTGATCGTGACTGTGTATAACCTGTATGTGATTTTACTTTGTGTTTCTCTCTGTTACAAAACATAAAAACGATAGACAGTTCATATCTTTGTCAGCGGGCTACCTTACAAAATCAAGAGGGGATCAAATACCTATTTCCCTCCACTGAGTCCCAAGTAACGCCATGGCTGGTGTGACCTCGTGCTCTGTGGGAACAGCGCGGCGACAGAGAAGGAAAAACGGATGTGAGTGGACAGCAGTAAAAGTATCAGGGGTTAATGTCAGCCCGGACAATATAACGCCAATTGCCTTTGTGTTGGGCGTGCTGGAGATAAGTTGCTGTGAAAGAGGGAGACAAAGAATTTGGCTGCAGTAGTAAAGGCTTTCAGATCTACTGACCCATACTGTAAGTGGACATTTGTCACCCCACCCCCACCCTCGCTCTCAAGCCTTTAAATTGGAGCCCAGCAGTTTGTGCTCCTAATGGCTAATTTGTGTTTGTTTTCTTTCCTTGTGTGTTCGGAAACATGTTGCTGGGAGATAGTAAATAATGCAAACTATTTACTTTTTGTAAAACAACACCATCAATTTGCATTGTACATGGAGACTAATTGGAACAGGAGAATGTGAGGTTTTTCCTTTATCCTGCTATTTGTAATATCAACATGACTGAACTTTTAAGGTCAGGTTGTGTGTCTGTTCTTATTCAGTAATACAATGTTCTCAGCTTTATTTTATTGATTGTTAAGCAGCCAACAGGCATACAATGTCTTGACAAGAAGCTTTCCTAGTCACTCCAGCAATCATGAATTGGTTTCTAAGTCTTTTTTGGAGTCATCTTTATCCATCATAATGTTCGTCACAGTCAGGTCGCAGAAAATGTGGATCGGGGCTTTATGCTGATATCGATCATGCATGAGTGAGATCAGCAGATACCAATCACATGTATCAACTGTCATTTAAATTTTTTTATTAATAGTGTGTGCTAGGAATGGGCGATACAGCCTCAAAACTCTATTGCGATATACAAAACACAAAACCAGTAAAGTTGGCACGTTGTGTAAATCGTAAATAAAAACAAAATACAATGGTTTGCAAATCCTTTTCAACCTATAATCAATTGAATAGACTGCAAAGACAAGATACTTAACGTTTGAACTGGAAAACTTTGTTATTGTTTGCAAATATTAGCTCATTTGGAATTTGATGCCTGCAACATGTTTCAAAAAAGCTGGCACAAGTGGCAAAAAAGATTGAGAAATTTGAGGAATGCTCATCAAATACTTATTTGGAACATCTCACAGGTGAACAGGAAGAGGTGGTTGCCATGATTGGGAGTAAGAGCAGCTTCCATGAAATGGTCAGTCATTCACAAACAAGGGTGGGGCGAGGGTCACCACTTTGTGAACAAATGCGTGAGCAAATTGTCAAACAGTTTAAAAACACCATTTCTCGACGAGCTATTGCAAAGAATTTAGGGATTTCACCATCTACGGTCCGTAATATTATCAAAAGGTTCAGAGAATCTGGAGAAATCACTGTCACGTAAGCGGCACTGCCCGTGACCTTTGATCCCTCAGGCGGTACTGCATCAAAAAGCGACATCAGTGTGTAAAGGATATCACCACATGGGCTCAGGAAAACTTCAGAAAACCACTGTCAGTAACCAACGTTCCCTCTAAGGTGCGCGCCTGCGCAATTGCGCACTGCTCACGCGTCCTCTGCGGATAGCAAATTAATGCCGCGCAGAAAATCAAAAATTCCATCTGAACTCTAAACGAAATAAACACATTACAATGTATTCTGTATGATTTTGCAATGCAACTCTGTGAGTGACAAGTGACAACAAGAGTGGCCCCAATGAATAAAACAATCTTTGTCAACACAGTTCAATTATCGTCTGTCGAGACACTTTACAGACAGGAATTCCATCAATCACTTTATTGAGCAAAAACCACACCAAAAACATGAGTAAAAAAACTTTTATCTAGAAAAACTGGTCATTTTCTGCCATACAAATCAGGCTTAAACCAACTTTGTCATCCGTCATATCAACAGAAGCCGCTCGCTCTGTCTCACCTGCACCAACACACACACTCATGGCACTTAGCCAGTGCTGCGTTTATGGCCACACAAAAAGTCGGACAACCCTAACGCCACACAATGTGTAAATGCCAGGTTGTAACACTCTGACTCCTCAATCAGATGTGTGCTTATTTTAATGCCATTTATTAAGGATGTTAATCTAAGGATATTATTCATGAAATGTTGTCACTAGATTTCATAAATGCTAATAAAAAGATGTATTTTACAGACAGAAAGTTACAGGAACTAAATGTAATCTCTGAAAGGGGTAACATTTCTTTTAAGGGCAGGACCCGCAGCCAGACATACAATACTAGCACATAGGTCATGAAAAACATGTTTTTTTGGTTATTGTCATTGTAAGGGGGCAAAATCCCTTATATCAGAAAATAATTTTAATAAAATATTTAAATTGTTATGATGTCAGGTTTGGGACAGGTGTGGCGCTGGTGTGGCCACAGTGTGCACGTCTGATGTTGCTCACATGTGCTCCACTGAATGCTCAGGGAGTTTGTGCGTTTGCTCACACACATGAAAAAATAGAGGGAACATTGTCAGTAACAGTTCGTCGCTACATCTGTAAGTACAAGTTAAAACTCTACTATGAAAGCGAAAGCCATTTATCAACAACACCCAGAAACGGCGCCAGCTTCGCTGGGTCCGAGCTCATCTAAGATGGACTGATGCAAAGTGGAAAAGTGTTCTGTGGTCTGAAGAGTCCACATTTCAAATCGCTTTTGGAAACTGTGGACGTCGTGGCCTCCGGACCAAAGAGGAAAAGAACCATCCGGATTGTTATAGGCGCAAGGTTCAAAAGCCAGCATCTGTGATGGTATGGGGGTGTATTAGTGCCCACGACATGGGTAACTTACACATCTGTGAAGGCACCATTAATGCTGAAAGGTACATACAGGTTTTGGAGCAACATATGTTGCCATCCAAGCAACGTTACCATGGACGCCCCTGCTTATTTCAGCAAGACAATGCCAAGCCACGTGTTACAACAGTGTGGCTTAATAATAATAATAATAATAATGAATTGCATTTGTTACGCACTTTACATTTGTTAAAATCTCAAAGTGCTACAAAGTATTAAAAATAAAAATAGAAAGTAAGAATATATAATAAAAAATTAAAATAGAAATGAATCATGACACACACTAGATAAAACAGAAACATAGATAAAGTAGAAATAAGAGCCTGAAAGCACTGGATAAAAAAACAGATAAGCAAGCAGTGCATTTAAAAACAAGAAGGCAGAGAAATTAGATAAAAGCTGTGCTAAAAAGGTGGGTTTTTAGTCCCTTCTTAAAATGGTCGACCGACTGTGGTGCTCTAAGATGGTCGGGGAGAGCTTCATGGTAAAAGAGTGCGGGTACTAGACTGGCCTGCCTGTAGTCCGGACCTGTCTCCCATTGAAAACGTGTGGCGCATTAGGAAGACTAAAATACCACAACGGAGACCCTCGGACTGTTGAACAACTTAAGCTGTACATCAAGCAAGAATGGGAAAGAATTCCACCTGAAAAGCTTCAAAAATTGGTCTCCTCAGTTCCCAAATGTTTACTGAGTGTTGTTAAGAGGAAAGGCCATGTGACACAGTGGTAAAAATGCCCCAGTGCCATCTTTTTTTAAATGTGTTGCCGCCATTAAATTCTAAGTTAATGTTTATTTGAAAAAACATTAAACATTAAATATCTTGTCTTTGCAGTCTATTCAATTGAATATTAGTTGAAAAGGATTTGCAAATCATTGTATTTGGTTTTATTTACGAATTACACAACATGCCAACTTCACTGGTTTTGGTTGGGTTTTGTATATTGCCGCCTCCTGCGATAACAACATATTTGGCATATGAATGATAAAAGAACCATTTCATAACAGATCACAAAGCCTACTCATAATACTGCTGATGTATGCAGTAACATATTGCGTAATTTCTGGTTGATAATATCTGGTTACTTTCTGTTGTGACATGTTTCTGTTTGAACCCAGGATACATCACTGAGGATGTGTCGAAGTTGCACCAAAAGTGTATATTAGAACTAGTTAATCTGGCCAAACCAGTGACCTCCGGGAATAGGCTTGATGACAACCATTTGCAGTTTGGCAAGGCATGGAAGGGAGGCATAAGAGACTTGGCAGTTCTTTGGCTTGACCTTGCCAATGCCTGCGGGTCCATTCCACACAAGCTGGTGGAAACCTCGCTTGACCGACAACATGTTCCAGGCAAACTCAATGACCTCATACTGGACTATTACAGCTGCTTCAGTTTGAAAGTCAATTCCAGAACAGAAACTTCCACATTTCATCGGCTTTATCACTGGATGCACCATTTCTGTGATATTGTAGTCCCAAGCCATGAATATGTTGGTGAAGTCAGAAGAGGTGGAGTGCAGAGGCCTACTCACCGACTCAGGTATGCGGCAGCCTCCCATCAGAGCATTTATGGATGTAGATAGATCCTTTAAGGCAGGGGTGTCCAAAGTGCGGCCCGGGGGCCATTTGCGGCCCACAGGTAATTTTTTAATGGCCCCACGACACATTTTAAAAATACCATCCGTCCATCCATTTTCCGCTTATTTCCTTTAGGGTCGCGGGGGGCGCTGGAGCCTATCTCAGCTACGATTGAAAAAAATAAAAAACATTAAAAGTGGTATTTAAAGAGCAAACAGGTGAAATGTAACAAGAAAATGTAGCAATGTTTACTCTAATCACACAAAGCTGCCATGTAGGCTGTTTCTTTCTTTAAAAAATAATAATGAATCAAAATCAATGTCATTATGAATTATTGACCTATTCAAGGCTCCAATTACGTCACATTAAATATTTTGAGATATGTTTTGGGGAAAATGTTGCATATTTTGTGTTTGCCATGTAAAAAAAGAGCTGTTTTTTTTTAAAGAAGGGCCTAAAACGAACAAACAACAAAACATAAACAACAATAAAACTTATAATTGACAGATAGATCTGAAGTTGATCTCGAGATTATTGTGTTAAAAGTAAACAGTAAAAAAAATAAATTGTTTTTTATTTTTTAACACTTTAATGAGTAGGACCCTTTTGGATCCCCTACAATTTTAGTGTAAATAGTTTTTAAGTGTCATTGCTCAAAAAAAAAAAAAAAAATTAAAATCAATGGTGTTATGAATTATTGACCTTTTTAAGGCTCCAATTATTATATAATCTCAAATATCCCACTTAAAAATTTTATTGGGTGAAATATTTTGTGTTTTTTTCATTAAAAAAAGGGTTTTCTTTGACAAAAAGAGCATACAATTTAAATATTTAAAAAATGTTATATTGACAGATAGACCTAATGTTGATCTAGAGATTTTAAAACTTGAATAATAACACAAATAATAATACTGAATAATGACACATTTTTTATATTTTTTGGACCAAAACCCTTTGGGGTCCCCGGGATCAAGTCTGAGTGGAAGCCTAAATTTATATTTTTTATACATATATTGTATTGTTTTTTAAAATAAAAAATATCAAAATGGCCCCTGCGAGCTTTGATTTTTCAATGTGCGGCCCTCAGTGGAAAAAGTTTGGACACCCCTGCTTTAAGGCCTTGAGCATCTCATCAGCTGGGCTCGAATGAACTTAAAGCCAGCCAAGTCCAGATCTCTGGTGGTATAGAAGGGGAAGGTTACAAATGGGTTTCGCTTCACCAGGAGGCACCCAGAAAAATAATTACCATATGGTATGCTTCATCGACATCATTTACAGCGTTGTCACAATGTTGCTTTTCCAAGTCAATCAGATATTTAGTCCCCAATCATACTTTTCTCTGTGCGTAATCTTTCACTGTAAAAAATGCTCCTTGTAAAAAGAGTTAAAAAAGTAAAATAATAGTAATAGTTATTTTTGCTTGTAATGAGCCAAAAAATCGGCCAATGGAACAAGTCAAAATTGTCTTGGTCAGATTTCTTGAAATAAGACATTATATAGGTCAATATATCTCCACATAAGAACTTTTTTTTTGGACCGATTACAGTAAAAGCTGCCTTATTACAGTCCTTAAACATTTCAATACTTGACTTAAGTGTTCTATATACAGCTGATCAATGCATCTTTTTTATGACATATTGCAATGGTTATTCTCCTCCTCCCACCTACAAAGGCTGTACCTGGGGGTAGGCTGATTGGCAACACACAAAAAATGGCCCTAGTGTGTGAATGTGAATGTTAAAGTTCCAATGATTGTCACACACACACTAGGTGTGGTGAAATTTGTCCTCTGCATTTGACCCATCCCCATGTTCACCCCCTGGGAGGTGACGGGAGCAGTGAGCAGCAGCGTGCGCCGCGCTCGGGAATCATTTGGTGATTTAACCCCCAATTCCAACCCTTGATGCTGAGTGCCAAGCATGGAGGCAATGGGTTCCATTTTTTGTAGTCTTTGGTATGACTCAGCCGGGGTTTGAACTCACAACCTCCCAGTCTCAGGGCCACTGAGCTGGAATGTTGTCTGTGTTGACCCTGGGACTTGACTTGTCCAGGTGTACCCTGCCTGTAGGTAGAAATGGATGGATGGATTTCAATGATGATATATTCTAGTGTATTGATTGATTGATTGATATATTTTTATTTCAAATATACATAAAAACAAGAGCAAGCCTGATCCAATACAGTGCTATAGCCTTAACAGCCATTATAACAAAATGAAAAACAATGGAGAATAAAAAACAAAAACAAATGAGCATTGGACTTTCTTTTTCTTTTTTTCTTTCCTTTTTTTTACATATTTGAAAAGGAGTGAGAAGAAGTTTACATTTATTTAATCCCACCCCTTTTCTTTAAATCATAAATTACTCTGAGCTAGAACTACCTATTCACTCAATGTACAAACTTAATGAACTTGTATATACTGTACATACATCATAGATATATACATACATATGCACACTACACACATACACAGCCACATCATTACCACTAGTGATCATGGAAATGGTATGATGCCACCACAACAACACCACT
Source organism: Entelurus aequoreus (assembly GCF_033978785.1). Classification (NCBI taxonomy): domain Eukaryota; kingdom Metazoa; phylum Chordata; class Actinopteri; order Syngnathiformes; family Syngnathidae; genus Entelurus; species Entelurus aequoreus. Next base: position 53,664,937 of record NC_084735.1, read on the forward strand.
GCCTCAATGGGCAGCCCCACACTCTTCTGTAACACAAACAACCCAATATCAAAGCCCTTCTTCATCTCTGTACCTCTGGAATACCATGTACTTATACTTCCTTTTAAACTGGTTTATGTTTGGACATTGCTTTAACTCATCATTCAAACCATTCCATAATTTCACTCCACAAATTGAAATACAAAAACTTTTAATGGTCGTTCTATAACTAAGCATTTTGAAATTTAAATTCCCCCTTAAATTATAACCGCCCTCTCGTGTGCTGAACAATTTTTGAATGCTTCCTGGGAGTTTATTTATTTTGGCTTTATACATTATTTGTGCAGTTTGAAAAAAAACAAAAACATTAAATTTCAATATTTTTGACTGTAAGAATAGTGAGTGAGTATGGTCCAGATATCCAACCTTGTTGATGATCCGTACAGCTCTTTTCTGAAGTATAGTTATTGAATTTAATGAGCTTTAATAATTATTCCCCCAGACTTCCACACAGTAGGTTAAATATGGTAAAACTAATGAACAGTAAAGAATGTGGAGTGATTTGTGATCCAGAACCTGCTTTGCTTTATTTATTACTGAGATGCTTCTTGACAGCTTAGATTGTACATGTTTTATATGTGATTTCCAGTTAATTTGATCGTCAATTGTAACTCCAAGGAATTTTATTTCAAAAACCCTTTCAATATCCACCCCATCTATTTGTATCTGCACCCTTGTTTCACGTGTCCTCTTTCCAAACAGCATTAACTTAGTCTTAGTCAGGTTTAATGACAATTTATTATAGTCAAACCAAGTTTTTAGTTTACTCATTTCTTCCATAATGACTTCCTGCAATTGTTTTAAGTCATCCCCTGAAGAAAAAATATCAGTGTCATCAGCAAATAACACTAATTTCAATAATGTAGACACTTTACATATATCATTGATATACAGGATGAACAGTTTTGGCCCCAACAATGACCCCTGGGGGACACCACAAGCAATATCCAAACATGATGAACAGCAATCCCCCAACTTCACAAACTGTTGTCTCTTATTTAAGTAACTTTTAAGCCAATCCAATACAACTCCCCTGATTCCATACTTTTCCATTTTATTGATTAATATATCATGGTTAATTGTGTCAAATGCTTTTTTTAGATCAATAAATATTCCCATTGCATATTGTTTCTTTTCTATGGCATTTGTGATTTCCTCTATTGTTTCAACTATTGCCATTGATGTAGATCTGTTTGATCTAAACCCATATTGACAGTCAGAGAGTAATTTATGCTTTTCTATAAATGCATCTAACCTGTTATTGAATAGTTTTTCTAATATTTTAGAGAATTGTGGAAGTAAAGAGACGGGTCTATAGTTTGTGAAGTGGTGTTTGCTCCCAGTTTTAAACAGAGGTATAACTTTAGCTATTTTCATTTCATTTGGAAATGCGCCAGTTTGAAATGACAAATTACAGATGTATGTTAATGGTTTTGATATCCCTGTAATGACCTTTTTCACCAATGCCATACTAATGTCATTGGAATCAGTGGACATTTTGTTCTTACATTTGTTTACAATATCCAACACTTCTTCTTCACCCACTGCATTTAAAAACATAGAATTGGGATTTCTCTCCAACAATCCCTCCATATTTTTACCAGTTGTCCGTGGATCTGGGATTTTTTCTGCAAGTTCAGGTCCAATACTTACAAATAATTTATTGAAGGCATTAGCCACATCTTCAATATTATAATTTTCTTTACCATCATTTGTGAAATACGTTGGATAGTTATTTGAAGAGGTACTGTTTCTTATAATACTGTTTAATAAATTCCATATTCCTTTGATATTGTTTTTATTATCATCTAGTAATTTCTTATAATAATCTCTCTTATTTGACCTTATAATATGAGTTAATTTGTTTTTATATTTTTTATATTTATTTTCTGCTTCTTTTGTTTTCAATCTTATAAATTCCCTGTAAAGAGTGTTTTTCTTTTTGCAAGCATTTTGCAATCCCTTTGTGATCCAAGGACAATTGGTATATTTTCTTCTACTGGTGCATTCTTTTATTGGGCAATTTTTTATCATATAATGACCTAAATATTCTCAAGAATATATTGTAAGCACTATTAACATCACCATTTTCATAAATTACATCCCAATTCTGCTCCAGTAAATCATGTTTAAATGAACTAATGGATTCCTCTGATCTCGTTCTTCTGTATTGGGTTGGCTTTTCTAGTTTTTTTGTCCTGTAGTTTCCATTAAATATCAGAAAAACTGGGAGGTGGTCAGTGATATCTTTGATCAATAGCCCACTTACGGTCTTATTCTCAATATCATTAGTGAATATGTTGTCGATTAGAGTGGCAGAGTGAGACGTAATTCGACTGGGTCTGGTGATTTTGGGATATAGACTCATACTGTACATTGTGTCAATGAAATTATCTATATCTTTAGTTTTACTGGGATTTAACATGTCAATATTAAAGTCTCCACAAATGAAGACAGCTTTACTGACATTACTCTCCTTTGAAAACAGGCATTCCATCCAATCTGTAAAACGTTCAATGCTTGTACCTGGCGATCTGTATATACAACTAATAATGACATTTCTACTTTTTTCCATACAAATTTCTATTGTTAGACATTCGAGTAGGTTATCAACCACAGTTGTCATATCATCCAGACGTTTGAATCTCAAGGTGTTATCCACATAGATTGCCACCCCTCCACCCCCCTTGTTTTGTCTATTCATATTAATAAAATCATAACCATCCAGTTCAAAATCTGTCACTTTTTCACTGTTAATCCAAGTTTCAGATACTGCAATTATGTTAAATGGTTGTGAAAAGGTGTGTAAATAGTCCTTGATGTCCTTGAAATTCCTGTTTAGGCTTCTACTATTGAAATGGATAATGGACAATTTGCCTTTAGTAATAATATTCTGGTTGTACTGTTCATTGGTGTAGTAGCAGCAGTTCTCATTGATATTGAGGAGGAAATTATTGTCCGGGTCTATATCATGTTCCGAGTCTTGTAGGTGGTGCTCAGTGTATTGAGATGCTTTCAACTGTACATTGTCATATTCACTTACCAACTGAATTATGTGGCTAGTGTCATCTTGCGTATTGTCAATGTGTGTCATGATTGTGTTTAATCGCTTTTACCTTACATTCCAGTTCATACGTCATATTCGTTCAGATCTTCGATGTTTCTAATCAGCAGCACTTTGGCGTTCTCCGGAGTGCCGTTGAGTTTGATGAAAACTTTACAGTTCGCAGTCCAAGTTTGTAGAATTTTCTTCTCTCTCCTCATTTGGCGTGCTTTTCGGGCTATATCAGCATTTCGTTTGGTCAAATGGTCGTTCATGTATACGTTTGTTCCTTTTAGCTTCCTTCCCTGTTTTAGCAACGCGATCTTGTGCTTTCTGTTGACAAATCTCAGAACTACGCTCGGCTTGTCGTTTGTTCCTCTCCTGGGCAAAAGGTGACATGCTTCGATGCTGTTACAGTCCAGTTGTATATCCTTGGACTGCATGAAGACCGCTACCTGTCGCTCCATCGAAATAACATCCAACTCCGCCGGCTCCCCTCCATTCGCTGGGGCTACTGCTCGTGCGTAAGACCGGGGTTTGATGCTAAGTCCGGTGATGATCACATCATTGATCCTTGTGTACTGCTCAATATCAGCAACTCTGTTCTCCAGAATTGCGATTTTCTTGTCTTTCTCCAAATTGTCAGCCCTCATCTGATCCAGCTGCACAACAAGGGACATGATGGTTTTCTGCTGCTCCTTGATCGTAGCAACTTCCTCGATCAGAGTGTCGATTGACTTTTTAAGTTCGCTATAATCAGCCTTGGGCGCCATCTCGTCTTTGTAACAGCGCACCGGCTATTTACTCCAGACATTCACTTGTTAAATTAATTGCAAACTTTCTCCTTACATTATTAAACTTACATGTTTGGAGTAAAATTTGCGAGCGCCGGTTCAGCTACCGGAACATCAATAGTGTATCATCAATAGTAAATAACATGTTCTTCACCACTTTGTACTTCAGGTTCTTCATCATGTACACAACTACACCTCCTCTAATCAACTTGGTTCTGTTGGTGTAATTTAATTAATATCCTTCCAAATCAAAATACATTGCTTTTTTAATTTTTTTTTTAGCATCAATCAGTGGTTCTGAGATGGCGCTCACTTTGAAGTCTTTGTTGAATTGTTCTAAAAAATTTTGTCATTTGCATACAAGCTTCTGCTGTTGAAATTATCCATCCATCCATTTGCTACTGCTTGTCCTCCTCGGGGTCATGGGGGAGCTGGAGCCTATCCCGGCTGCACTCAAGGCGGGGTACACTCTAGACAAGTCGCCGCCTCATCATCGCAAGACCAACATAGATAGACAGACAACCATTCACATTCACACACTAGGGCCACTTTTTTAAGTTGCCAATCAGATTATCCCCAGGTGCACGTCTTTGGAGGTGGGAGGAAGCCGGAGTACACGGAGCGAACCCATTCAGTCATGGGGAAAGCATGCAAACTCCACACAGAAAGACCACAATCCAGGAATCGAATCCAGGACCTTCTCGCTGTGAGGCTTGAGCGCTAACCATAAAATAACGTGTGTGACACAATTAAACAAACCGAATGTGATATGTTTGTGATTAAAAAAATAGTAAGAATATGTCACTTTCATATACAGCAGACCTTGGCAAATAAGGCCCGAGGGCCGTTAAGCTTCTCAATACGGCCCGCTGGACATTCCCAAATAATTTTTTTAGATCTTTAAGATCGAATCTGTAGCTGCCATTATGATGTGCAGTGATATTTTCAAATGTCTTGAACTATACAAAGTATTTCAATGGTTGGAATCTGCACTTTTGCATGATATACTAGTTACTATGGTCATCTAAGTCACAGCAGCTCAGACGAGGCACCAAGCAGTGTGGGTGGGGAGCGTTTCCACAGAGTGTTTCCAGAGCGGCCAGCCTGAAATGCGGTGTCAGGGACCGACGCGGAAGGACATTTTTTCTAAAGCTTAGTGATATCAGATACATCAGACAGGGCGTGTGATGTTCATATGTTGTCAATATTCAGTGTTTTATTGTTCATAGTTAATATTGTAAAGAGGTTCTTTTCCTCTTTGGTCCGGAGGACACGACGTCCACAGTTTCCAAAAACAATTTGAAATGTGGACTCGTCAGACCACAGAACACTTTTCCACTTTGTATCAGTCCATCTTAGATGAGCTCAGGCCCAGCGAAGCCGACGACGTTTCTGGGTGTTGTTGATAAACGTTTTTTGCCTTGCATAGGAGAGTTTTAACTTGCACTTACAGATGTAGCGACCAACTGTAGTTACTGACAGTGGGTTTCTGAAGTGTTCCTGAGCCCATCTGGTGATATCCTTTACACACTGATGTCGCTTGTTGATGCAGTACAGCCTGAGGGATTGAAGGTCACGGGTTTAGCTGCTTACGTGCAGTGATTTCTCCAGATTCTCTGAACCCTTTGATGATATTACGGACCGTAGATGGTGATATCCCTAAATTCCTTGCAATAGCTGGTTGAGAAAGGTTTTTCTTAAACTGTTCAACAATTTGCTCACGCATTTGTTGACAAAGTGGTGACCCTCGCCCCATCCTTGTTTGTGAATGACTGAGCATTTCATGGAATCTACTTTTATACCCAATCATGGCACCCACCTGTTCCCAATTTGCCTGTTCACCTGTGGGATTTTCCAAATAAGTGTTTGATGAGCATTCCTCAACTTCATCAGTATTTATTGCCACCTTTCCCAACTTCTTTGTCACGTGTTGCTGGCATCAAATTCTAAAGTTAATGATTATTTGCAAAAAAAAAAAATGTTTATCAGTTTGAACATCAAATATGTTGTCTTTGTAGCATATTCAACTGAATATGGGTTGAAAATGATTTGCAAATCATTGTATTCCGTTTATATTTACATCTAACACAATTTCACAACTCATGGAAACGGGGTTTGTACATTCTGGGTGTTTCATTCAGTAAAAAAGGTACAATTCCATTCCGTTTTAAGGAGGTCTGTCATAATCTTTTTAGCATTCAATCAGACATTATTGTAAAGTTTTGTATTAGTGTTCCTAAAAATCAGATATGCCGGCCCCCAGACACATTTTTTTTCTCTAAATTTGGCCCCCCGAGTCAAAATAATTGTCCAGGCCTGATATACGGTGATCTTTTTAGATGGTCATCATGAGGGATCATTGTCACAATATGGAACAAGAATGAGGGGTTTAGGTTTAACTTCAATAAAAGAAATAGAGAGCTAAGTATGCTGGGAAAAGTAAACACAGGTCTGCAGTAATCAGCGGTCCGCGCGCTCAGCGGAGGAGTCAACAAAGACGCAGAGGAAAACACGCTGAGTGAGGATAAAGAGGGTAGCGGCATGGCTGGATTGATATGAAGATCAGTGAAATGAAAGTGTGTTTGCACAGTGTCTGGCCGACTTCAACTATGTCAACACCAGAGGAGCATTCAAAGACAGAATTAACCCACCAAAGTACTTGAGGAACATATTTAGAAGGTGCTGGACTTATATGTCAGGAAACTTGTGTCTGCCTAAGGCTGGAGAATATGACCAAGATGTGAGATAAGTGTGTGTGAGGGTGTAAGCGGGACCACACATCACTTACAAAATCAGATCAATTGACCTTTATCACCGTGGTTTGTTTCTTTTACTACGGAGATATCCAACCTGATTAAGAAACCGATTTGAGGACCTCCCGAAACTATCTAATCTGTACCGTGTTTGTTTGTCAAAGTGTTTTAACCTCATTGAGATGGGAAATTCGCAAATAAGATTTGTTTATTTGTGGGGATAGATCCCCATTAGATGTAATCTTGCTAGCATATGTAGCATACATGCTACTGGAACAGGAGCCAGCTGGACTGGCTGCACCAGTAAATCTGAAAATCCCTAAATAAGATGATTAATGATACATTTAGGATAAATAATACCTTGCTGAAAATACTCTCGTACTGATTCTTAAACTCATTTTAGTACATCGTTTTACTTCTTCACTTAATCCATTCCATACTTCAATTTCACATATTGATATTCTCTGTTTTATGCAATGTAGGCGCATACATTTTTTATTTTTATTTTCCTGACGTCGTATTTCTTCTCTTTTGTTAAAAAAAAGATTTCCCATAATGGTTGGCAATAATGTACAAATCATTTTCAGGGAAATTAACCATTTTCAAAACATTAACAAAAATGGAAAACACTGTTTATTGCTGTCTGTAACACAGCTTCTCTCTTAAAAATGTTCAGCCATAAGCTGTAATTACACCATAATAATGGCTAAAAAAACTCTTGTTACAAAACATTTAATACAATTGTCACCAGAAAACAGTTACCGTATTTTTCGGACTATAAGTCGCAGTTTTTTTCATAGTTTGGCCGGGGGTGCGACTTATACTCAGGAGCGACTTATGTGTGAAATTATTAACACATTACCGTAAAATATCAAATAATATTATTTAGCTCATTCACGTAAAAGACTAGACGTATACGATTTCATCGGATTTAGCGATTAGGAGTGACAGATTGTTTGGTAAACGTACAGCATGTTCTATATGTTATAATTATTTGAATGACTCTTACCATGGTATGTTACGTTAACATACCAGGCACGTTCTCAGTTGATTATTTATGCGTCATATAACGTACACTTATTCAGCCTGTTGTTCACTATTCTCTATTTTAAATTGCCTTTCAAATGTCTTCTTGGTGTTGGGTTTTATCAAATAAATTTCCCCCAAAAATGCGACTTATACTCCAGTGCGACTTATATATGTTTTTTTTCCTTCTTTATTATGCATTTTCGGCCGGTGCGACTTATACTCCGGAGCGATTTATACTCCAAAAAATACGGTAATACTATTTTTAAGTGTGTTTAATTTCAGATTTACAGCTGTATCATGAGTTACAGATGCTTACTTATGACTACATTGTCTGAGAACCGTACGACATATTTTACGAGGTTCACTAGATCAAAATTGGGAAACATCGACTTTGGTGTCCCAATCTCTTAATTTGCAGATCAAAACAGTATTTTCCTTCATCTGCTTCGTTTAAATCAGGGGTGTCAAACTCATTTTAGATGGGGGGCCCCATGGAGAAAAATCTACTCCCAAGTGGGCCGGACTGGTAAAACCATGGCACGATAACTTAAAAACAAAGACAATTTCAGATTATTTTCTTTGTTTAAAAATAGAACAATCACATTGTGAAAATGTACACGTCATAATGTTGTTGTTGTTGTTTTTTTACACCTACATGTTGTGGTAATAGTATTCTATCTTTATTTGTCGTTATTTATACATTCTGAATAAATCATGTGGTAACTAACGTTCATCAGTCAACTCATTGGTGTTAATTTTCAATCTATCAAGATAAAAAAATAATATCAAAATCAAATTACAGGATGTTATTTATGTAGTTTGCTCATTTTCCTCAACTGGTGCACTAACATTATGTGGTTTATCTTTTTTACATATGTAGCTTATTCTACAAAGATACAAATAATTGCTATTGCGACATCTAGTGGACACATTTAGAACAGCTGTTTCTTTCATTCAAAAATTTCGGCTTATTTTTATACTTAGCAAAGTCATTCCGTGGGCCGGATAAAACCTGTTTGCGGGCCTGATCCGGCCCGCGGGCCGTATGTTTGACACCCCTGGTTTAAATCCTTTTTTTTTGGGAAAATAAATGTTATCGTAGGAAGTTTTCTCATTAGGTTAAATGTAAAAATGATTCTCTGTGTTTCTTTTCATGAGCAACAGTATTCCGCCTCGTTTCACTGTTTTGATAACCCAGACAACTCAGGTTGAGCACTGGAACATGCCCACAAGCTCAGCAGCTGAAGTAGTGTCTCCACTTCTTTCCACAGCTGCAGACAAACACGTTTCACAGCTCAAACCCCACAAATGAATTGAAGGGCATCTCCAGTTGTTGCCAAATAAAGATCAGACTTGCATTTTGTTGAAGCGACCCAAGAAGCTTAATCTCTGTCCTTCTTTTGCCCTTAGGAAGAAAATCGGCAGATTTGTTTCAGGTTCTACACCATAAAAGACTGGTAGCCAGATGACCTCCCTTTAATGGTTTCCATATTTCTCAGCCTGGATGAGGTCATAGCGTTTATTTGGCAAGAGTCTAAAGGGGAGGAGCTAAACCACAAAGTCATTATGTGTGATTAGCAGCTTGTAGCACTAAAGCGATTTGTTTTAAAGTATTGTTGATATCAAATGTAATCATTTTATGCAGCACATACGTAGTGGAAATTGTTATGAACGCTGAAGAAAAAACGCCCGCCAGAATAATCGCTGAAATGATTGGAAACTGACAGAAGTAATAACACAGAAACATTTTGTCAAAAACAAACAAATAGAAATTAGACATTGCTCGAAATTAGGGGGGGGGGGGGGTTGTGGGGGGTTGTGGGGGGTTGTGGGGGGGTTGTCCCACATCTGCGGTCCCCTCCAAGGTTTCTCATTGTCATCCCATTGGGTTGAGTTTTTTCTTGCCCTGGTGTGGGATCTGAGCCGAGGATGTCGTTGTGGCTTGTGCAGCCCTTTGAGACACTCGTGATTTAGGGCTATATAAGTAAACATTGATTGATTTATTGATTGATTGATATACCACCTCAAAAAAACAAAAATTTAATTTTGCTTTTTTTTACTTAAAAGAATGCAGGATTTACAATATTAACAAGGAACAATAAAACACTAAATATCAACAACATTTGAACGTTGCTCCTCTTTTACTTCTCAAACCACCTCCGCAATCGACATATTTTACAATTAAGCAAAATCCAACTACAATGCAAAAAACACAGCAAAATATGAACGCAAAGGGTAAAAATCACCTACAGTCTGATATAATATCACTTTACTGCAGAACTTTGTTGTACCCGTACCCGTGTCTTGGTCTGGCTGCTCTGGAAACAAACCCCGCCCACTGTGGTTTGTGTCTCGTCTGCCAGGAGCGGCTGTGACGTAGATTAACGTAAGAACCCGTATAACACTCAAAAGCGCAGATTCCAACCATTTAAATAAATACTTTTTATAGTTCAAGACTTGTGGTGATTTCAAAACAGCACTGCACATCATAGTTGCCGCTAGAGTTTTGATGTTGAAGGTCTAAAAAAATTACTTGGAAACGTCCGGCGGGCCGTATTGAAAATCTTAACGGGCCGTATTTTACCCAGGTCTGGGAGTACTAGAGTAATATGACTCAAGTAAAGTAAAAAGTTGTCATCCAAAGAGAGTAAGAGTATGTATTTAGTGAAAAATCTACTAAAGTACTGAGTAACTGGTGAGTAACTTTTGACGTTCCTTGTGCCCTTGAGCAAGACACTTCACCATTAATCCTGATGGGTCGGGGTTAAAGACAGGTGATTAGATAACCCGCTTCAGCTGGGGAATCCACTCACCTGTCAGCTGCTTCGTAGCCGGCCCATGCACACGCCCTTCCCGCTGGAGCCGCGCCGACCGCGCAAGCACTCGACTCGGTGAAAGAAACAAGGTGAGTATGGCTTCCTGTTTTTCGTGCACCTTACTCATGGATAGGTCAACTCTACTAGAGGGCCATGTCAGCCAGTAAGAGCTAAGTAATTTCGTAACTTAAGGCGCCGCGGTACACGTTTGCTAACGTAACCTGTAGCGAGCTGACTAGCTCAGTTTGTATCAGCCTAAAGCAGCCTACAAGCCACGGTGAACCGGTTAAGACGCATACTAGATTTAGCCCTTGAGCTACTCCTAGACCCCATTCTACCGGACACCACATTGGGGAATCCATCACCCAGAACATACAGCTTAGTAAACCAGCCATAATGAATAATTATAGCCAGAGCACTCAACATTGAAACTTATCTTAGGGAGCTGACTCGCAACAGGCCAAGTAAACACGTACGACAGGCTAATTGCACCGCGAGCTACGAGAACATAGTTGTACACGTTGGCTCCAATGACACTAGGATGAGACAGTCAGTGATTACAAAGAGGAACATAGCTAGGACCTGTAATCTTGCTAGAAAGATGTCTTGGCATCGAGTACTTGTCTTTCACAAGTACCTTGGACTTTCACAATATTATGTCAGACCCACTCAACATCCATTGCTTTCGGTCCCCCCTAGAGGGCGGGCTACCCACATATGCGGTCCTCTCCAAGGTTTCTCATAGTCATTCACATCGACGTCCCACTGGGGTGAGTTTTTCCTTGCCCGTATGTAGGCTCTGTACCGAGGATGTCGTTGTGGCTTGTGCAGCCCTTTGAGACACTTGTGATTTAGGGCTATATAAATAAACATTGATATATAAATAAACATTGATTGACTGATTGGTCTCGGGCCCCCTGTCTGCGAGAGGCAATGATGAGAGGTATGGCAGATTAGTCTGGCTTGACCAGTGGCTGACTAGTTTTTGTAGAGAACAGGGACTAGCATTTATTAATAATTGGCCCTCTTTCTGGGGCAAACCGGGCTTGCTGAGGAGGGATGGCCTTCACCCTAACCGGGAAGGTACCATCACTCTATCTAGGAACATAGAATACTGTTTGAGTCACACTTTACTAACTACTCTAGAGCAAGCTTGGACACAGGCAATTACAGTGCCTGTCAGCCCGGGTGAGGAGTCAGTTAAGCTAGAACTAACCAGCGTCAGGCTGTAAAATTCCTGCACACATAGCATTTCTTGCATAATAATACATGGCTCACACAATGATTTTTCTGTAGTGACTGTTCCAGAGGTACACATGCATTCTACTGAGGTGGCAAAATATGAAGTGTTAAATCTATCTCAGCAGCAAGCAAATAATCTCGAGATCCCCACCATATCAATTCCTAGATGTGATCGAAATTATTTAAGGCACACTACGCGAAATAGATGTAAAGTTATTAATATCAGTACTATGGATACCATTAACAAAAATTCCTCAAAACAGCCCACTAACTACAATATGGGAAAATCAGATTTGTCTCTTAAATCGTTATTAGTTAATGAGGTCATGAGAGACAACAATCTTAACGTCATTGGTCTCAGTGAGACTTGGCTAAAACCAGATTATTTTTTTTCTACTTAACGAGGTATCTCCCCCTAATTAAACAAGTGCACAAATTGCCCGTCTCCTTAAAAGGTGTAGAGGAGTCGCACTAATATCCAATAAAACCTTAACCTTAGTCCTAACTGAGTAATACATATAAATCATTTGAGGTGCTTACTATGAGGTCTGTCACACCGCTACCTCTCCATCTGGCTGTTATCTATGGCCCCCTAGGGCCTTATTCAGACTTTATCAGCAAATTTTCAGAGTTTGTTGCTGATCTAGTGACGCATGCAGATAATATGATTATAATGTGGGATTTTAATGTCCCTATGAATACCCCGTCAGACCCTCCGTGTGTTGGGTTCTATTAACGCAGATACGATGTATGTACGACGGATATTGCTCTCCAAAATAATCTCTCTCTTTTTGAAAAAATAACATAAGACAAACTCCTGCAACTTGTAGATGAGACAAAACAAACAGCATGTTTACTTGACCCACTTTCTGGGAAACTTATCAAGGAGCTGTTTGTAATATTAGGACTATCAGTACTAAATAATATTAACTTATCACTTTCCTCTGGTACTGCTCCCTTAGCATTCAAAAAAGCGGTTATTCATCCCGTACTCAAAAGACCTAACCGACCGGTGTACCACCTTCCCTTTATCTCAAAAATTCTAAAATAAATTGTTGCACAGCAGCTAAATGAACACATAGCGTTTGACACTCTACTGAGACAGCCCTCGCAAAAGTGACTAATGATCTATTGCTAACTATAGATGCTGATGCGTAATCCATGTTGTTGCTACTTGATCTCAGCGCTGCTTTCGATACCGTCGATCATAACATGCTATTAGCCCATATTAAAACATGTATCGATATATCAGACTTAGCCCTTTCTTGGTTTAACTCCTATCTTACTAACAGGATGCAGTGCGCCTCCCATAATAACATGACCTTGAACAATGTTAAGGTAACGTGCAAATTTCCACAGCGTTCGATTCTTGGCCCTGCACTCTTATGATAAATAAATGATAAATGGGTTATACTTGTATAGCGCTTTTCTACCTTCAAGGTACTCAAAGCGCTTTGACAGTATTTCCACATTCACCCATTCACACACACATTCACACACTGATGGCGGGAGCTGCCATGCAAGGCGCTAACCAGCAGCCATCAGGAGCAAGGGTGAAGTGTCTTGCCCAAGGACACAACGGACGTGACTAGGATGGTAGAAGGTGGGGATTGAACCCCAGTAACCAGCAACCCTCCGATTGCTGGCACGGCCACTCTACCAACTTCGCCACGCCGTCCCTCTTCAGCATCATACGCAAATACGGTGTTTCCTTTCACTGTTATGCTGATGACACCCAACTCTACATGCCCCTAAAGCTGACCAACACGCCGAATTGTAGTCAACTGGGGGCGTGTCTTAATGAAATTAAACAATGGATGTCCAGCAACTTTTTGCAACTCAACGCAAAGAAAACGGAAATGGTGATTATCGGCCCTGCTAGACACCGTCACCTATTTAATAATACCACCTTAACATTTGACAACAATACAATTATGCAAAGCGACGCGGTAAAGAATATGGGTATTATCTTTGACTCAATTCTCATTTGAATCACACATTAAGAGTGTTACAACAACAGCATTTTTTTATCCCCTTAATATCGCTAAAATGCGTCCCATTTTGTCCACCATCGACGCTGAGATCATTATTCATGCGTTCGTTACATATCGTCTCGATTACTGTAACGTATTAATTTCGGGTCTCCCTATGTCTAGCATTAAAATATTACAGTTGGTACAAAATACTGAATCTAGACTTTTGACAAGAACAATAAAGTTTGATCATATTATGCCTAGACTGGCTCACCTGCACTGGCTTCCTGTGCACTTAAGATGCGACTTTTAAGGTTTCACTACTTACGCATAAAATACTAAATAGTCTAGCTCCAGCCTATCTTGCTGATTCTTTTGTACCATATGTCCCGGCCAGAAATCTGTGTTCTAAAATTCCCAGAGCCCAAAAGAAGTCTGCAGGCTTTAGAGCGTTTTCTATTCAGGCTCCAGTACTCTGGAATGCCCTACCAATAGCAGTTAGAGATGCTACCTCAGTACAAGCATTTAAGTCTCATCTTAAAACTCATTTGTTTACTCTTGCCTTTAAATAGACCTCTTTTTAAACCAGTTGATCTGCCGTCTCTCTTTTCTGCTCTGCCCCCCCTCTTCTGTATGGAGAAGTGCTAGCTGCTCCTAGTCAGGACTTGGGATGGATCACTCCTCTGTGCATCAGTTGGTGATGTCTCTGTGCTGCTGACTTATCTACATACAAGAGGATCCACTGCTGGCCCCACTATAGACTGGACTCTCACATTATTAACTGTATCCACTCGACATCCATTGCACCGGTCACCCAAGGGGGGGTCCCCACATCTGCGGTCCCTTTCAAGGTTCCTCATTGTGCCCATTGCGTTGAGATTTTTCTTGCCCTGATGTGGCATCAGAGCTGAAAATGTAATTGTGGTTTGTGCAACCCTTTGAGATATTTGTTAATAATGGCTGTATGAATCAACTTTGATTGATTGATTGAAGTAGACTTCCTGTAGAAGCGCTAAAAACTACAACATGGCTGACAGGGTGGAGACGCAGTCAAAGTGGGCTTGGCCTGGAGGAGGGCTTTGCCACATAAATAAGATAGCTCACAAAACGGCGCATTCTGAACAGACGGTCAGAAAGTGGTCTGTAAAACTAATCTATGCAAAATTTTGACCAAATAACTACCTTTAGATCAGGGGTCACCAACCTTTTTGAAACCAAGGGCTACTTCTTGGGTACTGATTACTGCGAAGGGCTACCAGTTAGATACACACTTAAATAAATTGCCAGAAGTAGCCAATTTGCTCAATTTACCTTTAACTCTGTTATTATTAATAATTAATGATATTTATCTTTGTGGAAACACTGATCATCTTAATGATTTCTCACAATAAATATATATAGAAACAGATAAATATCAATATGCAACACTTTATTTTTATATTTTCTCTAAGTGCACATTTTTCAAATTGAACATTTTCAAATGATCACTTCTAAGACAGTCTTGTGAAATCACAATATCCCATTTTAACTAGCTAGCCACTAACATTTTTTTTAACAAATCATGAATTACTTTGCACCATGTTTGTACAAATAATAACTCATGTAAAATACAAAAGTAAACTCTCAAATTTTTAAATCATGTCACACACTGGACATCAAATCTGTTATCTGTTTCTTTGTCAGTTAGTGGGAAGCCTGGCATTGCATGCTGTTAACTAGTGTGTTGTACTCTGGTGTGTAACTTGACACTGCAACTCTGAGTGAGTCTTGCAGATGTGCATCAGTGAGGCGTGTTCTGTGTTTGTTCTTGATGAAGTTCATGTCAGAAAAGGCTGATTCACAAAGATAAGATTTTTCCTCATTGTTTGCGGAACCTTCTTAATCTTTTGGACATATTTTCACAGCAATCTGACCTTAAGCTTAATTATGATGAATGTAAAAAGTTAAGGATCGGAAATCTAAAGGGAACGTCCTTTCGAATGGAATGCAAAGTGCCTGTTTTGTGGACAGATGGACCAGTTAACATACTTGGTGTTGTTGTCCCAGAAAATCTGGAAGATCTAGGCTCAGTAAATTATGATAATCGACTAAGAAAGCTGGACAAAATTATGCAATTATGGAAAGGGAAATCCCTAACCTTGTATGGTAAAATGTCTATTGCCAACTCGTTAATTATTCCTCAATTTATTTATTTGTTTTTGTCATTACCAGCTCCATCACACAACTTTTTTAAGATTTATGAGCGGAGGGTCTTCGATTTTGTCTGGAACGGCAAACCAGAAAAGATTAAAAGAAAGGTTTTGTACAAAGAGTATGAATATGGGGGCCTGAAACTTCTCAACCTTGAAGCTATGTGTCTGTCTTTAAAAGCATCAATTGTTCCAAAGATGTATTTAAACATTGAGTGGTACACAAATGTCCTGTTGGACAAAAAACATGTACTGTATCAAAAGAAATTGTATCCTTTTTTACAAGTGATCCCCTCCCAGAGAGTCTGCTGGGAAACATGGCGGGGTTCATAAAGGAAACAATCCACTCATAGTGGTGTTTTCAATTTTATGTGCCAGAAAAAAGAGACGATATTTTGCAGCAGTTAATATGGATGAACTGTAATATTGTAATAGATGGAAATCCTTTCTTTTGGAAAAATATGTTTGAAAGAGGAATCATTTTTGTCAATGATATTATCAATGAGAATGGTAAAATTATGAAGTATGATGAATTTAGAGCTATGTATGGTGATGCTTGCTCAAGCTTTTCATTTTATCAACTAACTGGAGTAATTGGGAAAAGATGGAAACAAATAATTAATTATGGAACTACTAAATTATTAGTTTGTAAACCTCTAATAAGAAATTCTAGTTGGCAAAAAGGAACTAAAATAAATAGAAAAATATATATTTTTTATTTAATAAAGAAATCTTTGAAGGCTGCCTCATACAACACAAATGGAAAATGGGAGGACTTTTTTGACTGCCCGTTGCCATGGGATGCCATATTCAAACTAATCTATAAAACCACTATCTATGTGCAAAATCGTTATTTTCAAATTAAAATTATTTATAACTTCTTACCCACAGGGAAAATGTTAAAATTATGGAATATGACAGAGTCAGATGATTGCCGATTTTGTTGTCAGGAGCCTGAATCCACCCTGCATTTTTTTTGGTATTTTCATATTGTGTCTTTGTTTTGGGTGGAAGTTGAAAAAATGTGTTTAAGGATTGGTTTGTTTATGAAGCTTAATGTGGTTTCTGTTATTTTAGGAGAGTTCATTGACAATCATGATTTAGTCAATTTAATTATAGTACTCGGTAAAATGTTTATTTTTAAGGCCAAAAACAGATATTCACTTAGTATTACTTTCTTTAAAACATTTATTCAGTATTTTTTAACTTTAGAAAGTTACATGGTTGGAAACGATAATGATGCCAAAAAACATTTAAAAAAAAGATGAGAAGTCCTCAAAGGCTTATTTTGAAAGTATAATTATGTTTATAGATTATATGATATCTGTTGTTGTGTTCCCTAATTTGAGTGACCTGGACATAATCTGGACTGTACATAAATGCTTATTTTGAAAATGTAATTTTGTTTATAAATTATATGCAATCTGTTGTGTTCCCTAATTTTTTTCTGTGTACATGAATGAAGGTGTGTGTTGCTGAGTCCGACTTGGACATTATCTGGACTGGGCCTGGTTTAAAAAACCCTTTAAACAAATCTAATTTAATTGACAACCTGGTCTGTTGAAGATAAGGCCCTTTTTTAAAAAATAAAATAAAATAAGATAAATAAATAAAAAACATTTTCTTGGATAAAAAAGAAAGTAAAACAATATAAAAATAATTACATAAAAAATAGTAATTAATGAAAATGTTAGTGGACCAGCAGCCTATACAATCATGTGTGCTTCAGGGACTGTGTCCCTTGCAGATGTGTTGTCTATGTTGTGGGAACCAGAATATTGGTAGCAGAAAGAAATAACCCCTTTTGTGTGAGTGGGTGTGGATGAGTGTGCAGGGGGGAGGTTGTTTAGGTTGATGCACTGATTGAAAGTGTATCTTGTGTTTTTTCTATGTAGATTTAATAATAAAAAAATAAAATAATAAAAAAAAAATTAAATTAATTTTTTTTTTTTTTTTTTTTTTAGAACAGGCCCGCGGGCGACTCATCTGGTCCTTACGGGCGACCTGGTGCCCGCGGGCACCGCGTTGGTGACCCCTGCTTTAGATGTTATAGTATTTTAAATGTAGAAAATAAATCAAAACGTGACCCTTTACTCAAATTTGGATTTTATTTGATACATGTTTTGCAAATTAATGGTAAATAAATTGTTTTTATTGCAAAATTCAACATAAATACAATATAACATAAATATGCAATCCTTCCTGAGAAAACTCGCCCTGGACTTGAACTCAATATAATTGCTTTACAAGACCAGCAATAACGCAGTGTGCTACAGGTTTTAGGGGAAATTTGCCATCATGTTTTTACCAGTGACAGAGCAGGAAGGGGCTAGGACTTGTACAAAACCCAAAACCAGTGAAGTTGGCACGTTGTGTAAATCGTAAATAAAAACAGAATACAATGATTTGCTAATCCTTTTCAACCTATATTTAATTAAATAAACTGCAAAGACAAGATAGTTAATGTTCAAACTGGAAAACTTATTTTTTTTGTGCAAATATTAGCTCATTTGGAAATTGATGCCTTCAACAGATTTCAAAAAAGCTGGCACAAGTGGCAAAAAAGACTGAGGAAGTTGAGGAATGCTCATCAAACAATTATTTGGAATATCCCACAGGTGAACATGCCAATTGGGAACAGGTGGGTGCCATGGTTGGGTATAAAAGCAGCATCCATGAAATGCTCAGTCATTCACAAACAAGGATGGGGCGAGGGTCACCACTTTGTGAACAAATGCGTGTTTGACAAATTGTCAAACAGTTTAAGAACAACATTTCTCAACAAGCTATTGCGACAAATTTATGGATTTCACCATCTATGGTCCGTAATATCATCAAAAGGTGCAGAGAATATGGAGAAATCACTGCACGTAAGCAGCAAGGCTCAAAACCAACATTGAATGCGCGTAACCTTTGATCCCTCAGGTGGTACTGCATCAAAAACTGACATCAGTGTGTAAAGGATATCGCGACATGGGGTCAAGAACACTTCAGTAAACCACTGTCAGTAACTACAGTTGGTCGCTACATTTGTAAGTGCAAGTTAAAACTCTACTATGCAAAACGAAAGCCATTTATCAACAACACCCAGAAACACCGCCGGCTTCGCTTGGCCCGAGCTCATCTAAGATGGACTGATGGAAAGTGGAAAAGTGTTCTGTGGTCTGACGAGTCCACATTTAAAATTGTTTTTGGAAACTGTGGACATTGTGTCCTCCGTACCACAGAGGAGAAGAACCACCCGGACTGTTGAAAAGCCAGCATCTGTGATGATATGGGGGTGTATTAGTGCCCAGGGCATGGGTAACTTACACATCTGTGAAGGCACCATTAATGCTGAAAGGTACATACAGGTTTTGGAGCAACATATGTTGCCATCCAAGCAAAGTTATCATGACCTCTGCTTATTTCAGCAAGACAATGCCAAGCCACGTGTTACATCAACGTGGCTTCATAGTAAAAGAGTGCGGGTACTAGACTGGCCTGCCTGTAGTCCAGACCTGTCTCCCATTGAAAGCCCATGAAGCCTAAAATACCACAACGGAGACCCCCGGACTGTTGAACAACTTAAGCTGTACATCAAGCAAGAATGGGAAATGATTCCACCTGAAAAGCTTCAAAAATTGGTCTCCTCAGTTCCCAAACGTTTACTGAGTGTTGTTAAAAGGAAAGGCCATGTGACACAGTGGTAAAAATGCCCCAGGGCCAACATTTTTGCAATGAGTTGCTGCCATTAAATTCAAAGTTAATGATTATTTGCAAAAACAAATTCAGTTTCTGAGTTCAAAAATTAAATATCTTGTCTTTGCAGTTTATTCAATTGAATATAAGTTGAAAAGAATTTGCAAATCATTGTATTCTGTTTTTATTTACAATTTAAACAAAGTGCCAATGTCACTGGTTTTGGGTTTTGTATTATTGGGATTAAATTAAATATGAAGCACCCTGTCATTCATTAATTGACATTTTACATGCGCCCTACGCACAGCACATGATCTATAGGGATGGGCGGCCCTGAACAGGAGGAGTGTCCTAAAGAGCAGGTCCTGAGGTGCAGGTTGTAGTCGTGGATCTTTTCTATCCTCATTAACCCTGCTGCACCCCTTTCATGGCCCTGCTGTGGCCTGCACATTTGCAGCTCTTTATAAAGGGTCCACTCCCAATATTTACTTCCCACTTTCAAGCCCGGGCAGAGCGGGAGCGGCACATTCTGTCTCTGGCGGCCCTAACTGATGCCCTCATTAATTCTGCAGCGGGGAAACAAACATTTGTTCTTTCAGGGCCTTTTGTGACTTTGTGGAGGGGCTCAGAGGCATTCTTGTCAGGCAGGTTTGTTTTATCAACTATTGTGTCTACGCGCATTCATCAGTGTGAGTATGTGTCCGTGAAGCCGCACAATAAATCCTGTGACTGTCATGACATAGTGCATCAATTTGTGGTGCGTGTGCAGTTGAAATGCATGTTTCAGTCACACGTTTGACAACCGGCCGTCTGTTAGCCCTTGCTCATTAACACATTGTAATGGGACTGTCTGTGAATGTAGCTTGTCGTTACAACTCCTTACAGCAGGTGGCAGTATGTATTGTACCTACGCTTCTTAACACACCTCATAGGCACCTGGTCTGCCAGAAAAAGAAAAAAATGTAGCAGTAGAGATCAGTGTTGCTGCACATGCGTCATGGCCAATTATGCAATGCGATGAGGTGGCGATTTGTCGAGGGTGTACCCCGCCTTCTGGCCAAGGCTGAGATAGGCTCCAGCCTCCCCCCCGCCCCCCCCCACCGCCCGCGACAAAAAAGGGACAAGCGGTAGAACATGGATGGAAAGGCTTGTTCTAGGTGGCTAGCAATGCAGCTAATAGGATCAATTCATTCAGCCTTCAAATCACTTTAAAAATGCATCTGTAGTGGAATTTCTGACCTTTTGAACCATATTTTGTGTCTTGTCGAAGTCCGAAAAGAGAACGAGGTCGAAAAGCATTAAGAATGTCTGCTCGTTTCTCTTTTTTCTATTCTGAACCATTGAAGGAGCATATGTGGGTTATAGTTGAACGAGTGGTCGGCCTGACCATTCTACAAAATGTTTTGATTGTTTGTTATGGCTAAAGGATTCAAGGAGGTTGCAGAATAAACAGGTCCAAAACAACGGGACCTTGACGCACGAGGAAAACACATAAAATGACCAAGCCAGACCAAGTCTGAAGCTTTTTTCTTCATTGCATGTTGAGGGGCGCTCCCGGGGAAAACTGTCTGTTTGCATGGCAATTCAATCCAACTTTGTACCATTTGATTATGGGTAAATAAAACTTTTGTACTAAATTCACTTTTGTTGCTGTTTAAGATTCGGACCATCCCCCACACATCAAAAAACTGTTCCGTAACCTGTGTAATAACCAAGCTGTAGACATTGTTATTGTAAGAGCAAACACTGAGGAACCATTTTTCTAGCGTAGTAACATATTGTCTTGCGATGGCATGCTACAGCATTACCTGTAAGCTAGCTTCTGCGTCAACAGCTGAATGGCTTTTGAGTTTGTAACGCACAACACAATGCAATATATTACACAATAGTTACAGTATCCGTAAAGTATTAGCCCACATTTCATGTTTTGTTTGTACACAAATCTAGCTCGGCAGCTACTGTAGTTGTACTAACAAGCATGATGTGCTGCATATCATGATCAATACTTAAGTTACTCACTTGATGGACAGTTGTCTGTTTGGTCAAGCTGGTAAGTTTTTTCCAGTTGATTTTGGGTAAGCATTCCATTTATGTCGGCATCGCTTAGCTCCATGTTCCACATTTAGACCGTCAACTCACGGTTCACCCTTTTCTTCGCGCTGGCTTTTGTAACCAACCGTTCATCCTCCGTACATTCAGCTTCAAAAAGATAAGGTTGTGAATTCTCATGTGTCCGAAAATTGTTGTCTGTTACCAAGTCTGCCATGATTAGAACATTTTTGTTGCCGGAAATGCGCTGCAATGGAGATGGAAATAAATGCGCTTAAGAAATAAGTTCTGGTATTGCTCAAAATGACCAAAATTCTGTAAATATTGTACTTATTACATATTGTTATAAAAATGTCTGTTACTACTTTATCTAAATACTAAAATGTTGATGGAGGGTTTTGAAGTTGTTTTAGAGGGCATTGAAGGCTTCAAAGGTGACTCCCATTAGTCGCATTTTGCAAGCGTTTTTTTATCATTATCAAAAAAAAAAAGACCGGTTCTTGTTGTTCATTAATTTGTGAATGATAGGCAAAATTCCCAAAAAAGTGCACTACCCCTTCAAAGGGGTCATGTTATGATTTGTTTTCTACTTTTATAACACATTTTCATCTGCATAACATGTCATGATGGTTCTTTGATACAATTGCATAGATTTTGTTTTACAGACCTACCTAAGGCCCCGTTTACACTAAGCCGGCTGAGGTTATCCAGGGTAAATCACACCTAACCTTATCCGTGTCCACACACAACAATGCCACCGTTTAAAGGCCTACTGAAATTAAATTGTTTTATTCAAACGGGGATAGCAGATCCATTCTATGCGTCATACTTGATCATTTCGCGATATTGCCATATTTTTGCTGAAAGGATTTAGTAGAGAACATCGACGATAAAGTTTGCAACTTTTGGTCGCTGATAAAAAAAAGCCTTGCCTATACCGTGACGTCACAGGTTGAAAGGCTCCTCACATTTCCCCATTGTTTACACCAGCAGCGAGAGCGATTCGGACCGAGAAAGCGACGATTACCCCATTAATTTGAGCCAGGATGAAGGATTCGTGGATGAGGGACGTGAGAGTGAAGGACTAGAGTGCAGTGCAGGACGCATCTTTTTTCGCTGACCGTAACTTAGGTAAAAGCTGGCTCATTGGATTCCACACTCTCTCCTTTTTCTGTTGTGGATCACGGATTTGTATTTTAAACCACCTCGGATACTATATCCTCTTGAAAATGAGAGTCGAGAACGCAAAATGGACATTCACAGTGACTTTTATCTCCATGACAATACATCGGCGAAGCACTTTAGCTACGGAGCTAACGTGATAGCATCGGGCTTAACTGCAGATAGAAACAAAATAAATAAACCCCTGACTGGAAGGATAGAGAGAAAATCAACAATACTATTAACACGCGAAGTCCCAGAGAAGGGTCAATTGACATTTTTACCTAGAAAACACACAAGAGGGTCATTTGACCCCTAGTCCCCCCTGTGGACACTCCTTTTGTTATGAAAATGTGGCTGTTAGTGGCACACGGCAGGGGGCCACTTGAGCCTGTGTGGGGGAGGGGACCTTACAGCTCAAGCTTTAGTTCTGAGGTAGGTTGTGTGTGTTTTTGCAAGGATCAACAGAATGAAGGGATCAACACTCTGACATTTATTGTTAAAAAAAATACAAAACAAAACATATTTACAAAGAATGAAAAAGCAACTGTTTTCCCAGTTTTGGTGTGGAGGGTTGTTGCAGAAGCAATTGTTATTTTTGTGTGCCAAAAATAGTTTAAAAAAAAAAATTTACAAAGAAAAAAGCATATTTACAAAGAATGAAAAACCATGTCCATGTAAACGTGACTGACATACATTTGAGCAGTCACTCACAATCCTGGCACTGCCATTGCTCCTTTCGGCATTTCCCACATGTATAATTTTTCTGTCTACCTAGACAAACTGCCCCTAACAGCCTCATTACCATAACAAAATGAGTGATTAGTGTATTCGGGAAAAGCGTCGGGCCAAATGACCCCTCTCTGGGTCTTCTAGGTAGACAGAAAAATGCTGGGACTTCTAGTGTTAAACCATGGACATGTAACTACACGGTTAATGCTTTCCAGCCTGGCGAAGCTTAACAATGCTGTTGCTAACGACGCCATTGAAGCTAACTTAGCAACGGGACCTCACAGAGCTATGCTAAAAACATTAGCTATCCACCTACGCCAGCCAGCCCTCATCTGCTCATCAACACCCGTTCTCACCTGCGTTCCAGCGATCGACGGAGCGACGAAGGACTTCACTCGATTATCAATTGGGTCGGCGGCTAGCGTCGGATAGCGCGTCTGCTATCCAAGTCAAAGTCCTCCTGGTTGTGTTGCTACAGCCAGCCGCTAATACACCGATCCCACCTACAGCTTTCTTCTTTGTAGTCTTCATTGTTCATTAAACAAATTGCAAAAGATTCACCAACACAGATGTCCAGAATACTGTGGAATTTTGCGATGAAAACCAAGCTTTTTGAATTGGATACAATGTGTCCGAATACTTCCGTTTCAACGATTGACGTCACGCGCATACGTCATCATACATTGACGTTTTCAACCGGAAGTTTCGCAGGAAATTTAAAATTGCACTTTATAAGTTAACCCGGCCGTATTGGCATGTGTTGCAATGTTAAGATTTCATCATTGATCACTGTCAGACTGCGTGGTTGGTAGTAGTGGGTTTCAGTAGGCCTTTAAGACCCCCGCCCCCCTCCGTCCGCCGGCGCAACATGACCTAGTACGCATGCGCGGAAAAAAAAAGAAAGAAAAAGAAAACGTCCATCTGCTCCAATCTCCCAAGTAGATGACTTTACTTCACTGTGAAGTTATTTAAAAGAGCTATATTGAAAATAGTTTGCTGTGTTTTGTGTGCAAGTTTTTAAATTAAAATGTATCTTCTTTGAACAATATCCAGGGTATTGGTATTTCAATTAACTAGAATCTAGTGTGCTGTGGGGCCCTATTGTAGTGAATCACACCTGAGCCATCATAAATTAATCAAATCTTTAATCGACATGAGAAAGTAGAAAACGTGATAAAGAACATTTTACAACAATTAATCGAGACAGAGAATAACCAAAGTATTGTTGTTGTGGGTTGACTCCGCCGTTGGGGTATTCTTTCGTGAGTAATGGCGTCAGGGGATAAGCTGGGTCACCCCAAAGAAAAACAGGGAGCGAATCTTCATCTTCCAGCAGTTGTTTGGGACACGAGGGGATGGTTCCATCTTTCAGCTGCACGCTAATGCGGGCATCATGCACGCTGCCAGGCCATGCTCCTCTGACACCTGATTTTTAGCCTCTTTGCATATCTCCATGGGTCACGTGGCACACGAGAGACCGGAGTATAACATAAATATGCAATCAGCTATATATATTTGTACCATGAATACATTAACGTGGACCCCGACTTTAGTGGTCAATTGTACGGAATATGTACTGTATTGTGTAAACCAGGGGTGTCCAAAGTGCGGCCCGGGAGCTATTTGCGGCCCGCAGGTAACATTTTAACGGCCCTGTGGCACATTCTAAAAATACGATTAAAAAAGATTAAAAACATAAAAAGTGGAATAAAAGAGCAAACAGGTGAAATGTAACAATAAAATGTTTCTTTCTTTAAAAAATAATAATGAATCAAAATCAACGTCATTATGAATTATTGACCTATTCAAGGCTTCAATTACATCACATTAAATATTCCACTTTGAGACATTTTTGGGGGAAAATGTTGCATATTTTGTGTTTGCCATATAAAAAACTAAGCTGTTTTTTTTTAAACAAGGGCCTAAAACGAACAAACAAAAAACATAACAACAATAAAAGTTTTAATTGACAGATGGATCTGAAGTTGATCTTGAGACTATTGTGTTAAAAGTAAAAAAAAAAATGTATGATTTATTTTTTAATACTTTACTGAGCAGGACACTTTTGGATCCCCAATAATATTAGTGGGACTTTTTTGTCATTGCCCAAAAAATAATAATGAATCAATGTTTTTATGAGTTATGCTATGAGCGCCAATTATTATATAATCTCAAATATTACACTTTAAATGTTATTGAGGGAAAATATTGCATATTTTGTGTTTTTTCCATAAAAAACAGGGTTTTCTTTGACAAGAAGAGCATACAGCTTAAATCTTCAAAAAAACAACTTTATATTGACAGATAGACCTAATGTTGATCTGGAGATTTAAACCTTGGATAATAATAATAATACTAAATAATGACACATTTGAAATATTTTTTTTACCTAAACCCTTTGGGGTCCCCAGGATCAAGCCTGAGTGGCGGCCTAAATGTATATTTTTTATACATATATTGTATTGGTTTTTAACATAAAAAAATATCAAAATGGCCCCCGCTTGCTTTCAGTGTGTGGCCCTCAGCGGGAAAAGTTTGGACACCCCTGGTGTAAACTGTACTGTTTCATATAATGTGTTCTCTTCCTTTGCAATCTACTAATAAAAGTTTCAATCAATCAATCAAAAAACATTCATTATGCCGACTAGTGGTGGGAAGGCTTGTAACCCCAATTTTTGCTTGCAACTTAAACATAACAATTAACCTGGAGACAGCTTCTTTCCCGAAAAACTCCTAAGCTGGGGCACTCGTAACCCAGAGTACTACTATACTATATATGACTGTGATTCAAGTGTAACTGAAATGCAGTGTTTCATTATTTAACATTTGTCTTTCAGAGTGTAAACGGTAAACATATTTTTCTTTAAACCTTATAATCCAGCACACTGTCGCAGGAAATTGTGCCGTTTGTTGAGAGGTTTTGCAGTGAGCTACTCGTATTAGACTTTGCACCCTTCATGAGACGTTGGTGAAGAAAGATGAAGTTGTGTGACACAACATTTCCTCTCGCCGGTCCTTTCCCCCTCCTCCTTTCAGTCTTCTGCGGTGAAACCAAAGTCTTTGCCTTCAAGTTTGATCTCTGTGCATTCCAACGCAAATAGTCTCCCTGAAGATTTTGACTCCACGCTCGTGCCGCAGTGCGCCTACCACAATTCCCAGCTGTCAACAGCCATTAGCGGACACAGATTGCAGCGGCAGATACCTGGCTTGTTGCAAAACATCTGATGACAGCTTTTTAAGTCAAACACAATGACATTTATTGTTCTTTGATGTTTGAGCTTTACAAAATGACGTTTTGGAACGGTTCTGCGACCAACCTCTCGTACCGAAGTACTTCCTAAGTACATTTGACGGGAAGGACACAGAACACTTGACAGTGATGGACGGCCTCTTTAGGGTGGAGGCGCTCACATCACATGTCTTCTCTTCAGCCTGCCAACTGGGGATTTAGCATTACCACCTCATCCACTCCTCTGACACCTGATTTTTAGCCTCTTGCATTCCTCCATGGGTCACGTGGCACACGAGAGACCGGAGTATCAGCACAATGCCGACATTCCACCGTATCGGCCGTTTTTGTTGGAGGGATTTCCTGACGCTTCATGCGGGTGTGGTTGAATTACTGCTGCTGAGCAAACAGGCTGTGACAGGTCGGATGTTGGGCCAGAAGCATCTGACCAACACTACATAGGCTGTGAAGTTCCTTTGGTACTGGAAACGGTGAATAGATTTGTTCTTGTATGGCAATAAGAATTGTTGCATATTTAGGAACAAAAGTACACTTCCTGTATTGAGGCCTACAATGGATACACTTTGTCCCTTATTACCGTGCATAGGGACCGGTATCAAATTTGGTACTTTTACAGGCACCAACCAAATTCTGTTGGTACTACCAGGTATCGATTTACGTGAAATCAAACTATGCCATATTTCGATATCTTTGTTGCATGTCTGGTTGCAGACTATGCACCGGAACAAACACTCAAAGCGGACTCACCTGGACTTCTTATACTTCTACATCCGGAAAGTATTCACAGCTGTCATGTCTGTGTGATCATGTTTTGTTTTGGTTATGTTCGGTTTGGTTTTTGGACTCTTGTTTGTTTTGTCACCATAGCGACCCATTAGTTTCACCTGTTTCACGTGTTGGACTCATGCCTCTGTTGTCAATCACCACATCACTATTTAAGCCTGTAGTTGCCAGGCAGTCAGCCTGGCGACATCACTCCAGACACCCCTGCTAATCTGACCAGGCCATAGTTCATGTTGCTCTTTTTCATGCTCGTTTCTTTTCACAGTAAGTGTTTTCGTTTCTTTGTCCATAGTTCTGCCTTTGTGCTAGTTTTTGTTTTCATAGCCAAGTTTTGTACCTCCGCTGTGAGCGCCATTTGTTTATACCCTTTTGGAGTTTTTGAGTTAAAATTAAAAGATGTCATTACCTTCACATCGTGTCCGGTCCAGTCGCTTTGCACCATGGGAAAACAAACCACACCATAGTCCACGCCTTGACAACGCGCTTCACTTTTTCCACATTTTGTCATGTTACAGCCTTATTCCAAAAAGGAATACATTCATTTTAGTCCTCAAAATTCTACATTCAAATACCCCATAATGACAATGTGAAAACCTTTTTATTAAAAATTAAGATTAAGATTAGTTTATTTCAAAGGGGACAATGCAATTTCATAAAACCCATGACTACACATGGTTAAAAAAGCCAGAATTAGCCAGAAGGCTCGTTTTCATCTGTAGTTCTCTGGCCATGATGTAAAAAAGGCAGTAAAATTACAATTTCAAATAAAAAGAAAAGAAAAAGAGACAAAAAGAAAAAAAGCACACAATACATATAGGATATAATAAAAAAACAAAACAACAACATCACAACATAACATTTATCTTAGCATCAAAACAGGCTCATCTTTTAGTGCTGGCAGCTGTAGGCGTTGATACATTTTTTTGTGAAGGCCTTGTAAGTTGTGACCAGTTTAACCTCCTCAGGTACTGAGTTCCACACATTTGCACTCCTTACTGACCAGGCCGACTTACTGAAAGTGCTTCTGCGCAGAGGAATATAACAGTCACCTCTGACAGAGCCTCGAGTGACACGCTCACGGCTGTTTCTTTGGCTGATGAACTCTGCCAGAGGATCTGGAGCCAATTCATGCAGTACTTTATAGGTCAGTTTTAAGTCTGCAAATGTGTGAAGACTGTCCCAGTTTAAAATACTGTATTTTTTTTAGAATGGCACAGTGATGGTAGTGCCAAGGTTTTTTATCCATTACTTTAATTGCTTAATAAAATAAAATAAAATACAAATCTAAGAAATCTAATGTACATAAGTATTCACAGCCTTTGCTCAATACTTTGTTGATGCACCTTTGGCAGCAAGTACAGCCTTTGGTATTTTGGAGTATGATGCCACAAGCTTGGCACAGCTATCTTTGGGCAGTTTCGCACATTTGTCTTTGCAGCACCTCTCAAGCTCCATCAGGTTGGATGGGAAGTGTCGGTGCACAGCCATTTTCAGATCTATCCAGAGATGTGGAATCAGATTCAAGTCTGGGCTCTGGCTGGACCACTCAAGGATATTTATTGAGTTGTTCTGAAGCCATTCCTCTGATATCTTGGCTGTGTGCTGAAGGTCGTTGTCCTGCTGAAAGATGAACCGTCGCCAGAGTTCATGAGCACTCTGGTGCGGGTTTTCATTCAGGATGTTTCTGTACATTGCTGCATTCATCTTCCCCTCTATCCTGATTAGTCTCCCAGTTTCTGTGGCTGAAAACCATCCCCACAGCATGATGCCACCACCACCATGTTTCACTGTAAGGATGGTATTGGCCTGGTGATGAGCGGTGCATGATTTATTCTAAACATGATGCCTGGCATTCACGCCAAAGGGTTCAATCTTTGTCTCATCAGACCAGGTTATTGTGTTTCTCAAGGTCTGAGAGTCTGTCAGGTGCATTTTGGAAAACTTTTACGAACGAATGGCTTTCGTCTGGCCACTCTACTATGCAGGCCTGATTGGTGGAGTGCTGCAGAGATGGTTGTCCTTCTGGAAGGTTCTCCTCTCTCCACAGAGGAATGCTGTAGCTCTGACAGAGTGACCATCGGGTTCTTTGTCACCTCCCTGACTACATTTCTATTCCCCCGATCGCTCTGTTTAGGCGGCTGGGAAGTTCTAGGAGGAGTCCTGGTGGTTCCAAACTTCTTCCATTTACGGATGATGGAGACCACTGTGCTCATTGGGATCTTCAATGTAACACATTTTTCTGTAACCTTCCCCAGATTTGTGAATCGACAGAATCCTGTCTCGGAGGTCTACAGACAGTTCTTTTGACTTTATTCTTGGTTTGTGGTCTGCCATGCACTGTCCAGTGTGGGACCTTATGTATAGACAGGTGTGTGCCTTTCCATATCATGTCTAATCAACTGAATTTGCCACAGGAGGACTCCAATTTAGCTATAGGACCATCTCAAGGATGATCAGGAGAAACAGGATGAACATGATCTCACTTTTGAGCTTCACGGAAAAAAACTGTGAATACTTATGTACAGTACATGCGATTTCTAAGTTTTTTATGTTTATTACATTTGCAAAAATTACAAAACAAAACATTTTCACACCGTCATTATTGCATATTTTCTGTAACATTTTTAGGCCAAAAAAGAATTTATTCCATTTTGAAATAAGGCTGTAACATAACAAAATGTGGAAAAAGTGAAGCGCGTAATACTTTCCGGATGCACTTTAAATAATGATGCAATTTTCCATGCCAACCAAGCAAGCAAGTCTAATAAAAAAACACTTAAAAGTAAGGATCCACTTTTCAAAATGCACTAGCTCGATGCTAGTTTACATTGGATATGCCATATACATGCTACTGATTAGCATCAGCTATTTTACATGGCTATTTCAACACCTCCAAATGAATAAATTAAAACTACAACTCAGATGCATGTTACAATCAAACAGCTGGTGTGTAATAGGTAAAGTAATTACAGTATAAACACTTTTTAGAACTCAACAAAACAAAACACTGGCACATTCAACTTAATAGCAAAGACTACTTCCTGGCTAAGGCAACGCACCTTAGTCAAAAGGCACTCCCGTGACTAGAGGACCATGTTTGCTTCCAACTTTAAGCTGGCCACAGCTGGAGCTATGCGTACACTGCACGTCCTCATCAGACATTTCTTTTAATTTAATAGTTTATTTGTCGTGTAAACATGCATATCCATACACAGTTTTTTTTAATGATATGTTTTATTGATTTTCATGATTACAAACATACAAAGTAAATTAACATCCAATTAGTTATGGAGTGTACATGGCAAAAATCAAGTACAAAAATATAGAAATAATAAATATATTATATATGTACATTTGTATATATATCTATATACATACACTACCGTTCAAAAGTTTGGGGTCACATTGAAATGTCCTTATTTTTGAAGGAAAAGCACTGTACTTTTCAATGAAGATAACTTTAAACTAGTCTTAACTTTAAAGAAATACACTCTATACATTGCTAATGTGGTAAATGACTATTCTAGCTGCAAATGTCTGGTTTTTGGTGCAATATCTACATAGGTGTATAGAGGCCCATTTCCAGCAACTATCACTCCAGTGTTCTAATGGTACAATGTGTTTGCTCATTGGCTCAGAAGGCTAATTGATGATTAGAAAACCCTTGTGCAATCATGTTCACACATCTGAAAACAGTTTAGCTCCTTACAGAAGCTACAAAACTGACCTTCCTTTGAGCAGATTGAGTTTCTGGAGCATCACATTTGTGGGGTCAATTAAACGCTCAAAATGGCCAGAAAAAGAGAACTTTCATCTGAAACTCGACAGTCTATTCTTGTTCTTAGAAATGAAGGCTATTCCACAAAATTGTTTGGGTGACCCCAAACTTTTGAACGGTAGTGTATATACATAAAGGTGAAATACATTTAGTTTACACTGCAGTAACGTTACCATATATTAAAGTTCAACAACATTGTATATGTCTGTGTGGGGGGGCGTGGCCTGCGGACCTGCAGCGAAGCGGGGTGTGCCAGGACCGGCTTCAAAATCAGCGACAGGTGCGTAGATGACACAGCTGAAAGTGTTTGTCTGATCACCTGTCGCTCTGTTAAAGGCAGCAGTCGGGAAGGGGAGAGAGAGTGGTTGATGATGGAATACGAGAACGAGCACGAGCGTGAGCGAGAGCGAGAAAGACTTTGACATGGCTGAAAAGCACAAAAAGGAAAATTTATTGAAAAATAAAACATTGTTCAAAACCCTGAACGCATCTGTCATGTCCGTGGTTGGTGGTCCGAAGAACCCGGAGAGGCAAGACCTCCACAGTCTGATTTAGCACAACATAAACAAATCAGAAGTGCTAATAACGGATATTATAGAAGCATATATCAATGTTCACATCCAGAGCCGCCATCTTTAAAACCAACTCAGGGGGTGGTGAGAATGCCCCGACTTTCCGAGTCGGAAGTCCTACCTCGAGGGGCGTTCCAGTTGGAATTACGACAATGAATTCGGAAATTCCAACTTCCCACAGTAACTAGAACACACCATAAAATGAACTATACGCTACTTTGTATTAAAATTGCCAACAGCGGAGGATGCATGTGCATGTACGAGCCAGTCAGCCCCACAACAAGAGGATAGAGAAAAAGAAGGAGCTTATTGACTACAGCGGACTACAATGGCGGACTCGCGCAAAGCTCTTCGGTAAATTTCTACCATTTATGGGTAATCTAATCAGCTGACGTCACCAATGGGAAGATGTCACTTTATGCGGAAAATTCCAATCGAAGATAAGATTCAAAGATTGTTTTATAAATATCTCCGCCATACCTCCGCAGTTTGATTTCAAATTTTCGGGATTTATGCAGATCCCCAAAAAACAACAACAGGTACAAATAGTTAAGAAAAGTTGGTTTTACATAATAGGGCACCTTAAGTGAAGTACAGGACAGTTTTTCAAACAGTAAAACAAAGAAAAGAAACAAATCCTTATCAAAGAAATGTCAGTGCAACAAGTTTGGAGTGTTTGGCAGCATTATTATTATGGAAAACAGGAGAAAAGAGTCTTGCCTTCAGGCTTCTCGAACATTCCCTTTCCTTATCAGCACCATTGTCTAAAGTTGTGCTGCACTTCAACCACACAAGGGCCAGATTATCTTTAAATCAGATCATGTTTAACTCAGATTAAATCAACTCTGTCCCTCAACAAGATGCAGCTGCGTGTCCGGCTGTGTTTCACTTTTGCTTTTTGAAGAGACTTTGATGAGGACTGTGGCATAAATCCCCAATCCGTCATCCTCGCTATATTTCACAGACAGGCCTTTCCATCCATCTCAGAAGCGCTGTCAGACTTCCAATCGGTGCCTCCGGCATGACACGTTGGCAAGAGAGGTGTTTCCAAGAAAATAACTCGTTAAAGGTTGGAATCGTGTGTGTTTGCTTGACATGCAAACTCTTTCTTTACTGCGGTCAAGAGGGTTTGAGCCCAGATGCCACTCAAGCAGCTTTACTGAGGCTGATCACCAGATGATCAACGCAGGGATGGAGATCATTAGAAATGCATCAGAAGAACTCAAAATCCTGTTTTCTAACCACGCTCACCCCATTTCAGTCTCAGTCCCTACCTCGTCTTTCTCAGTTCCAACATGGAGACGCAAAAAAACGTGCAATTCTTCCAGTGGCTGCCTTTATGCATGGGGTGTAATGGTACTCATTTAAATGTAATGGTGAGCAGTTTTTTTTTTGGGTACAAACATTCAGTTCGGTACAGAGGAATAACTTCACGCGTCTACTCAGCAAAGCAATACAGTACAGTCCAGCCTTTGTCTATTTGGTGGTAGTGGCAAGGAGAAGCCAACGCTAGAACATGTTCTAGACCAAAAATCACTTCACATTCTCTACTGCTCACTAGTGTTACCATATCTGAGTTACTGTGTAGAAATATGGGGAAATAATTACAAAAGTACACTTCATTCATTAACAGTGTTACAAAAAAGATCAGGTAGAATAATACATAATGTTGGATATAGAGAACATACAAATCCTTTATTTATTGAATCAAAGATACTGAAATTCCACGACATAGTGAATTTGCAAACAGCTAAAATGATACACAAAGCAAACTTTAACCTGCTACCCAAGAATATACAACAATTCTTCTCAAAAAAAGAGGAGGAATATAATCTTAGAGAGAAATGTAATTTAAAACATTTGTACGCACTTAAGACCTTCAGTATATCAGTATGTGGAATTAAATTATGGAATGGATTAAGCAAAGCAATCAAACAATGTGCTAATACGATCCACTTCAAGAAACTCTTCAAACTTAAAGTGTTTACAAAGTACAAAGAAGAAGAACCATGATAAACATTATGAACTTATTTAATTCATCCATTCTTTCACTCTCAAAATAATCTTACTTATCTCATCATATGAAATATAACTTACTTCACCAATTATTATTTATTTATTTATTTTTATTGTGATTACTTATGGAGTATATTGTGAATAAATTGAGAACAGGAAGTGAACAAAAGTTTTAGCAACTGTTATGTAAAAGAAAAAGGGGTAGGATTAAATAAGCTCTGCTTCTTCCTACTCCTTTTCGAACATGTTGAAAAGAGAAACTGGAAATTGTGATGTATCATGTTGTATGCTTGCATGTTCGAAATAAACTCAAACTCAACTCAACTCAACTCAACGCTTGAAAGCCCTCTTCCGTTGTCGAGGAATAAGGAACTTTACCATTTACTGAGAGCCAAGAAACTCGGCCCAATGAGATAATCATATGATACTCAAGGCTCTCTCAAAGATTTAAAGTTTGCCTCCTCTGTATAAATAGCAAATTGTTATATTTGTGTCGATGTGTCACTTCATTTCTGTTTGTGCTTCCTTGTTTTGTTTTTACTTCCTATCAGTGCTCTTATTTTGGTTCTATTTCCTGCTATTTTGGTTCTATTTCCTGCTTGTCCCGCTGAGCGCTGTTTTTCTCCTCACCTGCATGTTGATTGACAGCCGGTCCACACCTGCTGCCAATCAGCATGTTTCTATTTATGCCTGTCTCGCACGCTCCTCAGTGCTCGAGGATTGACTATTGTTTGGTAACTGTTACATGCAAGACTGCTTTCTCCTCTGTTTAGGATATTTAAAATCATCTTACCTGGTTCCTGCATCTTCTGGTCACTACAACTGCAGCCATGCGAGTTCCTGACAATATTATGAAATACTGAATGCAATTTGTGTGGAAAGACCTCATGAATGCTGACAAGCTGAACTGAAATGTTGAATAAATGTCGAAATAAGTATATCTAATGTAGGAATGATTTAAGTATCTAAAGCGGTACTGAAATGCTAACAGTTAGCACGCATCAAGTACTAAAACTTAAGATTTACGTTTATAGCCTGTAAATGAACTAAAAAAAATAGCATGCTAAAAATGTTGGCATGCTAACATTGGCATGGTAACAGTAGCATGTGTCAAGTACCAAAATATTTGACTCTGATATATATTCATGTAAAATGAGCTGAAAATACTTGCATGCTAAAGTTGGCATGCTAAAAGTTGTTACCTGTACCAAAAATTACTTTAAATTGCAAAATTACTTTAAAAAAAAAAAAAAAGTTAGCATGTATAGGACATTAAGATATATATCTGTAAAACGAGCTAAAAAAACAAGCATGCTAACGATCGGACATGCCCAAGGAGGCGTCTGGTGGCATTCTGACCAAATGCCCGACCCACTTCATCTGGCTTCTCTTGATGTGGGGGAGTTATTTGAGAAATAATTAAATAAATGATGAGAAAGGCTCCAGCAGCCCCCGCGACCCCGTAAGGGACAAAATGGATAGATGGATTAAATAATTAATGGAATTTCCAAATTAAATACATGTTATGAATAATATACCATATACCATGAATTAATTAACGTGGACTCCGACTTAAACAAGTTGAAAAACTTACTCGGGTGTTACCATTTAGTGGTCAATTGTCGGGAATATGTACTGTACTGTGTAAACCAGACCTGGGCGTTCTGCTGCCCGCGGGCCACATCCGGCCCTTTGTGCGTCCCTGTCCGGCCCGCATGAGGCCAATCATAAATTACAAAATACATTTTAAAAAGTATCTATGTCGAGTGTGCAATACAACGGTGCTGCTTTTGTTTTGAAAAGCGTTATTTGTATTACTTCCGTGTGGACGTATGCGCGTGCGTGATTGTGAGTGAATGTGAACAGCTGCGATCACAAATTACAAAATAAAGTTGAAAAAACATCTATGTCGTGCGCGCAATACAACTGTGCTGCTTTTATTTTGAAAAGTGTTATTTATGGGCGTATGTCCGTGTGTAACCTGTGAGTGAAGGTGCACAGCGACAAGTAATGCACGGTTTACATCCGAGACGCTAAAAAGACAAAGGTTGATGACGAATGCCGTGTTTTCAACAAGACATGGACTGCCAAGCAACGTTCTCTCTAAGGTGCGCGCCTGCGCAATTGTGCACTGCTCAAGCGTCCTCTGCGCACAGCAAATATATGCCGCGCACCAAATCAAATCCCATCTGAATTCTAAACAAAATAAATACATTTATTCTGTGTAATTTTGCAATGCAACTTTGAGTGACAGTGACAACAAGCGGCCCTAACGGTGTTCATCAACACCGTTCAATTGAACACCGTTCAATTATTGTAACGTCTATCGAGATGCTTCGAGGACAGGAATTATATTGATCACTTTATTGAGCAAAACTGTTTACATTCGGCCATAACCACACCAAAAACATGAGTAAAATACTTCTATCTCGAAAAACTAGTCCTTTTCTGCCGTACAAACCAGGCCAAAACCAACTTGTCATCTGTCACCAACACGCATAGCACTAAACCACTGGTGCGTTTATGGCCACACAAAAAGTCGGACAACTCAAACACCACACAAAGTTACACTATGACTCCTCAGTCATACGTGTGCTTATTTTACTGTCATTTATTATTAATGTTAATTTATTTATATTAATCACGGGATGCTGTTACTAGAGAAAGTTACAGGAATGCACACTTCATCCTATGCTTACATTTCATTGTGCAACATGAGGATGTTTAAGGGGAACTAAATGTGATCTCTGAAAGGGGTGCAAATGATTTCCAAAGCAGTGCTTTTTGTACAAAGTTAAGTTAGGTTAAATGAAAGTATTATTATTATTATTATTATTATTATTATTATTATTATTATTATTATTATTATTATTATTATTATTATTTATCTTACGGTATATATCAAAAATAATATTGAGCAAAATTTAATTGAAATATTGTTGATGTGGCCCTCCAGCAGTGCTCGGGTTGCTCATGCGGCCCCCGGTAAAAATTAATTGCCCCCCCCTGGTGTAAACTGTACTGTTTCATATAATGTATTCTCTTCCTTTGTAATCTACTAATAAAAGTTTCAATCAATCAATCAATGTATTTCATTCATATTATAATTAATTAATGACTAATTTAAGTAATCAGTTGACAATTTGATGATTTATTTTATTTTTGTCCTATTTGACCCGCCATAAAACTGAGTTATAGCTATGTGTTACCCTCTAAAA
Organism: Entelurus aequoreus; assembly: GCF_033978785.1. Lineage (NCBI taxonomy): Eukaryota > Metazoa > Chordata > Actinopteri > Syngnathiformes > Syngnathidae > Entelurus > Entelurus aequoreus. Next base: position 53,702,055 of record NC_084735.1, read on the forward strand.
GTTGCCACAGCATAATTGTTTCCTTCATTGCAAGCTAAGCAAAGGAGATGAAAAATATCCTCTGGGAACATTTTCTTCAGCAATCTCTCAACCTTTTCTTTGCTATAAAACATTTTGAATTGGAGCAACAAAAACACACACAGAGATTCAGGAAATGTGACACTTGTTGGGGTTATAGTGGGAGAAGTTATACTCCTGTGTCCGTGACTCAGTGGCGATGCGTTGACCCCGTAGATGAAAGGACCACATGAGATGTTCCCACTTGCACAACTCTTCTCTGCCTTTTGCTTTAATCATCGCTGGCCCTGGACCAGGGGAACTTTTTAATGTCTGTGTTAACTGTGTTACAAGCTTTGTCATAGGGTTGGTATGTCTGTTTGGAAGCCTCACACAATTAATGTTACACAAGTTAATCTTTCCCAGTCCGTAGCGTAAACACATTATGCAGTTGTTTAGGGTCACAATCACATGATCATAGCCCTTTCTAACGATTTGAAGATTTTTTTTCTTTCATTTAAACCTGTCAGTTGTTAAAAAACAAACAAAAAAAAAACCCAACGTCATCAAAGCTAAGATAAAATAGATTTTTGCTGTCAAAGGTCTATGATAATGTTTGAATCCAAAGTTCACATTTACAAGATGCATTCACAAATGTTTTGGAACCAGGATGAGGTAATAGAAGACATATAGAAAAGTTATATTTTTGGACAAAGTTATGTTTAAGTTTTACTTTTGCATCTCATAGCATATGTTTTTCTTTTTTTTATGCATTCTTATTATTCATACTAGTTGGCTAACAATACAGCTAATGGGAGTACTCTGTTGCACCCAAAAAACCCTCTAAAGCAGGGATGCCCTCTAACCTAACCTAACCTAACCCTAACCCTAAGTTAAGTTAAGTTAAGTTTAACTTAACTTAACTTACAGGCGAGCTACTTTTTAAATGACCAAGTCGAATATATATGTATGTATATATGTGGGTATATATATATACACACACACACACACACACACACACACACACACACACACACACACACACACACACACACACACACACACATGTATATATATATATATATATATATATATATATATATATATATATATATATATATATATATATATATATATATATATATATATATATATATTAGAGATGTCCGATAATATCGGCCTGCCGATATTATCGGCCGATATATGCGTTAAAATGTATCGTTTTTTTTATTATCGGTATTGTTTTTATTTTATTTTATTTTTAATTTTTTTGATTAAATCAACATAAAAAACACAAGATACACTTACAATTAGTGCACCAACCCAAAAAACCTCCCTCCCCCATTCACACTCATTCACACAAAAGGGTTGTTTCTTTCTGTTATTAATATTCTGGTTCCTACATTATATATCAATATATATCAATACAGTCTGCAAGGGATACAGTCCGTAAGCACACATGATTGTGCGTGCTGCTGGTCCACTAATAGTACTAACCTTTAACAGTTAATTTTACTAATTTTCATTCATTACTAGTTTCTATGTAACTGTTTTTATATTGTTGTACTTTCTTTTTTATTCAAGAAAATGTTTTTAATTTATTTATCTTATTTTACTAATTTTTAAAAAAAGTACCTTATCTTCACCATACCTGGTTGTCCAAATTAGGCATAATAATGTGTTAATTCCACGACTGCATATATCGGTTGATATTGGTATCGGTTGATATCGGTATCGGTAATTAAAGAGTTGGACAATATCGGAATATCGGATATCGGCAAAAAGCCATTATGGGACATCCCTAATATATATATATATATATATATATATATATATATATATCCATCCCATCCATTGTCTACCGCTTATATATATATATATATATATATATATATATATATATATATATATATATATATATATATATATATATATATATATATATATATATATATATATATATATATATATATATAAATATATATATGTATATATTTATATATATGTATGTATAATATTTATATATATGTATATATATAATATTTATATATATGTATATATATCATATTTATGTATACATGTATATATATCATATTTATATATATATATATATATATATATATATATATATATATATATATATATATATATATATATATATATATACATATACACATATATCCATCTATCCATTTTCTACCGCTTGTCCCTATATATATATATTTATATAATATTTATATGATGTATATCTATTTATTTATAACTTATATTTATTTTGTTTATGAAAGAGGTGTTGTTTAACATTTTAAAAGTGTTTAATGAAAATAAAATAATGTTTAACACATATAAATCCCTTTCTTTCATGAAGACAACAATATAAGTTGGTTGATTCTGATGACTTGCATTGATTGGAATCAGACAGTATTGCTGATAACTTCCACATTTTCGAATGGAGGAGAAAAAAGTCCTCCTTTCTGTCCAATACCACATGAAAGTGGTTGGTTTTTGGCATTTTATTTGTCAAGCTTTCATACTCGTTTTTATACACTTTAGAAGAAATACATTGACTGCAAACTTTGTAGCTTGCTAGCTTGTGTGGCTAGCTTTATGAGACTCTTATTTTGTTAGCACAGGAAGGATGGAGCAGCACCTTTATTGTGACGACAGGAACTGTGCAGTCGGTCTTCAGGGTTTTGGCAACAGCGTCATCTCACAAAATCCTACATCACAGTGAAGTTGATGATCGCTCATTTTTATTTTTATTTTTTTAATGCCTGGCTGACACACCCTCCGTGATCGACCGGTAGTTCGCTATGGACCTAAGGGTCCCTGCTCTAAAGGAACATAGACAAAGTTCCAACAATACTCCATTTAAATGGTAAATGGGTTATACTTTGTGGAGGGAGGTGTGGCCAGCGCGCTTGCAGGAGCAAAGGTCACCGCCGCTGTCTATGGTGCTCAGGACGAGCACCATCGGATAGGGGCGGGGCATGTGCTGAAGGTGAGACACAGCTGGCAGGTGATTAGATTTCACAGGTGGTACGTGTTAATCTAATCATCTGTTGTCTTTAACAGTGAGCGGCCGAGTGCAGGAGGAGGAGTATGGGAGAGACTGAAAAGTTGACAATGAACGATTGTCTGAGGAGCTGTGGGAAAAAAACTATTAAACCTTCGTCAACTCTACACACCTGGCGTATGTATCAGTGGGACCGCGAGCACGCGACTTCTACATACTTGCATAGCGCTTTTCTACCTTCAAGGTACTCAAAGCGCTTTGACACTATTTCCACATTCACCCATTCACACACACATTCATACACTGATGGTGGGAGCTGCCATGCAAGGCCCTAACCACGACCCATCAGGAGCAAGGGTGAAGTGTCTTGCTCAAGGACACAACAGATGTGACGAGGTTGGTAGAAGTTTGGGAATGAACCAGGAACCCTCAGGTTGCCGGCACGGCCGCTCTCCCAACTGCGCCACGCCGTTTCGTGACCTGCGTATTAACCAAGTATTAGCAATATTGTTATTATAGGCCCTAACACAGACAAACCACCTTTTTTCTTTTTTTTTTTTTTTTTACCTCTGGGTGGATTATGATTGATTCTTCTTCTAAACGGGAAGATATAAACATCCAGTCAATCGGCATCCCAGTGACAACAGACATTGTGCTGTAAGTGATTGTTTTATTATGTGCATAGTTTGTATTTCTTTTTTAGCACTTAGCAATACTGTTACTTGATGCCTAATGTTTCACTAAGGCTGGATCTGTTTAGCACACAGCTTCTAAAACTTATAGCACATCCTCCTTACATTCAGGCTCAAAAATATATGGTTCTAGATCATTCATCATATGTCCCAAAGTAGTCTTTGTTGGTTCTCAAGAAGTCTGTCATGATTAGTAGTGTTTCTGAAGTTGAAGGGAAAAGCGAAAGTTGTGATGTGTCTGTGAAATGAATTCACCACCGTATGTTTAAAATATGTAAAATATGTAAATATTACATGTTATTATGAATGTGGGTGTTACTACATTGCATATTTGCTTACAGCGTGTATAGAAAACCTTGATGGAGGTTTTTCAGGTTTTTAGAGCGCTCTATAGGCGGAATAGAGCAACTCTCCTTGCCTCTATTGTTAGCTGACTTTTGCTAATGTTTATTTACGAGTTAGAATGCATAAAAAAAGAAAAACATACAGTATGTGTATTGTCTTGCGTACAATTTGTGAATGATAGGCACAATTGAAAAAAGTGCAGTTCTCCTCTAAAGTCATGAGAAGCCTTAATCCCAAGTACTTTCGATGTAATGGTGTGTATGAAAAACAGTAACCTATTTATTAGGGGTGTGGGAAAAAATCGATTCGAATTCCAATCGCGATTCTCACATTGTGCGATTCAGAATCGATTCTCATTTTTAAAAAGAATCGATTTTTATTTTTATTTTTTTTAAATTAAATATATACATATATATTTTTAATTAATCAATCCAACAAAACAATACACAGCAATACCATAACAATGCAATCCAATTCCAAAACCAAACCCGACCCAGCAACACTCAGAACTGCAATAAACAGAGCAATTGAGAACAACACAGAACAAACCAAAAGTAGTGAAACAAAAATTAATATTATCAACAACGGTATCAATATTAGTTCCAATTTCAACATAGCAGTGATTAAAAATCCCTCATTAACATTATCATTAGACATTTATACAAATAAAATAAAAATGAACAATAGTGTCACAGTGGCTTACACTTGCATCGCATCTCATAAGCTTGACAACACACTGTGTCCAATATTTTCACAAAAATAAAATAAGTCATATTTTTGGTTCATTTAATAGTTAAAACAAATTGACATTATTGCAATCAGTTGATAAAAACATTGTCCTTTACAATTATAAAAGCTTTTTACAAAAATCTGCTACTCTGCTTGCATGTCAGCAGACTGGGGTAGATCCTGCTGAAATCCTATGTATTGAATGAATAGAGAATCCTTTTGAATCAGGAAAAAATAGTTTTTGAATTGAGAATTGTGTTGAATTGAAAAAAAAAATCGATTTTGAATCGAATCGTGACCCCAAGAATCGATATCGAATCGAATCGTGGGACACCCAAAGATTCACAGCCCTACTATTTATTATTAACCGTATGCAATGAACTTATGCTGTCTTTCAGTTGAAGTGGACTAGTAATTGTTTTTTGGAGACACCTAGTGGCAACAATAATTAATTAAGTTAAGCTCATGACATAGGAAGTTGAATGATGCGGACACGTTTGTTACCGGATACTTTCTAATACGCTCTGCCTTAGAGACTTTGTATGTGTAAGTAATGTGCAACTATAATTATTTGAGACTTGTTTGTATCAACAAATATGCTGTATTTGACTGCAATATTGTTCAATGAAGGACACTTATTGCATATGTCTAGCTTGCGTGCTATTGTGTGCTTAGCTGTTGAGCAGCTGCTCTCTCCTAGTGGCCTAAATCCTATAATGTTTACATTTTGTAAATTACTTGACTAAAATACAAGAAAAGACTAACCTTGTGTACTTATTGGCGAACATTTAGATGTTTATTATGGTTCGGCAAATTTTGGTATGGATCCTATAACAAGTAAATAGACGGCTGGTATTGCAATACTGACGCTAATAAATTTGACTTGAAACGTCATAATCAATAAATCATTTTGTGAATTTGCATCTTGTTAGTTGATTGTGACTATGACAACACAAGGAAAAATATTCCTATGAATGTTTTTAACAATGTATTAGTATAACATTCATTAAAATATATTTTTTAACACTGTCACTTTCACAATTATTTAGGATAAAAGTTGACAAAAATGCAATAATTTAACACAAATAAAAATATAACAATCCATGTTTATTTACAAGTTAGGTTTTTTATACTACACCTATGAATATATTTGATTCATAATTATAAATTTGTATTTCACAGAAATTAGGTCCGGACTGGAACTAAATAACAGTGATAAATGAGGGTTTACTTTATAGCTTATATATTATTTACTGTATATACTGTAGTTCAAACCCTAAATCTGTGAAAAGCAACACATAAGTAACATTTTCCTAAAATACGAAAAACTAAAGACAACATTTAAATGTGAAAATAGGAACATTTTACTTTGGTTTGTACAGTTGTTTTTTTTTAATATATAATATTCAAATCCCTTGTGTGTATTTTCAGGCTTGGCTGGCTTTAACATGTTAGTTGAAATCATTCAGGAGTTGAGACCAAAAGCAGACCTGGAGACTATCTTTCCATTGTCCGTTATTGAAGTGGCACTGATCCTTTTAGGGTTCATATTAAGCCATAAAGCTGGGCTCCGTTCCAAAGTTACTCCAATGAATGCAAAACTCTCTCCTGCCAAAGTCAATCATCACCTAATGACCTGCGTCTGCACTCAAACAGTCCAATAAGCTAGTTCCATGTATTGTTTTTTTTTAAACAAGGAATAAAAATGCAGGGAATCCAACTGGCGGACTTCCTCCGTGTTCACATGCCTGAACAATGTGTCAGAGCACCTCTGGCTCAAGCAGACTCCCTCCAGTCAGGAGGTCCAAAACGTTACTTCACAAATCAAAATCGGGATATTGCCATACAAAACAACCAATAATCTCATCTATACAGCATGTCATAATTAACGCTGTAAGAGATTCAATTAATTAATTTTTAAATCATATTAGTCACGTATAACTGCAGATTAATATTAAATTTTTTAAAAAGGTAAGACCATTCTTCTGAAAATATACATTTTCAAATACAGCAAGTTAATTCTGAGTTATGTTTATGGTTACGCACTCAGGATGGGTGCTGGCAAGGATACCACAATACGATACGTATCGCAGTAACTTGAGTTCCGATGCAATACAGTACATAGTGGACTGATAAATGTAAAGGGCATCTTAAAATACAAGTTCTATATATGTACACTAGAGGTGGTGGCCCACTTTAATATTAACACAGAGTTAGTAATTTTCCTCTTGATTTTAGTTGTATTCAATAATTATATCTAACCTACTTAGAGTTTACAACATTGTCAAATAATATGAACCCATGTGTTAACCACAAAGATTATTGTTTATTTAACACATACACCTTAGGCTTGGGGCAGCTTGATTAGAAAAATAAGTACTGACCAAATATACTGCATAGAAGAGACTCGTAAATAACTGACAAAAAATAAATGTACATACAATTATGTTGTGCTAGTATAAATAAACTAAATATGTCATGTCTGTGTGATCATGTTTTGTTTTGGTTATGTTCGGTTTGGTTTTTGGTCACTTAGTTCCTGCTTTTTCACTCCCTTGTTTTTGTTTCAATGGTTACCCATTAGTTTCGCTTGTTTTCACGTTCGGACTCAGACACCTTCCAGCAATCATGTCACTACTATTTAAGCCTGTCTTTTTCTGTTGGTCGGCCGGGCGACATTAACTCTGTTATCCCTGTTACTCCATTGATTACATGTTCCATGCCATAGTTCCATGCTTTTCAAGTAAGAGTTTGTTTATTCATGTCATAGTTAGCAAGTGTTATTTATTTAATGTTCATAGTTTTTGCCAAGTGCTAGTTTTGTTTTCTTAGCCAATTTTGTACCTCCGCCTTTAGTTTGTTCTTTTTGTTATAGTAAAATTAAATTATGTTTTTACCTTCACGCCACGTCCGCTCCAATTCTTGCATTTTGGGAAAACAAAACCCTCACAGTCCACGTCTTGACAAAATAATACAAAAATAGTGTTTCTTAACTAAACTATCTAAAATTTGATTGCAAATGAAATTATATTGTCATATTTTTTGCGCTTAAAAATGTCTCTGTGACGAACTCCTGACTTCTTCTGTTTGTTTGATAGTGTCATTACTGCCACAAGTGGTGTAAAAGTGTATTACAACCAAGTAGGCTACAGCCCATCCGGGCCACAGCTATAAATAAATGATAAATGGGTTATACTTGTATAGCGCTTTTCTACCTTCAAGGTACTGAAAGCGCTTTGACAGTATTTCCACATTCACCCATTCACACACAGACATTCACACACTGATGGCGGGAGCTGCCATGCAAGGCGCTAACCAGCAGCCATCAGGAGCAAGGGTGAAGTGTCTTGCCCAAGGACACAACGGACGTCACTAGGATGGTAGAAGGTGGGGATTGAACCCCAGTAACCAGCAACCCTCCGATTGCTGGCACGGCCACTCTACCAACTTCGCCACTCCGTCCCTGAGAAAAATATATTTTTCAGCGGCCCTCGAGGGGAAGCTTGCAGCCCAACAATGGGCCACGGCCCCATGGTAAAGAAACACTGCACTAGGTGGAAGTGAGTACACTGTGGAGTACTTTACCTCTCCCTGTCAAGGAAAGTTCCAGCTTTGCAGGTTTGAAAAGGCAATTTGAAAGTCTGGCTGTGGACAAACCGGAAGTGTTACCATGGTTTAAATATGGCAATATTCATATGCTTGCATAGTAAAAGTTATGTATTTCTATTTTGTGCAATATTTCACACATTGATACACTTATGTATGCTTTTTTTTGGTGCAATTGTCTATGCGTAAACACATCTGTTAATGCCAACTACTTGTGTAATAGGACTACGTGCAATAATACCAGCACTTTAACTTATATGCAACAATTAGGCACACTTGCACTTTAGCACTACAGTCCTTTTCTATCTGCTTATGCACTTTAACTACTGTGGTGACTTCATTCTTTATCTGTCCTGAGCACAAGTCATGCAGCAATCTACTGTTTTATATGGGTCTCTATTTTATTTTATTTGTATTATTATATCTGTGTCTGTCTATTTTATAGTACTGTTTATGTCCGATGTTGGTGCTGTCTAACTTTTCTGTTTTCAATGGGCCTTGCTTACCATCAACCTGCCGGGGGCTACAGATAAAAATGAGCCTTTGGCTACAATCAGGCACATTTACATGTTATATGTTCATTAATGTGCATTGTCCCGTGTAACAAATAAAGGTATAATGATAGTAATAATTATTTGGACAAACTGAGTTTAAAAAAACAAAAAAACAATGTTATTCAAATGATCCGTTTTCATTTATTGCAATTGCAGAAAGTGGATCAATGTTCTTGACACTTAAATATCCAACACATTTCCATTACTTTTTACCTGCAGTGTGTTTGTACTGCCTTGCTCACCACCTGCAAAGCAAAGTAACAATGCAGCGACACTTTGCGGATCGGAGGTGTGGTAGTGGCCCCAAAACATGACTTAAAAAGAAAGACAGAAATGAATTATATATTTTTTCTTAATTGATAAGAAGACAATAAAAATGCGATATTATATTTTTAGGAAAAGTTTGGTGATATATTGCCATATGCATGTTTTCTACACACACAATAGGGCAGACAGGTTTTCCTCATCATGTGATGTCTGCGAACAATCATCAATTGGACTGCATGGAGATTTATTTATTTTGACTTGTGTTCCAAATTCAATGCACAGTTTTGCAGTGAGATTTTATGATGTTTTCTCGCTATTTGTTCATTTGTTGGCTTTTCACTGTTGTGCTCCTCCTCGCTTGCATTGTTCTTGTTTCCCACAATTCCTGGCTTCTGGCTTCTCTGACTCGCCTCCGTGAGGCCACTATCATTTCCTGTGCACCCCTCTCCCTCGTCCTTTCTCTTCCTGACACTTTAATCCCTCTGGTTGCACCCCGCTTGTCAGCAGAAACGTGATAATTGAAGGCCAATCATCACCCAATGGTTAGTTGGCAGGTTTTTGTTATTTTATTTCATGAACTTGTTTTTGATGTTCCTGTTCTAAGCAACTCATATGCTTTGTTCTAATCAGCTGTTTAGTTGCAATTTTCCTGTTTTTGTTGATCATTTTAAGGAATATTTTAATGATACAGTTTAGTGCAAAGTGCCAGCTTTCATTAAATACTTGTGAGATGGGTTTTACCTTTGGATTGTTATTTGGAACTTGCAGGAAGGGATCGCATTACAGTCACTCCATGACGTAGCTACTAGGAGTGTCCAGATTGGATATCTATATCGGATATCAGTCGGATATCAAAGTATTGGCTTGTATGTGCTTGCATGTTAAATGTTCGATACAAGCAGAGTGTTTACTTGTGCAAATCTGGACAGCCAGTTAACATCTTAGTTTCCTCCAATAATCACAGAAGGTTGGTCTTTTCTTGTGTTTTAGTCAAATCTTTTACAAAAGGTAAACATGGTAACAGCGAGCACACAATAGCACACAAGCTCGACATACATAATAAGTGTCCTTAATTTAACAATATTGCAATCTAAAACACCCCATTCGTCAATATAAACAAATGTCAAATACATATAATTGTATATTACTTACACATACAAAGTCTCCAATACAGAACTTTTTTTTCAAGTATCGAGTAACAAACGTGTCCGCATTATTCAATTTGCTACATAATTAGCTCAACTTAATGAATCATTGTGGCCACTTGGTGTAACAAAAACACAAAAAAAACACTCCACTTTAACTTAAAGACAGCATCGGTCCAGATGGTGATTAATACATTGATTTGTGTTTGAAGTCATTGAGGACCTGGAGTGGTTTGGGAGGGTTCCAAAAGAACCCAAGTGGTCTTACTGATAAAAGGGATTAACCAAAATACACCCAAAATGGCCCCCGCCCCCACCCTGGACTCCCTGGCTACATTTAGAGCCTTTTGGAGCACGGAGAGTTTTAAGGGTAAGTCTGTTTTGGGGTACTTTGGGACCTTTGGACTTCTGGGATCTTTAAGGAGAATACAGTCCTATTGGGGGTACTACAGATCTCTTAATCCTTTTCTGATTCCATGGATTTATCCAAGTAAAAGTAAATAGACCCCAACCCCTACGGGGCCACTTCTGATAACAAAAAGTGACCCTAAAAGTCTGTCCCAAACCGACGAAGAAAGGTGTCTTTCCGTAACTACCATTGTTCTTTGTTTGACTAATTTCAATTGATCAAACCTTTTCTAACATTCCACACTACACAATAATAAAAGTATGTAATATTTATGTTGATATCGTATCAGATCGATTTCGGTTGTGTGAAAAATGAAAAAGTTGTATCAATACAACTCTATTGGCTACGTTACTTCCGTGCATGTGTGTGTGCATGGACTTGACAGACCCTCCAGGATTTAGCAAGGTAAGGATCTCGCGATCCACACAAATTCAACCAATGCTTGCAAATTATCCACTGCCTCACAATTTTCTTCAATCTTCGCATCCTTCAAATCAGGTGGATTTGACAAAGTTTATTTGTAGTTTTGTCCTGACAAAAAACAGAATCTTCAACGAAGATACCAAAGAAACCAAACATCTTTTCATGTAGTTCACGCTACTTTCTGGTCCTAAATGGCTGTAAAAAGTGTACCAACTTGTCAGAATACCAACTCAGACTTCTTCTGTCCAGGTGAGATGCATGATTTATGATCTAGAATAAACATACAGGTAGCAAGGAAGCTAGAAAGCACACAGACCACTCAATGATGTAAACATAGGCACACACTGAACAAAAATGTAAACGCAACATTTTTGTTTTTGCTCTCATTTTTCATGAGTTGAACTCAAAGATCTAAAACTTTTAGGATATACACAAAAGACCCATTCCTCTCAAATATTGTTCACAAATCTGTCTAAATATGTGTTGGTAAGCATTTCTTCTTTGCCAAGATAATCCATCCCACCTCACTGGTGTGGCATATCAAGATGCTGATTAAACAGTAAGAGGCCACACCGAAATGTTTAGTTTTATCACACAGAACAATGCCACAGATGGTGCAAGTTTTGAGGGACTGTGCAGTTGGCATGCTGACTGCAGGAATGTCCACCCGAGCTGTTGCCCATGAATTGAATGTTAATTTCTCTACCATAAATTGTCTCCAAAGGTGTTTTAGAAAATCTGGCAGTACATCCAACCGGCCTCACAACCGCTGTAACCACACCAGCCCAGGATCTCCACATCCAGCAAGTGCACCTGGATGATCGTCTTTGACCAGCCACCCGAACAGCTGCTGCAACAAACAAAACATTTCTGCACAAACTATTAGAAACAGTCTTAGGGAAGCTCATCTGCATGTCCGACGTCCTCATCTGGGTCTCGACGTGACTGCAGTTCGTCGTAACCGACTCGAGTGGGCAAATGCTCACATTTGATGGCGTCTGGCACGTTGGAGAGGTGTTCTCCTCACGGATGAATTCCGGTTTCCACGGTTCAGGGCAGATGGCACATCGCATGTGTGGTGTCGTGTGGGAGAGCAGTTTGCTGATGTCAATGTTGTGAATCGAGTGGCCCGTGGTGGGGGTGGGGTTATGGTATGGGGAGGCGTATGTTATGGACAACGAATGCAAGTGCATTTTATTGATGGCATTTTGAATGCACAGAGACAACGTGACGAGATCCAGCCTAAGGCACACCTGTGCAATAATCATGCTTAATAATCAGCATCTGGATATGCCACACCTGTGAGGTGGGATGGATTATCTTGGCAAAGAAGAAATGCTCACTAACACAGATTTAGACCCATTTAAGAGCAATATTTGAGAGGAATAGGTATGTTGTGTATACAGTAAAAGTTGTAGATCATAGAGTTCAACTCATGAAGAATGGGAGCAAAAACCAATATGTTGCTTTTAAAAGTGTGTTTAGTATAGTTTTTGTCTGCGTTAGGGCTTATAATGACAATATCACTAATACTTGGTTGATATTCAAGTCACAAAATGTAAATGGAGTATTGCTGGCAGTTTTTGAATGGTTATTTATATCATTTTATGGGCGAAATAGAAGACCTCCCATTGACTCGACTGTTAAGGAACGTTTATTTACGTTTTTTTACAAGTTAGAATGCATTAAAAAAATCCATCCGTCATCATGTCTTTCATCATGATTGTGAACGATAGACTAAAAATCCCAAAAAGTGCTGTTCCCCTTTAAGGTGTCTTCACAGGCTTTCAAATCAGCTCCGTAGCAATGCTGACTGATAAGGTTTGATGTATTGAATTGTGATGTTGTTGTTTTTTTCCTTGCGGAATGTTTGCAGAACATTTGGTGCAAATAGCATACAAAATGTATTCCTCTGAAAAAGTGAAGAAGTCCCACAAGATCGTTGTTATGTTTGTCTACATCAGTGCTTCTCAATTATTTTCTGTTACGTCCCCCAATCCTCCCGCCTTCCTCCCCACCCCTAGGGAGAAGAAAATATTTCGCCCCCATGCACCCCCACTCTCGACCATGACTATAAATAGTACAATTTGTCTATAAAATTGTTACAACTATACCTCTACATAACATTGTAAGTTTATTAACATACAATGTTACAAGGGGGCCCCGCACCACTATTTGAGAAGGACTGGTTTACATTGAGTTCAGGGGAAATTTAAGACAGGCTTGTAAAACGGCAAGTAGGAGAAAAGGAGCGCTTAATTTGCTGAACTCATTGGAGCTTTTTTTTTTTATAGGGTTAAAAAAATGTCCAATAACAGTTAAAAGATACTAAGAGATACAAAGACATGATTTTCAATATATAGAAGAATCAGGGTTTCGAACAATCACAAGGCTTTTACGTTATTATTATTATTGTTATTGTTATTTGTGTATTTATTTACCTATTAGTTGTTGGTGTTACCGTCACTTAGTGCCTATATTTGTGTATGTATATATTTGCCAAAAAATGCGTTTGTTTGGAGATTAAAATTATTGATTATGTATAAAAATAAGACCAGTAAATTAATCATTGTATTGAGGATAAAGACAAGAAAGTTAGATAGTTAATTTATGAATAAAAGGTGGGAGAAAATAATTCACACTTCTTCCTACTGCTTTTTGGATATGGAAAACCTAATCCTTATGTATTGCTTCCATTTTTCTAAATGTTTTCATTGTGAAGTATTTGTTTCTATATCTGTACTTTACTTTACCACTTTGCTATAATCATTATTTTTAACTTTATTTTATTATGTTTTGTTTTGTTTTTAATGTGTCCGAAATAAACTATTATTCATTACTCATTGGAAAGTTTTTTTAATTTTTTATTTATTGTGTCATGATCTCTCATGACAGTTATTAGTTTCCGGTAATTGGTTTAATTTATTTTCCAGCGCTCTTATTTTTGTTTCCATTTCCAGTTTGCCTCCTTTTGACACTATTCCTCCTGTCTGGGTGCTGGCTTTCTCACCTGTCCCTAATTGGCAATCTGGACACACCGGTTCCTGGTTGCCAATCAGTTTTCCATTTGCTTTTTTTGATTATTTAGCCTTTTTTGTGCACTTCCCTGCTGCACTATTTTTTGTTATCAAATACATTTTACCTGCCCTTTCCCTCCCGTCTCTGCATCCTGGGATTCAGACCAACAATACTACACTGAAATGTAACATATTTGAGTTAATTTTGTAATTAGATTTATGGGTATGATATGAAAACATAACAGCTTTTGCCGCAACTTTTTGAAAATGTTGCTGCGTAATAAGGCATTTTCAAAAAATGGTGCAATTAGCCTTGATTGAGTACTCATGAAATAAAGTCATCACATTGCCTCTCAAACCACTTCCAATGCCTCATTAACACTCATTTATGTGAAAACAAAGCAGTGCTTTGAGATCTCTTAGCAGACTAGAGAAGTCACATTTAATTGCACACCATCTCAGTCTTTCTAAGTTTCTATCTGCAAACAAATTCATGATTTAGAACAGCTGGGCCAAAATCGAAAAAGGTGAAACAGCGGCGTTTTTTGTCTGTGGGGAATTTCCAGAGTCGGAAATCACAGCACAGACTTGTTTTACAGCACAGGTCTGACTCTTATTGCTCAAGAAGGATTTAACTGGCAAGTGTAATCTCCACTCACTCTGACCTCTAAATTAAGGTGAACATCTGCAAGCTGGATGATCTTCAAGCATTAGAATCCATTCCTGTTGTGTTTTGAAATGTAGAATCTTCAACAATTATTAGATCTTATTTGACTGAAGCTGAAGTCATAATGAATATTTTTAAACAAATGTGTAGAATGTGATGTTAAATGATGGAGAATATACCACAGACATCTGTGATGTTTTTTTCTAAAAAAATACAAATTCCTGTCAAAGATTTGTTACATTGTTCATGGTAAATGTATTCCTCACTTCAAAAGAACTGAACATGGCACAGGTGTGACTTTTATTGAATGTCTTATTATCAGGGCCGCCTCTCCTTATATGCAAATTATGCACTGTGCGTAGGGCCCTGCAATCCATGACGAAGCACATGTAAATTGTCAATTAATGAGTGACAGGGCGCTTCATGTAAAATTTTGCTGCAAACTTATTCCCCTTCCTGCTCCATCACTGATACGAATATGATGACAAACTTTGCCAGGGAATTTACATTGGCGCCCATTATCGATATTGCTGGTTAATGGTCTTACTGGTATCAAACCCCAGTCAGAAATGTGTCAGAAAGATATGCAAATTGATGTGTTACATTAGTCATTTTTACACACAAAAAAACTATTGAACAATTTGTTTTCCATCAATTTGTTGTAGTACAAAACATGCATTAAATTAAATTCAAGTTTGATTTAAAAAATATAAAAATAATTTGAAATGAATAAAATGGGGTTAAAAATATGTATATAATTGGAGGTGGAGCCGTCAAACAGGCCTCAATTTAGCCACTTTTTCTTTATATAATATCTTTAACGCTGAAAGACAAATACATATACATTTTTATAGTTGGTTTTGTATTAATTGATCAAATAAATGCAAGAATACTCAAAATGTAATATTAATTACCCTATTTAAATATGGGTGTGACGTAGGAATGCACACTTTTGCCGAAAAATCAAATCCCAATTTTTTTTCTTCAGAAAATTGTGTTATGTATGCGAGGGGTGGAAGGAGACGATACTACAAAGAAGCTCAGGTTACCGGGTTTATTGTAACCTTTGATGAGTGTGTGGGAGGTGTATGCTACTCTGTGTTTGTTGCGGGACTATGTGGGATTTTAACCATGTGAATAATACCAGACGATGTTGTAGGTGCATGATGGATGAATCCTTCGTCAGTCTAGAGGGGCAAGGCAAAGAGGGTATCCGTGGGCAGGCGAGCGGTCGGGGGCTGGAGCAAAGCAACGAGGTCAGAGTCCAAGCGAGGGTCGAGCAGTCCAAAGTCCGGAGGGAGGTCGAGATGCACAACTCGAGCACACGGAACAGGGAGGGTTCTGTGGGAAGCACAAATGACATGAGACACGGGAAAAACAAGGAGGACAGGAAGAGCAAATACACGAGGGAAGCCAGAGACGGAATGCTTACTGCGAAGAGTTAACGACGTTCTGGCGTAGGCTCCAAGGGTCCACTGGCTTTTGTGCTGCAGTCCTGATTACCTCCAGGTGTGCAGATTGTTGATAGTCTGCAGCTTCGTGGGCGTGAAGTGACTGGCTCGTGCGGGGGCGTGTCTTGGCATGCTGCCAACATGAGTGCTGGAGAAACTTGCTGCAGGAGAATTGCGGGTTCGAGGCCGCGCCGTGACAAATTGATTTTCGATTACTATTTCAATTTTTTTGTGAGGGTTGCTAACCCTACCATGTTATTTGTAATGAAATATACATTCTTTTTTTGCTCTGTCTTTCCATTTTTTATGGGTTATTTTGTTTTTATTTCTAAAATGTGCTACGGGTCTATAAAAAAAACGCATTCCACATGGTCCCTGGGCTACACTTTGAACATCACTGGTTTATATATTTCTACGAAGCCCCTAAAGGGACATGGGGAAAAAAATATTTTGGGGGGGGGACAATTTAAAAAAACATTGTTTTAGATGTGTATCTCGTGCGCACGAGAAACTATCTCGTGCGCACGAGAAAGCATTGGATGTATGCGGATGGTTTGAGGTGTTTATATAGAATTTGTTTTCACTTTTATTTAAAAAACAAAAAGATATATACTCCACACTTAGGGCGGTTGAAGCCCCCCCTAAAATAGGCCTAACGTTGTCCACTATTGATTTCATAAAATATTTCTTATCTGAAAGTTTGTCTTTCTTTTTAAATGGCGCATGTTACATGTTAAATTTGTGCTCCAACAATTTGAATGATTTGAATTCATTTCAATGGGTGATTCTGTTACACCCTTACTTTTTGGCATTATAATTGTTGAATTGCTTTAAAATAATCTTCTATGATAAAAAAAAAAAAAAAAAAAGTAAGCTAATGGAAATTAGTTATCTTACCTGACACATTACCATTTTAGAGAAGCTTTCACTTTGGGACTTGATGATCGGAAGTCAAACACAAATCTTTGTAGGAAACATTTAACACTTTTAAATTGTTGCTTAAAATGATTTCCTAACTGGTTGAAAACATTTTGATTGCATACAGCCTTTAGTCCAGCAACAAAGAGCCTTTGGATATTTTAAGTTTTTTTTTACTCATTGATGGTGACCTCAGATGCTGCACTCACTGTGAAACAAAGAGTTTTTATTGGAGTTTGTCCCTGCAGGGAGTTTCTGGCCCTTACACAAGCTCTTAGAGCTGTCCTTGTTGCTCCCTCCTGTAGTGGTGGGATTACAGGGTAAAGGTCCATCTGCTGTACTGTAGCAAGCATGGCTGACCTTTGCCCCCTGCGACATTCCTCAGCAAAATGTGTGTGTGTGCGCGCATGTGTGTGATAGCCTCCAAACGATTCTGTCACTGCAAGAGGCTAATGGTGTGAATCCAAGAACTGACGTCGTCCAATTACAGCCACTCAATACTCATTGTTGGTTAGTTGTCAGCACTAAGGGCCATAAGCTCCCTTTTGCGCTTAAGAGTTTTTTAGAAGCTTCAAGTTACGCAGGTTTTCCTTATTTCTATTCTCCCATCCAGCCTGCGGACCTGCCCACCCACGTATGAGAGAAGGCAGGTTCATTACAAATACGGCAGACCGTCATGACTCTTTTTCTTGGTTGTGTGAAATGTATGGAACTTGGAGTTTTACCAACACAAGTGAATGTCATTAAAACCCATGAAAAAGGTAGCGCTTGGAATTTGAAAAGGCTGCATCAATCCGGGCTGCACTATAGATGCCACGGTGGTGCAGTGTGTGTATGCACGCTACAACAGCGTCTTCTTCCTGGCTGCACGTGAATAATAATCTGCAGATAAAATGTTGTTTACTTGTTATTATAACCATCCTGATGTTATGTGTGACGTTAAAGGCCCACTGAAACCCACTACTACCGACCACGCTGTCTGATAGTTTATATATCAATGATGAAATCTTAACATTGCAACACATGCCAATACGGCCGGGTTAGATTTGTAAAGTGCAATTTTAAATTTCCCTCGAAATATCCTGCTGAAAACGTCTCGGTATGATGACGTTTGCCCATGACGTCACGGATTGTAGCGGACATTTTGGGACAGTATGGTGGCCAGCTATTAAGTCGTCTGTTTTCATCGCAAAATTCCACAGTATTCTGGACATCTGTGTTGGTGAATCTTTTACAATTTGTTCAATGAACATGGGAGACAGCAAAGAAGAAAGCTGTAGGTGGGAAGCGGTGTATTAGTGGCCGGCTGCAGCAACACAAACACGTAGCCGGTGTTTCATTGTTTACATTCCCGAACGATGACAGTCAAGCTTTACCATTGGCTTGTGGAGAACTGGGACAACATAGACTCTTACAAGGAGGACTTTGAGTTGGATACGCGCTACCGTGAGTATGCAGCTGCAGCTTCCAAACATTTGATCGCTTGCCCGTACGTGCGTGCCGCTATGTGCATGTCACGTACGTAACTTTGGGGACATATATGTGCTGTATGAACTTTGGGGAGGTGAACGGTACTTTGGGCTGTGGGATTGAGTGTGTTGTGCGGGTGTTTTATTTGTATTGGCGGGTTATATGGACGGGAGGGGATAGGTGTTTGTTATGCGGGATTCATTTGTGGCATATTAAATATAAGCCTGGTTGTGTTGTGGCTAATAGAGTATATATATGTCTTGTGTTTATTTACTGTTTTAGTCATTCCCAGCTGAATATCAGGTCCCACCCGCCTCTCACAGCATCTTCCCTATCGGAATTGCTTCCACTGCCCTCTAATCCTTCACTCTCACTTTCCTCATCCACAAATCTTTCATCCTCGCTCAAATTAATGGGGAAATTGTCGCTTTCTCGGTCCGAATCGCTCTCGCTGCTTGTGGCCATTATTGTAAACAATGTGCAGATGTGAGGCGCTCCACAACCTGTGACGTCACGCCACTTCCGGTACAGGCAAGGCTTTTTTATCAGTGACCAAAAGTTGCGAACTTTATCGTCGATGTTCTCTACTAAATCCTTTCAGCAAAAATATGGCAATATCGCGAAATGATCAAGTAGGACACATAGAATGGATCTGCTATCCCCGTTTAAATAAGAACATCTCATTTCAGTAGGCCTTTAAGAGTTGCGTTGGGTACAAATGTTTGTGAGGCCGTGTTTGTGTGTGTGCATGTGTTGTTGGAGAGTGAAACCTGAGAGTTTGATATTAATTACAGGCATATAGAAAAAATAATGGAATCAAATGCTACATTAAAATGCATTTTCTATTATTATTCTATTTTCTATTAAATATTCACACATTTCAATTATTACAGTACAACAGTGCTATTCAATTGGGGGCCCACGGGCCACATCCAGCCCACCAATGCTTTTCATTTGGCCAGCCGAACATCACCCAAAATAGGCTTAAGGAAACCACTACAACTAGAGTTGATCATGTATGCAGTACACCCGCCACCCCACAGGGAGCAACAGCGAGGCATATGTGTCACAAGGAGTGGGTAAAAGAAGACTACTCATTCAACCCTGAAAAAAAATCTTATTAAATTGCAAAAATCTGACTTTTAACAACAATTGGACAACAAAGTATGAATGTTCTACCCTGAACAAGGGCTGGAGTCATTGTTTCCTGTCGGACCTTGTAAGTGGTGGACGCGCAACAACGGTAGACATCCACATGTGTAAGCATCATCACAACATTTGGTTAAATCTTTGTATGTAGATATTTTGCATAAGTACATTTCATTTGTTTTGTATTGAAATTGCTGACTTTGTGATGTCTTTTGTATTTGTGGTCATGTTTTTTGTTTAAGAGTAACTCTGGGCGATCAAAGCTTGTTTAATACATGTAGCACTAAATTTGACAAGTAGAGGGCAGTAACGCTGCACCTTAGGTTTATTTGTGATGAGTCACATACCGGTACATTGTGTGCAATGTTTGGTGTATTGTAGATGTTTAATTTCTACATGCGTGAACATATGCAGTTGTGTGACTGTATTAACATTAAACATTCTATTTTCTTAATGTGAAATACACAATGGACATTATATATGTAAAATATACAATGGATGCTATACATTTATGATGTTTATTTAACGTTTATCTTTTCAGTCTTCCAATCCTAAATTTAAAAAAAAAAATAAAAAATACTACAGAGGAAGGACATCATTCAAAATTAGGAACATCAATCCTCAACAAAACCTCTGGAGGTTCTGCTTCTTCATGCTGTTAACTATCTGTCTAGCAGCACACGCTGGAAACGAGTAGCCAGGGCAGAATAATGAATTTATTGACAGTGCAGTGTGAAAGCCGATGTGTTTACTTTGCAATTAAGTAAACTAAGTCTCAAAGGAATATAACCACTTCCTTAGGAAACATCCAAATTTGGCTGTCCGGCCCGTGAGCCCTTAGTTGACTAGCCCTGCAGTACAGGATGTCCAAACAGGGCCAATATATGCACAGTCCCCTTCCGCTGTGGTGGCACTCAAGAGACAAAAATGTGCATTTAGATTTTGGATAGTTAATAAAGAGTGACATGATGATCCTCATCTCAATGGATGTTTCCAGTTGTCTCAATTAAAGTGATCAGAATATCTTTGATAGTCTTTTGGAAATATAGTTTATAATTTCATTATGTGTGGCGTACACTGCATCCAAACTTCAAGTGCAATATAATGTTTCACCTTTGTGGAGTGCTGGATTTATCCCAGCCTCAGAGGTACGTAAGAAGTACTTAAGTCGAGTGGGAGACTGTCGCGCAGCCAGAATCCGCACAGTTTAGCACTTTTTTTTACTTAAGCACATGGGAGAATAAGACCCTGATTGTACTGGAAATTAACCAAACTGGGGCCTTAATACCAAGGTAAGTCCTAAAGTGTGAGAATGCCCTACAGTTAACCCCCCTATTTTGTAGAGCGTAGATTATCAAACTGTGGTACACTAGTTGTACGCAGGCTTCATCTAGTGCATAAGTGTCACATACAAGAATTATTTATGGCCGCCGGGATGATTTTTGTTTAGTATTAGAACCGGCCCGCAGGCCACAGCCGCCTGCTGCTGTTTTGCACGCACAAATACTCCATCAGTGTTGGCGCTAGGAATTTTCCCAGGGACCCCATCAAGTCATAAAAATGGGGACCCACAGTACATTTTTGGGGTCTCACATTTTTTGTAAGCATTTTGAAAACAAATGATAAATGTATGCATTATCCTGTTATATCTCACATTCTATATTGTGTTTTGGAAAAAGGTTGTCATAAACGTTACTTAATTCATTAAAAAAATAATACAAAAGAAAAAAATGTTTTATGCATATTTAACTGTATTCACTTATAAACATTCATTCACTTTCTTCTTTCCTTCATGGATCTAAACTTTACCGCTTCCGGTATTTTTTTCTATATTTTTATTGTAATATTTTCAGAATGTGTTTGTTCTATTTTTGGCCAAATTAAGACAAAGAAAACAATATGGAATTGTCTTTATTTTTTAGTTTTAATGCCATGATTTTAATAGTCCGGCACCCGTGTGTACAGATTTTCCTCCATGTGTCCCCTGAGCTAAAATGAGTTTGACACCCCTAATCTAGTGGTACGCCGAAAAATCACTTAATTAAAGTACAGTGTTACTGTTCAAACTCTGTGTAATATTACAGTGGCCAACAATCTTAAATAATTGTTAAATAAAACCTCTGTTTTGTTTTTAATGAATAATTAGGCCTACAATGCTACTGTATTTTAATGTTGGTCATTATTGTGGTACATGGGGAGCCCACTTTTTTGTGAGGGGGTACTTGGTGAAAAAAAGTTCGAGAACCACCGTTGTAGAGTATGAACAGTTGTAGAATGATGAAAAATCCATTACTTTTTGCAGCAGATTTGAATAAAAATGTTAATAAGTGATTTTTATTCTTCACTATATGATGCAACTGTCCGCTTGCTTTAGTGTCGAATGGGGCAGTGACCCTCCAAATGCAACAGAAGAGGCTGTTATGTTATGTGAGCATGGATCGGCCACTGATCTGTATCGCCTTTATACAGCCTTTTAATGCTGATCATAAATGTCGATCCCCTCTGACTGATACTTTATTTAATTTTAGCCCCTCGTCTTACAGGCAGCTAGCAGCTAACTGCGTATGTCCATACACAGTGTGGAGCTGCTCCCTTAATTTAATAATCGTCACCTCCATTGTGGAAAATAAATTGCATTTACTCAAAAGGTAAGACGGTATTATCAGGGAATAATAAGTAGATTAATATTTTTTTTTTTTTTTTTTTTTTTTTTACGTACTACTCATTTATGTATTGCTATGAAAGGGAAAGGCATTGGATTAATTTAGCTCTGGTCCTTCCTATTCTTTTTCGGACATGCTGCAATGAGAAACTGGAAATATGTGATGTACCATATTGTAACTGTAAGCAGGTGAGAAATAAACTAATACCGTAACCATAACCAATAAGAATCAGAGAGAGGATATATAACACCTATTGTTGTGTCAGTATTGTCACAGCTACTAATGTATGACACCATACCTTTATTTTTGATGTCGATACCAAGACTATATATGATTGGGACTGGGTTAATTAGATCAATATTTTTATTTTCACAAAATCTTTGTTATTGTTTACCCATCAACATACGTATTTTCCCCACTTCATATTATTTATCCGCTTGAGAACCAGCGTCCTCTGCAGTGGACATTTGGTTGTGTTTTATTTCTTTTGTTAGAGATAAAAATGTTGTGGGGAAAAATAACCCTGTTATGCAAAACACAAATGTCCACTGCACAAAATGCTGGTTGTCAGGGGGTTAAACTTAGTACATGTTGTAGAAATGTGTATTTTTGTCATTATGGTGATTGTTCATTACAATGTAGCTCAATCAGCAGCTCAGTGATTTAGTCTTAATGGCTTTCTGTGCAGCTCTGCTATGCTTTCGCTTCAACCCTCTTGTATTTTTCCACCTATTGTATGACATATTATGAAGACAACTGTTAGCTTTTTGAGAGCCAGAACACCCAGAACTGACAGTCAGCGGTGATTTGTTTAACTTCTTCTAATCAGAGCGAGTACGACGTGCCAGCAATCCGTCATTCGGCAAACAAAGATGCACTGAAAACGTAAGCATGTGTCACTGGACTAAATCCACCAGGTCTCGAGGCAGTTCTCTCCAGTTGTAAAGACCTTGCCTGTGGCCCTCATCAAGAGGAGCAATTCACGTTAGTTCGACGTCTGCCCCCATTGTTGAGTGCTTTTTTTGTTCTATGTTAAAGAGTTCTGCAATATAGTGCTATATTTATAGAAGTAACTCCAACACACTACAGTTGTCTCTTGCTTATTGCGGCCAATTGGTTCCAGACTTGACTGTGGTCAAAGAAAAATCCCCAAAGAAGGATTATTATGAACAACTCTAATATTTTCATAGTTAAAGCACAAAATATGTTTATTACCTTCTGAATATGTTTTTAACATACCGTATTTTCCGGACCATAGGGCGCACCGGGTCTATTCAGGTCTATTTTCATACAAAAGGCGCATTAAAAGGGTCATATTTTTATTTATTTTTTCTAAATTGAAAACACTTTCTTGTGGTCTACATAACATGTAATGGTGGTTCTTTGGTCAAAATGTTGCATGAATGATGTTTTACAGATCATCTTCAAGCCCCTTTCTGATGCATCGGTCTTATTTACGTGGCTCACCTTCGGCAGCGTCTTCTCCCCGTCATCTTTGTTGTAGCGGTGTAGCGTGCAAGGACGGGAGTGTAAGAAGTGTCAAAAGATGGAGCTAACTATTTTAATGACATTCAGACTTTAGTTAAATCAATAACGGAGCAGCATCTCCTCATCCGTGGCTCACTGGTGCAACAACAACGCCGGAAATGTGTCCGTTAAAAACCGTCCGACCGGAACTCTCTAACAACTAAAGTTCCTTGGGTGAATATTGTAAACTCACTACACCGGTATGTTTTAGCACTTTCATGGCGAGTTTACCGACAGATATAAGTAAGAACTTTACATTACTTTATATTAGAAATGGCAACAGCGGAGGATGAATGTCCCATAACAAGAAGATGAGAAAAAGAAGAAGCTTATCTACAAAGATACTACAAAGGCGGAAGCACGTACATTTTCAGGACTCATGCAGATCCCAAATACAGATCAGCAGGTAACAGAAGGTAAGAAAATTTGCCTTTGCATAATATTGCGAAACAAAACGGCAGATAATGTCTTACCTTATACACACACCATCAATCAATCAATCAATGTTTATTTATATATAATAATACTCGCATGTTGAAGCACAGTACAATCCATCAAGCGGTGCGGCTTCATAGCTTACCAGAGTCATACTAAAACATTTTTAAGATTTTTGAGCGCCGTGTGTAATGTTCTATATTTTCAATGGAACATATCCAATTTTGGTGTTGTTTACTTGAGTCATATTGCAGTCTACACATATCTCTTATGTGTGACTGCCATCTACCGGTCACACTTATAATTTCACCATGTACCAAATAAAATAGCTTCCAAGTCAGTAAGCACAACCAAAATGATTCTGTACATTGGCACACCGGGTTATAAGGCGCACTGTCGAGTTTTGAGAAAATGAAAGTATTACGGTAAACAGAGCCCTCTAAACATGAAATAACCCCATATATCCACCGTATAGTCTGTCAAACCATCGACGTATATTGTTCCGTCAAAAGTTGGTCAACATGGCAGTTGCAGCCAAGATTAGCAGTGTTGGTAGCATTCCGTATTGTGAGCATTGCGTGTCTCGCCTTGTCATTCCACATCGCTTATGCCAAAGGCTCACCAATGTCATGTGGAGCTGATGATGTCGAAGAGCAACAGAGTTCATCTCCACTTAGCATTGCCCGGCTAGCCGTTAGCGGTCTTGTTAGCATTCAGAAATGCTACTGGTGTGTCTTGTCTTATGACATCGTTCGCGCCACAGTCTCACCAATGTGGAGATGTGAGGCAGGGGTTGAAGATGAAGTACTCTAAGAAGTTGTTTTGCAAACGTTGGTCATCTTGATTGTCACAGTGAAGATAGCGCCAAGATTAGCCGACATCTTGTTAGCATTGTTTGTCCTTAACCCGGAAGTTTTGCTTGCTAAATATTTTTGATTGCCACAACATAAAATAGAAAATTACACAAATACTACACTGTAATACATATAAGGCATAAATAAAACCTAATATTACACTTAATTTAGGCCAAAAATATGTAGAATCTCCATCCATCCATTTTCTACCGCTTGTCCCTTTTGGGGTTTGCGGGGGACTGGAGCCCATCCCAGCTGCATTTCGGGCTGGATAAAATTAAATGGACAGTGGAACCTAGATTTATGCACCCCTATTTTTGCTTTTGTTTTTTTTTAATTTATGAACTATTTGTTCGAGCCAAGTATGCTTCTGTGTGCGGACCATTTTTTTTGTGTACAAACATCATTCGTTCATTTTGTGTCCCGCTGGCAGTCATTTTGTGTTTGCTCATATCGAAGATATTGATGAAGCCAGCTTCGTAACGCAGCAAGTTTTTAACTATGAACTGACTTCTCCGGGAAAAAGATGCCAAAGCGGTCTTATATCACAGCAGAGGAAAATATACTAACTCTCGTTCAGCGGATCCTCTTCCAAGTGCACACACTCACACACGGCCCCTCCATGCCAGGCAAATTCCTCAAACCGACAAGCCATTTAAAAAAAAAAAGTATACACATTAAAAAAATATATGTGTTCTGTCAAACCACCAGTGGCAATACAAGATAGCCGGTGCTGTTGTTGATCCATCCATCCATCCATTTTCTACCGCTTATCCCTTTCGGGGTCGCGGGGGTTGCTGGAGCCTATCTCAGCTGCAATCGGGCGAATACTATTATATCATTATTATATGTGTTTAAAAAAATGTAAGCGTGAGAAAGTTGCTTTAAAGGCCTACTGAAACCCACTACTACCGACCACGCAGTCTGATAATTTATATATCAATGATGAAATCTTAACATTGCAACACATGCCAATACGGCCGGGTTAGATTAGTAAAGTGCAATTTTAAATTTCCCGCAAAATATTCTGCTGAAAACGTCTCGGTATAATGACGTTTGCGCGTGACGTCACGGATTGTGCGGACATGTTGGGACAGCATTGTGGCCCGCTATTAAGTCGTCTGTTTTCATCGCAAAATTCCACAGTATTCTGGACATCTGTGTTGGTGAATCTTTTGCAATTTGTTCAATGAACAATGAAGACAGCAAAGAAGAAAGCTGTAGGTGGGATCGGTGTATTAGTGGCTGGCTGCAGCAACACAACCAGGAGGACTTTGAGTTGGATAGCAGACGCGCTACCGTGAGTACGCAGCTTTGGCTTCCAAACATTTGATCGCTTGCCCGTACGTGCGTGCCGCTATGTGCATGTCACGTACGTAACTTTGGGGAAATATATGTGCTGTATGAACTTTACGGAGGTGAACGGCACTTTGAGCTGTGGGATTGAGTGTGTTGTGCGGGTGTTTGAGTTGTATTGGTGGGTTATATGGACGGGAGGGGGGAGGTATTTGTTATGCGGATTAATTTGTGGCATATTAAATATAAGCCTGGTTGTGTTGTGGCTAATAGAGTATATATATGTCTTGTGTTTATTTACTGTTTTAGTCATTCCCAGCTGAATATCAGGTCCCACCCGCCTCTCACAGCATCTTCCCTATCTGAATCGCTTCCACTGCCCTCTAATCCTTCACTCTCACTTTCCTCATCCACAAATCTTTCATCCTCGCTCAAATGAATGGGGTAATCGTCGTTTTCTCGGTCCGAATCGCTCTCGCTGCTGGTGGCCATGATTGTAAACAATGCGCAGATGTGAGGAGCTCCACAACCTGTGACGTCACGCTACTTCCGGTACAGGCAAGGCTTTTTTATCAGCGACCAAAAGTTGCAAACTTTATCGTCGATGTCCTCTACTAAATCCTTTCAGCAAAAATATGGCAATATAGCAAAATGATCAAGTATGACACATAGAATGGACCTGCTATCCCCGTTTAAATAAGAACATTTCATTTCCGTAGGCCTTTAACTTGTTCAATGACCTTATTTTTTTTCAACCTCGTCCTCGAAAGGTCTCTGCACCAGACAGCGAGCTCAGACACTTCCGGCATCTCCAACCTTGAGAAAGTGAGTGTTTTTCCACATCCGAAACGTCATCCAAAGTTTTGTGCTGTCCAAAATTGACAAGTCAAAATACACCATATCCCACATGGATGGAGCTTTTTTGTTTCCAGACGACACCGCAGCCTGTCTATGCTGGATTTGATATTCTTCATATAGCTCGGTTGGTAGAGCGGCCGTGCCAGCAACTTGAGGGTTGCAGGTTCGATCCCCGCTTCCGCCATCCTAGTCACTGCCGTTGTGTCCTTGGGCAAGACACTTTACCCACCTGCTCCCAGTGCCACCCACACCGGTTTAAATGTAACTTAGATATTGGGTTTCACAATGTAAAGCGCTTTGAGTCACTTGAGAAAAAGCGCTATATAAATGTAATTCACTTCACTTCACTTCACTTCTCTTTTAGCACTTTATCTCTTGTTCAAACATTCCACAAGGCATGATGGGATTCTGGAAAAAACTGAATTGGGGTGGGGGGTCGGATTGTTGGTCAGGGGAGACCATGGGAATGTAACTCACTTTGAGTCTTTTTGCCTAAAAGTTTCTCACAAAAACTGTTTTTCAAACCATAACAACCCAGAGCAATTTTAAGTACAAACCCCGTTTCTATATAAGTTGGGAAATTGTGTTAGATGTAAATATAAACGGAATACAATGATTTGCAAATCCTTTTCAACCCATATTCAATTGAATGCACTACAAAGACAAGATATTGGATGTTCAAACTCATAAACTTTATTTTTTTTTTGCAAATAATAATTAACTTAGAATTTCATGCCGGCAACACGTGCCAAAGTAGTTGGGAAAGGGCATTTTCACCACTGCGTTACATCACTTTTTCTTTTAACAACACTCAATAAACGTTTGGGAACTGAGGAAACTAATTGTTGAAGCTTTGAAAGTGGAATTCTTTCCCATTCTTGTTTTATGTAGAGCTTCAGTCGTTCAACAGTCCGGGGTCTCCGCTGTCGTATTTTACGCTTCATAATGCGCCACACATTTTCAATGGGAGACAGGTCTGGACTGCAGGCGGGCCAGGAAAGTACCCGCACTCTTTTTTTACGAAGCCACGCTGTTGTAACACGTGCTGAATGTGGCTTGGCATTGTCTTGCTGAAATAAGCAGGGGCGTCCATGAAAAAGACGGCGCTTTGATGGCAGCATATGTTGTTCCAAAACCTGTATGTACCTTTCAGCATTAATGGTGCCTTCACAGATGTGTAAGTTACCCATGCCTTGGGCACTAATGCACCCCCATACCGTCACAGATGCTGGCTTTTGAACTTTGCGTCGATAACACTATGGATGGTTCGCTTCCCCTTTGGTCCGGATGACACGATGTCGAATATTTCCAAAAACAATTTGAAATGTGGACTCGTCAGACCACAGAACACTTTTCTACTTTGCATCAGTCCATCTTAGATGATCTCGGGCCGAGAGAAACCGGCGGCGTTTCTGGATGTTGTTGATAAACGGCTTTCGCTTTGCATAGTAGAGCTTTAACTTGCACTTACAGATGTAGCGAAAAACTGTATTTAGTGACAGTGGTTTTCTGAAGTGTTCCTGAGCCCATGTGGTGATATCCTTTAGAGATTGATGTCGGTTTTTGATACAGTGCCGTCTGAGGGATGGAAGGTCACGCTCATTCAATGTTGGTTTCCGGCCATGCCGCTTACGTGGAGTGATTTCTCCAGATTCTCTGAACCTTTTGATGATATTATGGACCGTAGATGTTGAAATCCCTGAATTTCTTGCAATTACACTTTGAGAAACGTTGTTCTTAAACTGTTTGACTATTTGCTCACGCAGTTGTGGACCAAGGGGCGTACCTCGCCCCATCCTTTCTTGTGAAAGACTGAGCATTTTTTGGGAAGCTGTTTTTATACCCAATCATGGCACCCACCTGTTCCCAATTAGCCTGCACACCTGTGGGATGTTCCAATTAAGTGTTTAATGAGCATTCCTCAACTTTCTCAGTATTTATTGCCACCTTTCCCAACTTCTTTGTCACGTGTTGCTGGCATCAAATTCTAAAGTTAATGATTATTTGCAAAAAAAAAAAAAGTTTATCAGTTTGAACATCAAATATGTTGTCTTTGTAGCATATTCAACTGAATATGGGTTGACAATGATTTGCAAATCATTGTATTCCGTTTATATTTACATCTAACACAATTTCCCAACTCATATGGAAACGGGGTTTGTATAAGACCAAGAAAACCACATACAATATATTTGTGATGTTTTATTCCAAAATACTACTAATTGATGTGCGATGTTACATATAGGGTTTGTTATATTGTACATGCTAAATACACAAAAGTGCTTCAGTGTACGAGTTTTTGGGATACAAGCTGTCTATCAGATAATTGTTATGTTTAAGGTTGCGAGGAAAAATTCCCAATTGCTCGTTTGTGTAGCAAATAAACAACTGAAACATGGTGTCTCACTTGACAGCATAAGCTAGCACAAGTTTGTAGTACGGTAGGGATGGGATTCATTTATGTGGCCCTTGTCCCGTGAGAGGAAGGTGAGGGGTTAATCATTTTTCAATGCAGTCTGCTAAAAATGGTGGAAAACACCACTATACATAGGAACTGATGCTGTGGTCAAAGTTGAAATTGCCACAAAACACAAATTAAGATACTCAACGTTCTACTACTGTCAACGGCTAAAGGACAGCGTATGCCCCAAATTTGTCACATTTCATGTGTCGGGTAAACTATGGGACCATATGAATTCCCTTCCTACTGTTGGCTGGGATAGGCTCCAGCACCCCCCGTTATCCCAAAAGGGACAAGCGGTAGAAAATGGATGGATGGATGAACATACAGTTAGAGACTTAAACAACTATCAGGTTCTCAATAGTACAGTATTTCAATTAAGGACGCATAAATATGTTTGATGAAATGAGCCAAGTCAAAGTTTCACTAATAAGGTTGTTTGAATGTGTAACAACTTACAACCCCTCGCAAAAATGTGTCACTAGTTTTTAAGACAGGGGATTGCTTAACCCTCAGTAGATGTATTGATAATAATTATAATAATGATGTATAATTGCTAACTGATAATAACCTCATATTAAAAAAAACAACCTCTACCTCACACTATGAAATAAAGGGACACTTGACATACAGTACAGGCCAAAGGTTTGGACACACCTTCTGCGTTTTCTTTATTTTCATGACTATTTACATTGTAGATTGTCACTGAAGGCATCAAAACTATGAATGAGCACAAGTGGAGTTATGTACTTAACAAAAAAATATTTTTTTTATATTCTAGTTTCTTCAAAATAGCCACCCTTTGCTCTGATTACTGCTTTGCACACTCTTGGCATTCTCTCGATGAGCTTCAAGCACACCTGTGAAGTGAAAACCATTTCATGTTCTTCTTCTTAAAACTCACACTCTGGCTACTTTGTGATGTTGTCACTTTTTGGGGGGGTAAAAATACAGCAACCAAAAAACAGAACTTTTCAAATAATAAAACGACACCAAATAATTTAGAAAAATTGGTTCTAAACTCTTTTCACCACGTACCACCTCGAAAAATACCTGGCTCTCCGAGTACCGCCATAATGACCAGCATTAAAATACAGAGGCGTAGCTAAAGTATTCATTAAAAACAAGGCGATATTTGGCCACTGTGACATTACACACAGTTTGAACAGTAACACTGTGTTTGAATATTTAATTAAGTGATTCTTTGGTGTACCACTAGATAGAGCCCGCGTACTACTAGTGGTACGTGTGTAACCAGTGTTCTTTTCCTCTGCGTTGTGTGTAGGATTTAATAAACCAGGGGTTGCTGCTCAGCTGCAATTTACTCGTGGCAATGCATCTGAAGATACAGGAAATACAAATGTAGTCAATATTTTTCTGCCAATTTTCCAGCCCCTCACGTTGATATCGTGGACAAAAGGGCAGTTACGTACGAAATAAAAACATTCCTGACGATACAGGAATTACAAATGTAGTCAATTTTCTGCCAATTGTCGAGCCCCTACACAAATACAATAATACAGAACAAAAAAATAGTGAACTTAAGCTCTTAATGACAACATAAATACACTTTTCTGTCGTCGCATGCACGCCTACCTCTCATGTTGATATCGTGGACAAAAGGGAAGTAAAAATGCATGTCCAACACTTATAAAGATGCAGGCGTCACAACAATTATTGCAGTAGTGAAGTGAATTATATTTATATAGCGCTTTTACATAGTGAAAACCCAATATCTAAGTTACATTTAAACCAGTGTGGGTGGCACTGGGAACAGGTTGGTCAAGTGTCTTGCCCAAGGACACAACGGCAGTGACTAGGGCGGGGATCGAACATGGAACCCTCAAGTTGCTGGCACGGCCACTTATACCAACCGAGCTTACCGCCCCATTTGGAGGGACACAACGAAACAATGGTTCCACATATTGACAAAACATCAAACAACCTTCAGGTATTTTCATGTAACTTACACATTTTGTGTAATTATAACAATAATGCAACATTATAAAATGCATTATATTTAAATTACATAATTGACCCTGTTACACGAGTAGGACAGAGTGGGAATCTCTGATATTTTAAGGAGCCTTCAGCCCCCTAAAAAGTCCCAAATGACACATCTGGTGAACACTTAGTGAAAAACATTATTGATGAAAAAAAATACAAAAACATGTAAATATTGTGGTTTCTGATCATTGAGTGCACCATTTACTGTACTTCCTGGTTATCATGTTGGGAAGACTGGGATGTGTGAAGAACGTATGATGCAATGATACATTCAAAATGCAACTTACAATCATGCATCTAGACCAGGGGTGTCAAACTCAAATACGGAGTGGGCCAAAATTTAAAACTGAACAAAGCCGCGGGCCAAGGTTGAACAAATTAACCTTTTAATAGGGACCCAAACAAGTTTTGCATTGAATATTGAACAAGCAAGGCTTATATAACTTAATAGTGACATGCAAAATCGAGTTTAAAATAATAACAATAATAATTAAAAAATATCAATGGCATATCAAATACAATTTAAATAAAAATTGAATGCCTGTTTTCTATTTGCAGCCTTCTGAGGTAAATATCAACATTAACTTTTTCCATAGGCTAATAAATTAGAAAATAAAATAACAATGAATAAACCAACCATTCAGGACTTTAAACTGCTCAGTTTGCAACACACTGATCTAATCTGATGTGCCCAAGCCAGATACCTGCCATCTTTTCTTGGATGCTAGTTCATTAATGTTGGAGCTCAGGCTTTGAGCTGAGGCAACCTTCATTATCGAACGAAAGTGTTCATCAGTCATTATATCTCGTAGTTCACCCGGACCACAGTCTTGGGGGCGTGCCTTAAAGGCACTGCCTTTAACGTCCTCTACGAGCTGTCGTCATGTCCGCTTTTCATCCATTCTAACAACGTGCCGGCCCAGTCACAAGATATGTGCAGCTTCTGTACGCACACACACCTGAATGCAAAGCATACTTGATCAACAGCGATACAGGTTACACTGAGGGTGAGCGTATAAACAACTTTAACACTGTTAGAAATATACGCCACACTGTGAATCCACACCAAACAAGAATGACAAACACATTCCGGGAGAACATCCGCACCGTAACACAACATAAACACAACAGAACAAATACCCAGCACCCTTTGCAGCACTAACTCTTCCGGGACGCTAGAAAATACACCTCCCGCTACCACCGAACCCCCCCTCAGCATCTCACACACACACACAAACACACACACACACACACACACACACACACACACACACACACACACACACACACACACACACACACACACACACACACACACACGCACACACACACACCTTGTAGCGTCCCGGAAGAGTTAGTGCTGCAAAGGGTTCTGGGTATTTTTTCTGTTGTGTTTATGTTGTGTTACGGTGCGGATGTTCTCCCGAAATGTATTTGTCATTCTTGTTTGGTGTGGGTTCACAGTGTGGCGTATATTTCTAACAGTGTTAAAGTTGTTTATACGGGCACCCTCAGTGTAACCGGTATCGCTGTTGATCAAGTCTGCAGTGCATTCACTTGTGTGTGCGTGCAGAAGCCGCACATTTCTTGTGACTGGGCCCGCACTCGTTGGACTGGATGAGAAGCGGACGTGACGATTTTCGGGAGGGGCACTGACATTTGGGAGTCTCCCGGGAGGGTTGGCAAATTTGGCCCGTGGGCCAGAGTTTGACACCCATGATCTAGATCTGTTCATCCATCTTTAAGAAGACTTATTACAGTTTTTTTCATACAAAATCTTGGTGTCAATACACGCTGCATGAAAAAACATTAACATACGTTTTAAAAAGCTAGTTTCAACCAAATTAAGCCAATAATTTATTTTGTTTAGTGTCGGTAAACATGAGCGTGTGAATGCGGGGCGACAGCGGATGAAATTAACTTTGGTCTTGTGGACAAAGCGACCTGCCAGGGCTTCCAAACTATTCCTTCCTGGGACTCAACATCAGCTGGAACGTGACTGCTTTTCCAGGGTTACGGTATGGACTGAAGGTCACACAGGACGTACGTTAAGTGCTGTTAAAATAAACTGTCTTTAGCCCCTTATTATTGTATAAATATTAACACGTGTAAAGTCTTATTGACGCCCTGACATCTTATAGGATAGAAACTGTGTCTCTGTCTGCACTAATGTGTCAGTAGAGGGAATCAGTGCTGTTAGAGGCCTTGAGGCAGGTGTTGGAGAAGCACGTTTGCAGCTCCTAATTGTATGCTCTTAATGACATGTCACAAATCACATGACTGGGAGGATGTCAGTCAATGTGTGATGGATGGACGTCATGACGTGAGGTTCTGGCCCTCCTGCTTACCCTAATTGCAGGGCAGTTCCGGCATCTGACGTCCTTAGAGCTACCTGCGTGTCAAGGATCAGACCCCTGAACTCCCTGCCTTTTTGGGAGTGGTCATACCCCCCAGTGTCAGCTTTACTATCCTTTAGGGATGGGCACCATTCACATTTACCTGGAAGTCGATACGGATAATCAACGGTACCAATTTTCCATGCTTTTGTGTGTGTGTAAATAAATATTGTTTTTGATAATACAATCAAAGTTTTCTCTTGCAATATCAAAAAATTAGCTACTTATGATAACTGTTCTCCAGTTGGTTAATCTTGTTTTTATTATTACAATTCTGGGTCTCATTTGCAAGTATGACAATAAGTTGCAATTAAAGTCCGACACTTTATGGATGGCAGTAGTGTATACCGCAGTGACGTGCAGTCACTAGAGGCAGGGGAGGCACGGCCTCACCTGCCATCATGGAAAGAAAAAAAAAAGTAAAAAGAAAAAAAAAAAAATTAAATTGTTATATGTATCCAGTGATTATACTAAAGTTATTTTCCATTTAACTTCACCAGTTTTAGATTATTTTTATTTTTATTTTCACATTTGCCGTTCAAATACTGAGAAGAGACGGTGCGGTGATCAGCAGCCAGTTAAGGCACGTCACTGCGTTGAGCCTCAACATGGATTGTGCACAATGACTCGGCTAACTGCTGGCCTGCTGTGCAGTGAGACCGTATTGCTATATGAATTATATTATACATTTCCATAGTTTAGTTAGCTGAGGTATATAATGTACAGTGTATTTTGTCAACAACTGTATGTGTGTAACGTATTTCTTGTGCTGAGCGATCATAAATCTGTGAGAGGCTCGTCTCATAACCCCGCCTCCTGGTGCCAAGCACCTCCGCCGCAGAATGCACCGCCCGACGGGAGCGCTGCGGCCACACCAACCAAAGCCCACACCCAAACCCTCCACGTGCAAGACCGAATCCACCCAAAAAAAGTCACTTAACAAGAAGCCAAAAAGTGCAAAAACAACAATGCTCGCGCTGGAGAAGCCGCAAACGACCGAAGGACACAACATTAGGTACACCTGCAGACTGAGCACGGATTTCATATTTCATTCATTCACAACTCTTCCAACACGAACACCACTGTTCCCGCACTTATAAGTAAAGATAAGACCATAATAACGTTTTTTTAATTAAATGTGCTTTTTTGTGTGCTACAGTTTTTAAGTGTAAAGTTAAAGTTAAGTTAAAGTACCAATGATTGTCACACACACACTAGGTGTGGTGAAATTTGTCCTCTGCATTTGACCCATCCCCTTGTTCACCCCCTGGGAGGTGAGGGGAGCAGTGGGCAGCAGCGGCGCCGCGCCCGGGAATAATTTTTGGTGATTTAACCAATTCGAACCCTTGATGCTGAGTGCCAAGCAGGGAAGAATGCTGGTATGAGCTTTTAAACATAACCCGTTAACTGCTGCCAATCACATGGTGAATAAGATACTCTTTAGGGTTCATATGTTTGTAAATCTGACTGTGATGATGCAGTGCCTCACCAGACATTAACCTCACCGCACGCCACTGGTATACCGGTAGTTTATGGTGTGTTAGCTTGCCAGTTTAATTTTTGCTGATTTATATCTTTTGTTGCACCCTAAAACGTGTTGATACTGTAAGTATTGTATTTATTACGCCCCAGCTGTTTAATTGTATGTGCATCTTAGTTGTAATATTCATTAACACATTTGGAGATGCTGGAATCGCAATGTTAAATCGCTAATGCTAATCAGTAGCATGTCAATAGCAAAGCCAATGTATTGTAGCATCAAGCTAGTCCATTTTTGGAAAAGTGGAGTCGTACTTTACTTATGTTAGAGCATTTTTGTGTCACTTTCTTTGTTGGCATTGGAAATTGTAATATTACACAGCGGTAGTTTGACTGAGTCCGTTTTCAGTGCTGCTGGACTGATCGCGAAGTGCGAAGAACCGGCTGAGTTGGCAACCGGGCGTGGCGTCACGATTTTGCTCGGTAGGACCGCTGGGATTTGGTCGGTAGCCAAAAAAAAAACGGATTTGGTACCCATTCCTAACTAGTGGTGTCAAATAATCGTGTTAATTGCGATTAATGAATTACAGTAATATTTAGCCCGTTATGATTTTTAATCTAATCTATTCTCCAAAGCTGCTCTCTAACACTATTTTCTTACGCTTGACTGAGCAACAACACGACTGCTATTCAAGGCCCAAAAATATATATGAAGCCACAGGTTGGAGCCTATCCCAGGAAGGCGGGGTACACCCTGGACAAGTCGCCACCTCATCGCAGGGCCAACACAGATAGACAGACAACATTCACACTCACATTCACACACTAGGGACCAATTAGTGTTGCCAATCAACCTATCCCCAGGTGCATGTCTTTGGAGGTGGGAGGAAGCCGGAGTACCCGGAGGGAACCCACGCAATCACGGGGAGAACATGCATACTCAGCACAGAAAGAGCCTGGGAATCATCATTAGTTAATCACCAGTCTCACGATTTAATTAGGACTGATTTTTTGGGTGAAGATTCGATTCTCGATACAACACAAGTCTCACAATATATTACTTAATGTATTAAGGATAATACAACTTTTTCAAAACAGGTGACAAAATCTCCTAAAAATAATTGCGTCTTGAAATTTATGAATCTATTCAATAAATAATGTTAATCTGGATATGAATCTATTTTTTTTTCTATTCAAAAAAATTATCAATATAAAAAATGGTTGTAATGCACAATAGAACATTTATACACTTACAGTACTTTGGATAATCATTCTTCTTGATAAATTGATTTCTTTCCACTAAGGACAGAAATCTTAATTATAGGGCTGTAACGTTTAAACGATTAAAAGTATTAATCACACCCACACACCCGGGCAAATTTAGTGTTGCCAATCAGCCTAGGTACGGTATCTAAAAGCGTATTTATTTTGAACAAGGTTGAATACAGTTTCCCATATAATACAATGAGAATGTTGTATTGCTCAATTATTCTACCTTATTTCAATTATTGTGCAGAAATATGGGGAAATACATATCACAGCAACATAATGCCTTTATTTCTCTTACAGAAAAGAGCAATTCATATTATATTTAAAGTAGGATACAGAGACCACACAAATCCACTCTTCATTAGGTCAGGATTATTAAACTAAAATACATTGTAGAATTGCATACTCTATTAGTGATGTTCAAAGCCAGAAATAAAGTTATTCCAAAGGACTTACAAAAGTTATTTGTGTTTACGTCTGAAGATGAGAATAAAAGAAGGCTGAATGACTTTAAACATCCAAGAGCGCCAACAAATTTGATACAAATGTGCTCGTCTGTTGCTGGTGTGAAAGCATGGAATTCTCTGAAAAAAGACTTAAAAAGTTGCAAAAATATTCTACAATTTCAAAAGAGTTACAAAAAGAGACAACTGGAATTATATCAAATTGATTTTTGATTTTGATTGCACGTGTGATTGTGAAAATGCTTAAACGAAAATTAAAAAGTAGGTTAGAGTTCGGGTGTTAGTGGAGGGAACAGTGATAAAGTCATCTAAAATAATTTGTGTTAAAAAAGGGGGCAGATAAATATGAGAATATTATTCTTCCATCTGCTCCTTTTTGATCATGGACATGTATAAGAAACAAAAAAACAATGAAAGTGTGAACTGTACGTGGCTTGTATATATGCATTTTCATGAAAGGAATAAAAAGAAATGATGATGATGATGATGATGAACCTATCCCCAGATGGGAGGGAGCCATGCAGTCACAGGGAAAACATGCAAACTCTACACAGAAAGACCTTGAGCCCGGGGATCGAACCCAGGGCCTTATTATTGTGTGCTACAAGCACTAACCCCTGTTTCGCCATGCTGTCCCTATTCAGACTATATAAACCTTATTTTATTTTATTTATTTATTTTAGTTGTCATAGCAACCACCCGTCTCCCGAAAGCCCGCTGTGGCTTCAACAAACTGTGGTATTTACTCCTGGCTTCATCAAAGTCGAAAGCCTGACTTTTTAGTTTTCTTTTCAGACGTCTTTTCTTTCTTCTGTCGCGATGACAAAGTGTCGACTTTGTTTGCGAGCAGAAAGGTGCAAAGCGAGGGCAAGCGTGTCACGTCCCAAGCGCCGATTGTGAGGCGCCGTTACATAATAGGAGGCTCTCCGCGCTCGGCCGCATTGTGAGGTTGATGAAGACCTTTGGCCGCGGCGGGACTTTGGTTTGAGGTCAGTGTGTGGACACATACTGCCAAGAGCTGAATGGTTCTCTCGCCCTCCTCTTGAGACACGAGGTCAGGGGTCAGCTACATCAATGCAGCCTGCTGACCTCCCTCCTCGACCCCTGGAGCACCTCGTGTCTTCTTGGTATCTTGACCATCAGGACACGAGGCTGGACAGGTGTCATTTACAGGGAGACGGACGATGGCGTGCAGACAGTCACGCGGTCACGGAATTGGCATGTTGGTGCTTCTCAGTGGCGATGACCCTCAGTGGGGTTGGAGTGGTGGTGATGGGCCTTACCTTTGAAGCCCCATGGGGGGCAGACTGTAAAATGGGCTTTATTGCAGGGAAATGGATGGCTCAGGTACCTGCTGTGGGCTGTTGTTAGCCCTAAAAGAGTCTTATCAGCTCGAGCACAATCCCAGCTCTCCGCTACTGCGAATTACATTTGCAGCAGCTTGCAAAGAATGGAGATTACAATGGACTCCAAATGGTGCAAAATGAGATAACGGCATGAGATGATCTTGTCCCATTGACAAGTTGTTAGTAAGCCCTCAGAAGGACATGCCTCCCCTGCAGTGTCATTCATTCCTCCGCTTGGCTCCAACAGATTAAATGCAGTGACTTGAAGACTGCTTTCTTTTGTTTGCTTTTAACAGGGCAGGAATCACATTTTTACCATTGTCACCGGAAACTGACCCCCAAAAATCCATATAAATCACAAGCAAAATATTGTTTTTAACCTTTTGATCCCAACAAACCATTCAGTCTCGCTATAGAAGTGCGCAGTCATGCAGTACTTCCTCCGCTCTGCAGGGGGCAACAGCCCGTCACAATAAAAGCAGCAGTAGACTTAGACGACTCGGATAAAGAAAACAAATAGATTTGGCACTACCTCATAGGTGACGGTATGTATCGTGACTCTACTCCGAATTCCCATTCAGTACGCATTAAAGGCCTACTGAAACCCACTACTACCGACCACGCAGTCTGATAGTTTATATATCAATGATGAAATCTTAACATTGCAACACATGCCAATACGGCCGGGTTAACTTATAAAGAGCAATTTTAAATTTCCCGCCACACTTCCGGTTGAAAAAGCCTTCGAAGGATGATGTATGCGCGTAACGTAGCCCGAGGAACTTAGGTATGCCTTCTCCATTGAATACAATACAAAAAAGTTCTGTTTTCATTTCATAATTCCACAGTATTCTGGACATCTGTGTTGGTGAATCTTTTGCAATTTGTTTAATGAACAATGGAGGCTGCAAAGAAGAACGTTGTAGGTGGCTGTAGCAACACAAGGACCACTTACTCGGATAGCAGACGCCTAGCCGATGCTAGCAGACCCACCGCACGGATGATCTGGTGAAGTCCTTCGTCGCGCCGTCAATCGCTGGAACGCAGGTGAGCACGGGTGTTGCTGAGCAAAGCAGATGAGGGCTGGCTGGCGTAGGTGGAGCGCTAATGTTTTTATCATAGCTCTGTGAGCTCCGGTTGCTAAGTTAGCCTTAGCGTCGTTAGCAACAGCATTGTTAAGCTTTGCCAGGCTGAGATCTATTAACCGTGTAGTTACATGTACATGGTTTAATAGTATGCTATCACGTTAGCTCATGCTAAAGATGCTAAAGAGCTTCGTCGATGTATTGTCGTGGAGATAAAAGGCACTGTAATGTCCATTTCGTGTTCTCGACTCTCATTTTCAAGAGGATATAGTATCCGAGGTGGTTTAAAATACAAATCTGTGATCCACAATAGAAAATGGAGAGAGTGTGGAATCCAATGAGCCACCTTGTACCTAAGTTACGGTCAGAGCGAAAAAAAATATGTATTTCACTGCATTCTAGTCCGTCACTCTAACGTTCCTCGTCCACGAATCTTTTATCCTCACTCAAATTAATGGGGTAATCGTCACTTTCACGGTCCGAATAGCTCTAGCTGTGTTGAAAACAATAGGAAAATATGAGGGAGTGAACAACTGACAACGTCACGCTACTTCCGGTAGGGGCAAGTTTTTTTTTAATCAGAGACCAAAAGTTGTGAACTTTATCGACGTTGTTCTATACTAAATCCTTTCAGCAAAAATATGGCAATATCGCAAAATGATCAAGTATGACACATAGAATGGATCTGCTATCCCCGTTTAAATAAAAAAAAATCATTTCAGTAGGCCTTTGAAGGCCTACTGAAACCCACTACTACCGACCACGCAGTCTGATAGTTTATATATCAATGATGAAATCTTAACATTGCAACACATGCCAATACGGCCGGGTTAACTTATAAAGTGACATTTTAAATTTCCCACGAAACTTCCGGTTGAAAACGTCTATGTATGATGACGTATGCGCGTGACGTCAATCATTGAAACAGAAGTATTCGGACACATTGTTTCCAATACAAAAAGCTCTGTTTTCATCGCAAAATTCCACAGTACTCTGGACATCTGTGTTGGTGAATCTTTTGCAATTTGTTTAATGAACAATGAAGACTGCAAAGAAGAAAGTTTTGGTGGGATCGGTGTATTAGCTGCTGGCTGCAGCAACACAATCAGGAAGACTTTGACTTGGATAGCAGACGCGCTATCCGACGTTAGCCGCCGACCGCATTGATGATCGGGTAAAGTCCTTTGTCGCTCCGTCGCTTGCTGGAACGCAGGTGAGCACGGGTGTTGATGAGCAGATGAGGGCTGGCTGGCGTAGGTGGATAGCTAATGTTTTTAGCATAGCTCTGTGAGGTCCTGTTGCTAAGTTAGCTTCAATGGCGTCGTTAACAACAGCATTGTTAAGCTTCGCCAGGCTGGAAAGCATTAATTGTGTAGTTACAGGTCCATGGTTTAATAGTATTGTTGATTTTCTGTCTATCCTTCCAGTCAGGGGTTTATTCCTTTTTTTTCTATCTGCAGTTAAGCCCGATGCTATCACGTTAGCTCCGTAGCTAAAGTGCTTCGCCGATGTATTGTCGTGGGGATAAAAGTCACTGTGAATGTCCATTTCGCGTTCTCGACTCTCATTTTCAAGAGGATATAGTATCCGAGGTGGTTTAAAATACAAATCCGTGATCCACAATAGAAAAAGGAGAGAGTGTGGAATCCAATGAATGAATTTTGGGAAATTGTCGGTGAAGAGGATGAACATTCTGAAGTTGGAACGGTGGGAATCGGACGAACAATGTGGAAGGAGGAGTGCGCCCAAATTTTCGAAAGAAGATTAAGAATAAGAACAATAAATAGATGAATTGTGGTGTAGAACAACATATGCTTTAGAGCATTTCACGCAATTAAAGAAATAAATCATCATAAACACTAGCCAACTTGGTGAAGCAGTTCAAGCATAGTACTTTAAAATTTGCACCATGCTGAAGCAGAATAAGACCATATCGCCAACCAAGGGGTTTAAGATTATATCTAAATGCCAGACATTTATAATATGGAGAAGCTGCTGATGGTGTGTTTGACAGAGAAACAGCTGGAAGGAGATACCGTTTAAGTCCGCTCTCCAAGTTAATTATTGTACATTATTATTACATTGCTAACTACTGTAGTTGTTTGTACTACAATCTATTATATTGTTTTTCATACAAAATTTCTTATATAAAAAATGTTTTTCCTCATCAAAAAGCATGTTACAAGATAAAATGTTGCCTTTTTGGGGGACAAATTAATGGAATTTCACTTGAAACATTGTTTTATGATTGAAGTATTTTGGGTTTAGAACTTTGTCAAAGACCAAATTAAACTGAGTAAGCTTAGGTACAGGGCAGCACGGTGGTACAGGGGTTAGTGCATGTTGCCTCACAATATGAAGGTCCTGAGTTCAATCCCGATCTTTCAGATCTTTCTGTGCTGAGTATGCATGTTCTCCCCGTGACTGCGTGGGTTCCTTCCGATTCTACGGCTTCCTCCCACCTCCAAAGACATGCACCTGGGGATAGGTTGATTGGCAACACTAAATTGGCCCTAGTGTGTGAATGTGAGTGTGACTGTTGTCTGTCTGTCTGTGTTGGCCCTGTGATGAGGTGGCGACTTGTCCACGGTGTACCCCGCCTTCCGCCCGAATGCAGCGGAGATAGGCTCCAGCACCCCCCGCGACCCCGAAAGGGACAAGCAGTAGAAAATGGATGGATGGATGAAGCTTAGGTACCGCGTACTTTAATAACATTGACTTATTTCATTTTCTGCTTATTAGTGTAGTTATGACCCATTCCTTTGACTTTGTCTTCCTCTCTTACAATGTTGCATTAGTCCTCCATGGAAACTGATGCATATGTAGAGAGATCTGTCTGATGATACATTTTTAAAGCTGGTTTCAACCCAAGTCATTCATGATTTGTTTTCACTCATCATGTGCTTTTTAGCATGACTATTCTGAATTATGTGTTTGCTGTGAATGTTAAAGAAAAGGTGTGACTGCATTTTTAGGTAGAGAGCTGCACGAGGGGTATTCATTGCACAAGCACCCAGAATGGAAAGGATTGTGGAAGCTTGTATTCATTAACCAGCAGTAAAGATGGCAGCTGCTCTCGCATCTGTTCCTTGGACTGATAGCTCTTTGAATTGCATCTTCTGTATCTAAACCACAAAAATGCTGCAAACATGCATCAGTCCCAGGAAATTTACTTCAGTTCGCATACGATAGCTGTCAATCAATAAATAAGATCTTAAGAAGTCCACTTTTTTAAGTTCAAATGTGCTTGTCAGCTGATTTATGCAGTTGCAGTGCAGTTAGGAGAGCAATGACCAACAACCCTTTTACAAAGTAATGGCACAACATAGGAGGGCAGTCTTTTGGGGCAGAGAATAAGGATTGATTGATTATCAGCCAGGCCGATTATCGGCGCTTTTATTTGGCATTTTGACGTACGTCGGTATCAGCCTTTTTTTTAATCAATCAATGTTTATTTATATAGCCCTAAATCACAAGTGTCTCAAAGGGCTGTACAAGCCACAACGACATCCTCGGTACAGAGCCCACATACGGGCAAGGAAAACTCACCCCAGTGGGACGTCAATGTGAATGACTATGAGAAACCTTGGAGAGGACCGCATATGTGGGTAACCCCCCCCCCCCCCACACCCCCCTTCTAGGGGAGACCGAAAGCAATGGATGTCGAGTGGGTCTGACATAATATTGTGAAAGTCCAGTCCACAGCGGATCCAACACATCAGCGAAAGTCCAGTCCATAGTGGGGCCAGCAGGAACCATCCCGAGCGGAGACGGGTCAGCAGCGTAGAGATGTCCCCAAACGATGCACAGGCTAGCGGTCCACCCCGGGTCCCGACTCTGGACAACCAGCACTTCATCCGTGGCCACCGGACCTGTGCAACTTCCCCTCCATAAGGGAGAGGGGAGCAGAGGAGAAAAGAAAATAAAAGAAACGGCAGATCAACTGGTCTAAAAAGGGAGTCTATTTAAAGGCTAAAGTATACAAATGAGTTTTAAGATGGGACTTAAATGCTTCTACTGAGGTAGCATCTCTAACTTTTACCGGGAGGGCATTCCATAGTATTGGAGCCCGAATAGAAAACGCTCTATAGCCCGCAGACTTTTTTTGGGCTCTGGGAATCACTAACAAGCCGGAGTTCTTTGAACGCAGATTTCTTGTCGGGACATATGGTACAATACAATCGGCAAGATAGGCTGGAGCTAGACCGTGTAGTATTTTATACGTAAGTAGTAAAACCTTAAAGTCGCATCTTAAGTGCACAGGAAGCCAGTGCAAGTGAGCCAGTATAGGCGTAATATGATCAAACTTTCTTGTTTTTGTCAAAAGTCTAGCAGCCGCATTTTGTACCAACTGTAATCTTTTAATGCTAGACATTGGGAGACCCGAAAATAAAACGTTACAGTAATCGAGACGAGATGTAACGAACGCATGGATAATGATCTCAGCGTCGCTTGTGGACAAAATGGAACTAATTTTAGCGATATTACGGAGATGAAAGAAGGCCGTTTTAGTAACACTCTTAATGTGTGACTCAAACGAGAGAGTTGGGTCGAAGATAATACCCAGATTCTTTACCGAGTCGGCTTGTGTAATTGTTTGGTTGTCAAATGTTAAGGTGGTATTATTAAATAGATGTCGGTGTTGAGCAGGACCGATAATCAGCATTTCCGTTTTCTTAGCGTTGAGTTGCAAAAAGTTAGCGGACATCCATTGTTTAATTTAATTAAGACACGCCTCCAGCTGACTACAATCCGGCGTGTTGGTCAGCTTTAGGGGCATGTAGAGTTGGGTGTCATCAGCATAACAGTGAAAGCTAACACCGTATTTGCGTATGATGTCACCTAGCGGCAGCATGTAAATACTAAAGAGTGCAGGGCCAAG
The DNA here is from genome assembly GCF_033978785.1 of Entelurus aequoreus. Lineage (NCBI taxonomy): Eukaryota > Metazoa > Chordata > Actinopteri > Syngnathiformes > Syngnathidae > Entelurus > Entelurus aequoreus. The sequence goes on from NC_084735.1 coordinate 53,746,932, forward strand.
AACCGAACCCTGGGGAACTCCGCACGTTTCCTTAACATAGTCCGAGGTCACATTGTTATGGGAGACACACTGCATCCTGTCAGTAAGATAAGAGTTAAACCAAGACAAGGCTAAGTCTGGCATACCAATACGCGTTTTGATACGCTCTAATAAAATATTATGATCAACAGTATCGAAAGCGGCGCTAAGATCAAGAAGCAGCAACATAGATGACGCATCAGAATCCATCGTTAGCAATAGATCATTAGTCATTTTTGCGAGGGCTGTCTCCGTAGAGTGATTTGCCCTGAAACCGGATTGAAAGGGTTCACAGAGATTGTTAGACGCTAAGTGTTCATTTAGCTGCTGTGCAACAATTTTTTCGAGGATTTTCGAGATAAACGGAAGGTGGGACACCGGCCGGTAGTTTACCAAGAGATCAGGATCGAGGTTAGGTCTTTTGAGTAGAGGATGAATAACCGTTTTTTTGAATGCTAGGGGAACAGTGCCAGAGGAAAGTGATAAGTTTATAATATTTAACACTGATGGACCTAATAATACAAAAAGCTCCTTAATAAGTTTCCCAGGAATTGGGTCAAGTAAACATGTTGTTTTTTTTGTCCCATTTACACATTTTAACAACTCCTCCAATGTTATTTCATCAAAGAGAGAGAAACTATTTTGGAGGGCAGTGTCCGTCGTATATACAGTCGTATCTGTGTTAACAGAACCCAGTTGTAGCTGGGATGCATTGTCTTTAATCTCTTTTCTAATGAGTTCAATTTTCTTATTAAAGAAATTCATAAAGTCATCTGCTGAGTGGGGGGAGCTACTGGGAGGAGGCCCTTGTTGGGTTAGCGATGCTACTGTACTAAACAAAAATTTAGGATCATTTTTGTTGAGGTGGATGAGATTTGAGTAATATTTAGCTTTAGCTGAGGTAAGCATGCATTTATAAGTTGTTAAACTATCACTCCATGCTTGATGGAAAACCTCAAGTTTAGTCGCACGCCATTTGCGTTCCAGCTTTCTACATGATAATTTATGGGCTTTAGTTTCTTCTGTAAACCATGGGGTACGCCTTTTAGGGGCCCTTTTTAGCTTTAGCGGTGCTACACTATCAATGGTGTCGCGCAGGGCGTCGTTAAAGTTGTTAGTGAGGTTATCAATAGAGCCCACATAATTTGGGAATGGTGCCATTACCGAAGGCAGTAGGTCAGCAAGAGTCGTCGTTGTGGCAGCATTAATGTTGCGGCTGCTATAGTAGTTATTATTATTATTATTAGTTTGTTGACAATGAGTCAGAACTTCGAATTTTATAAGGTAATGATCGGACATTACTTTAGTGTACGGGAGTATCGTAACTTTAGAGGTGGTGACACCCCTGACAAGCACTAGATCTATCGTATTACTGTTGCGATGCGTGGGTTCATTTATTATTTGTGTAAGACCACAGCTATCAATTATAGTCTGGAGCGCCACGCACAGAGCGTCCGATGGGGTATTCATATGGATATTAAAGTCCCCCATTATGATTATATTGTCGGCGTGCGTCACTAGATCAGCAACAAACTCTGAGAATTCACTGATAAAGTCCGAATAGGGCCCAGGGGGGCGGTAGATAACAGCCAGGTGGAGAGGCAGCGGTGTGACAAACCTCATAGTGAGCACCTCAAATGAGTTATATTTATTATTTACGATAGGTGTAAGATTAAAGTTTTCATTGTATATTAGTGCGACACCCCCTCCCCTTTTAATGGGACGGGCAACATGTGCATTCGTATAGTTAGGAGGAGATGCCTCATTTAGCGCAAAAAAATCGTCTGGTTTGAGCCAGGTCTCGGCAAGACCAACGACGTCAAGTTTGTTGTCTCTAATGACCTCATTAACTAATAACGTTTTGGAAGATAATGATCTTATGTTTAAAAAGCCCATATTATAGGTAGTGGACTGTTTTGAGGATTGTTTGTTGAAATTATCCGAAGTAGCAATATTAATAATGTTGCGTTTATTATGCGTAGTGCACTTTTAATAGTTTCGACCATATCTAGGAATTGATACGACGGGAATTTTCAGATTTCTTGCTTGGTGCTGCGATAAATTGAACGCATCATAGTTAGCCACCTCAGTAGATTGCATGTCTGCCTCTGACACAGTCACAAAAGAAAAAACATTATGTGAGTTTTGTTTTATTCTAAGATAATTGCTATGTGTGCAGGGATTATCCAGCCTGGCGCTGGCTAGTTCTAGTTTAAATGACTTCTTACCCGGACACTCCACGCTTCTTTGAGGATTAGCCTTTCGCTTTGTTGTTAGCCCCGCTCGGCATCCCCGCTTCTGCTTCCGCTCACACCGCTTTCGTCTCCTCCATTGACGGTCCCCGCTAGTACTTGACTCCGCTGATTCAAAGGCCGCTCGATGTAGCCCGCGAAGTATTCCCATGCTAGCGAGGAGGTCCACCGTACATGCATCTTTCAGTCTATAACGACCCGATCTATCCACATCCAAAATTGCCTGTCGGTCGTATGTGATCACAGAGTGTCCACGCTTTGAGCCAGCCATGAAATTGACAGAATTGACGGGTATTTTTGCCAAATCACTCTACACTCCCAAGAGCGTCTGCAAGCCGCTGCCTTTAGGGCGCCGCCATTTTATTCAAGTTTTATCGGTATATTGTCTTTTTTTTTTTTTTTACAACTACAACGGAACAAATTTAGAAGATACAACATATACACATATGATACCAGTATTTAGTATATACGAAATAATTAATTAAATATATAAGTTATAACTATTGCTCACCAGCCTGTTTATCATGCATCTAAAGAGTTGCTTGTTTTTTCTTCCATTTTTTTGCAGAGCAATCCAATTTTTGTCAGCACTCGCAGTGAGAGCTCCTTAAAGGAGTTTAATGTTTTGTGATTCAATCAAATAACACGACAGATGGATGAAGAGGGATGGATAGACATGGAGATGACATAAAAGATATTTCTGCCAAAAATCCGAACTTTGTGTACTGGATTTTCCGGACTACTTAAAATCCTTTGTTTTTCCCTCAAAACTCGATAGTGCGCCTTATAGCCCAGTGCGCCTAATGTATGGAATAATTCTGGTTTTGCTTACCGACCTCAAAGCAATTTTATTTGGTACATGGTGTAATGATAGGTGTGACCAGTAGATGGCAGTCAAACATAAGAGATATGTGTAGACTGCACTATGATGGCAATATGACTCAAGTAAACAACACCAACATTTTATACGTTCCATTGGAAAATATAGAACATTACACACGGTGCTCAAAAATCTATCAAAATGTTTTAGTACGGCTTTGGTAAGCTATGAAGCCGCATCGCTTGATGGATTGTACGTTGCTTCAACATACGAGTATTATTATGGTGTGTGTATAAGGTATACATATTATCTGGCGTTTTGTTTTGCAATATCATGCAAAAGCAACTTGTCTTACCTTCTGGTACCTGCTGATCTGTATTTGGGATCTGCATTTATCCTGAAAAAATGCGCAAGTCCGCCTTTGTAGTCCTTGGCGACACCGTAGTTGATAAGCTTCTTCTTTTTCTCTATCTTCTTGTTATGTGGCATTCATCCTCCGCTGTTGCCATTTCTAATATAAAGTAGTGTAAAGTTCTTACTTATATCTGTCACTAAATTCGCCATGAAAGCGCTAAAACATACCGGTATAGTGAGTTTATTATTCACCCAAGGTACTTTAGTTATTAGAGAGTTCCGGTCGGACGGTTTTTCAGTTGTTGTTTCCGGATGAGGAGATGCTGCTCCATTATTGATTTAAGTAAAGTCTGAATGTCATTAAAACAGTTAGCTCCATCTTTTGACACTTCTTCCACTGCTGTCCTTGCACGCTACACCGCTACAACAAAGATGACGGGGAGAAGACGCTGCTGAAGGTGAGCCACGTAAATTAGACCGCCCACAAAACGGCGCATCCGGAAGCGACTGTCAGAGAGCGGCTTGAAGATGATCTGTAAAACATTATCTATGCAACATTTTGACCAAAGAACCACCATTACATGTTATGTAGACCACAAGGAAGTGTTTCACATTTAGAAAAAAAATAAAAATAATAATATGACTCTTTTAATGCGCCCTATAATCCGGTGCGCCTAATATATGAAAGAAGATCGAAAATAGACCATTCATCTGCAGTGCGCCTTATAATCCGGTGCGCCCTATGGTCTGGAAAATATGATAAATATATATTGATGGCCGCCATAGTACTGTGCTTTCTCGTACTTGTCACATATTTTTTTTGTTTCTTGTATTGAACAAAGAGAGCACTGTCTACCAAGTCAAATTCCTTGTGTTTAACATACAGTATTTGGCCAATAAAGATCATTCTGATTCGAAATAGGAGACTTGTATAAGTGATGAGGAGCAGGAAGCAGCTCATCCTCTCTGTGACATCCAGGAAGAAATGATATCAGCCAGCTTGTCAATTGTCTCATCTAGAAGCCCAGCATTTTTATTTAACTGCTGGCAATATTTCAAGGTTCCTCACAAGGAAACCTTACTATGTAATAAATCCATAAACTGTTTAAAACTGTATACAAATGAGTAGCTGGCCAGTTATTGTGATGTAGAGAAATCCAATTTTCTTACCAATTTTCCCAGGAGATTTGCCATAATTTGAAATGCAAATGTTGATGCTCCTCTTAGACACAGGTTATAAAAGTGTTTGTGGAATCCCCTTATGTTTTTTGCTGTTAAATTAACTATAACATTAGCGTTGCATTAAACATTATGTCGCTACAACTTAAAGCCTTGTCCAGCTGTTTACTGATGTATACATTTTGAAATACATTTCACTGCAAATGAATATCGGCTCCAGATATCGACCCTGAAAAAAACCATATTGGACACACCCACCAGAGACATACCTGTATTTTAGGGAGAACTGAAGAAGCCTATTGGACGGAAGGTGAAACGTCTTCAACAATTAACAAGAGTCCAGTTGCCTCGATTCAACCTTTGCTGAATAGTAAAAGTAATTCCCCCGTTACCAGGTGGCTGTGGCTACAATGGTTCTCAATTAGTCTCATTTGCATGTATTATAGTAAACTTTGCATGCACTTGCAATTATAAGACATTAGTTGGCAGTAGTGTATAGACCACAGTGGGTTGCAATATCTAGGAAGTAGTTTTTGCAATTAAGTTGAGTTGACTTTTGTCTTTAGTGTGACATGCAAATGAAAACTTAACGTCTAACAATCTTTGTGAAGCCGTTCAGTCCGGTTTCAAGGCCAATCACTCTATGGAGACAGCCCTCACAAAAGTGACTAAAGATCTATTACTACCTATGGAGGCTGATGCGTCTTCCGTGCTGCTGCTACTTGACCTCAGCGCTTCTTTCGATACCGTCACTCGTAACATTCCCCCAAAACGTATGAAAACACGTGTTGGTATGTCAGACTTAGCCTTTTCTTGGTCTAACTTCTATCTTACTGACAGGATGCAGTGAATCTGCCATAACAAACGTACGGAGTTCTTGGCTCTGTAATCTTCTGAATATCATACGCAAATACCAGTGACGTGCAGTCAGGGGAGGCAGGTGAGGCGGGGCCTCACGTGCCATCATGGAAAGAAAAAATATAAAAAGAAAAACAAATAATTAAATTGTTATATGTATCCAGTGATTATACTATAAAGTTATTTTCCATTTAACTTCACCTGTTTTAGCTTATTTTTATTCAAAATCGCTGAATTTTCACATTTGCCGTTCAAATACTGAGAAGAGACTTGCGGTGAGTCACCAGCCAGTTGAGGCACGTCACTGAGTTGAGCCTCACCATGGATTGCGCAATGACTCGGCCAACTGCTGACCTGCTGAGCAGTGAGACCGTATTGCTATATGAATTATACTATACATTTCCATAGTTTAGTTAGCTGAGGTATATAATGTACAGTCTATTTTGTCAACAACTGTATGTGTGTAACGTATTTCTTGTGCTGAGCAATCATAAAACGGCTGTGAAGACGCACTGTGTGAGGCTCGCAGTAATCCCGCCTCCTGGTGGTAGAGGGCGGTAGTGATCTCAGAGATCATTCTTGCGACTACTCGGCTGCAGAAGAAGTGACAACAAGCAGCAACAGTTAGCAGCGATCGTTTATTTTTTCCTCTCGCCTGGACTATTAACATGGAGGATTACATATCTAAAATAAAACAGTTTTCTAAACTGGACTTTCAATCGAAGCAGGAGGTAATAATTAAAGGATCATCTCCATCGAGACAGAGAGACTTTTAAAACTGAAGAAAGATAACGAAGACTTCTATAAACAAGTTATCGATACTTTTGTTCAAAAGGAGCTGCGCATGGACTTCATTTATAAGTAAAGGTAAGACCATAATAACGTTTTTTTTAATTAAATGTGCTTTTTTGTGTGCTACAGTTTGTATGTGTAAAGTTAAAATTAAGTTAAAGTACCAATGATTGTCACACACACACTAGGTGTGATGAAATGTGTCCTCTGCATTTGACCCATCCCCTTGATCACCCCCTGGGAGGTGAGGGGAGCAGTGGGCAGCAGCGGCGCCGTGCCCGGGAATCATTTTTGGTGATTTAACCCCCAATTCCAACCCTTGATGCTGAGTGCCAAGCAGGGAAGAATGCTGGTATGAGCTTTTAAACATAACCCGTTAACTGCTGCCAATCAAATGGCGAATAAGATCTGACTGTGATGAAGTCAGTGCCTCACCAGCCATGAACCTCACCGCACGTCACTGGCAAATACCCTGTTAGCTTTCACTGTTATGCTGATGACACCCAACTTTACATGCCCCTAAAGCTGACCAACACGCCAGATTGTAGTCATCTGGAGGCGTGTCTTAATGAAATTAAACAATGGATGTCCAGCATCTTTTTACATCTTAACGCTAAGAAAACAGAAATGTTGATAGATTATAATAAGATCACAACATACCATTCCACAATATTTGTTACATCTTGATAAATGATAAATGGGTTATACTTGTATAGCGCTTTTCTACCTTCAAGGTACTCAAAGCGCTTTGACAGTATTTCCACATTCACCCATTCACACACACATTCACACACTGATGGCGGGAGCTGCCATGCAAGGCGCTAACCCAGGAGCAAGGGTGAAGTGTCTAGCCCAAGGACACAACGGACGTGACTAGGATGGTAGAAGGTGGGGATTGAACCCCAGTAACCAGCAACCCTCCGATTGCTGGCACGGCCACTCTACCAACTTCGCCACGCCACCCCATGATCATTTATGTCATGAAGTTATTGCTCATTTACTTTTGTTATTTTTTCAATATTTTTAAATTTTACTTTTTTTGTTTTATTTTCATTTCATTTGGTGGACGATTGGTTTACTGTTTTCATGTTTTCATTTTTTTTTTTAAACAACAAAAAACACATTTTACGAATGTTGTCTTTTGTTTTCTGTATGCACTATAATATATTGAATTGTCTCTGCTTGATAAAAAATGTTTTTTAAATAAAATAATTTTATAAAACTGTGTTTATTAAACATACAACCAGATTAATGTGCAAGACATTTTTCTTAGTAAAAAAAAATTGCATATAAGAGTTAATTAAATCCTGCATTTATACATTTTATTTCCTATGGTTTAAGTAGAATGTCCCATCTAAGTATATTTGACCTTATAACTTGAAAGGTATCCTGCAGGCTTGATGAACGCAGACACCTTCATCAAAGCTTACAGGAAATTGAACCTAAAGTGCAAACATGTCGTAACCATATATAGCAACCACAGCAAACATGAAAGTGCTGGGTTATATTAAAGTTATGATGGTACAATGACACCATTATGCTTTCACTTTCTCAGGATGCACGGGTCCCACCACACACATGTGCAAAGAGACCTACAGTACGACCGAGCTGTGCACTTTTTCCCAAATAATGCTCCCACTGTCCTGCTGTGGAGGGACTGAAATTATATGTCAACTTTCTCCATGTTAGATGAACCACAGGTCTTTTTAAAAACTGTATAAATGTTTTGACGCTGGGGGAGACCAAAAGGCTTCCTCTTTCTTCAAGAAAGGTCTCATAATACATCGCAAAAAAAAAAAAGACGAGTGCCTGAAGGGAAATGATGTCGTATTGCAGAACGTGCAATGGAATCTCTAGGCTTGCTTTTTGGCTTTGCGCTGAGCAATAGAAATCTGACACGAGCATTTCTGACTTAATTTGCATCTCACTGGCCAGTGCACTCAAACTTTGCCACTTTAAGGATGTACAGTATTGCCATCTAGCCAACACATATATAAAAAGTCTAGATAGCAATGTTGGTCAATTGTTCTTTGGTTTTGTTGGATATAATGGGACCACAACGGCCCTTTAGAAAATGGGTGGATGGATGGATGTTGTCAGAAAGGACTGTTGATGTTGACTAGGGTTGTCTTGATACGTTTTTCACTTCCGTTGTGATACAGAGGATATACGATATCAGCAGGAATCATGCATGCTTTTATTTTGCAGTGTGGAATGTTAGAAAAGGTTTGCTCAAGTGAAATTAGGCAAACAGAGAATATTAACTTATTTATTATTAACCGTCTGGAATGGACTAATGCTTTCTTTAAATTGAAGTGGAGTGGTAATTGTTTTATGGCAACACCAAGTTATGGTTAAAGTTTATTTCGCACATTTTCTCATTGCAACATGTCCAAAATGTAAAGTGTAGGAAGAAGCAGAGCTTATTTATTCCCACCCCTTTTGCATTTCATAGCAATTGCAAACACATGTGTTCACGTCCTTTTCTCAATTTGTACACAACCACAAATTATATGTAATAGAATTCCAAATAAAAAGTTAAATGGTGTGGCTCGCTTGGTAGAGCAGCTGTGCCAAAAACTTGAGGGTTCCAGGTTCGATCCCCGCTTCCACCATCCTAGTCTCTGCTGCTGTATCCTTGGGCAAGATACTTTACCCATGAAGGTAACTTAGGTAATGGGTTTCACTATGTAAAGCGCTTTGTGTCAGAAGCGCTATATAAATATAATTAATTCAACTACAAATAAATTCTAATTCACATAATGAGATGATTAAGATTATCTCATTTTTAAACAAAGTTTAAAACTTTTTAAAGGTTGACCTATTATAAAAACCTATTACCTATTGGTACCTGTTTTATATATTTGGGATTTGCATAATTTCAGAAAATTTGAAATCAAACCATGGAGGCATGACAGAGATATTTATAAATCAATCTTGCCTTCCATAATGCTTCCTCCTAACAAGCCGTTTGGAGGTTGCCCAATTTGTGACATTTTTCCCCAGGTGTGATGCCAGCGGATTATCCATTTATGGAAGAGATTTACCCAAAGATTTTTGCGCATGTCTGCCATTGTAGTCTGATTTTGTAGTCAATAAAGTTATTTCTTTTGTAAAGCGCTTTGAGTCAGTAGAGAAAAGCGCTATATAAATATAATTCACTTCACTAATTCACTTCACTTCTTTTTCTCTATTCTCTTGTTGTGGGGCAGACTGGCTCGTACATGCACATGCATCATTTGCTGCTGCCATTTTTATTACAAAGCAGCATCTCATTCTAATTTATCAGTGTTAATTTTGACAGCAGTTTTATAATTTAATTTTCGTCATTGGCTTTTGACAAAAATATATTTTAGTTTTAGTCATATTTTAGTCATCTGATTAATTGAGTTTTAGTCAACTAAATTCTTCGACATTTCAGTCAACTAAAATTACAGTCAATTTTATCGACTAAAATATAAAGGATCTTTGAAGATGTCTTGAAACCTTGAAACTGTCAGAGTGTGTAGGTGACGAACCCCAAGATGCAGCGATGGCGGCAGGCATTGTCCAGGAAAACATGATTTAATGTTCATAAAATAAAGGTAAAAACACAAACCAGGAACTAGGAACAGCCAAAACTGAAAACAGGAACCAGCAAACAGAAAAAACTGGAAACATCTAATGGCAAACAAGAAAACACGAAACAAAAGCGCTAGGAGAAAGCAAACTACAAATAGCTAACAGGAACAGCTTACCACTACGACGACGGGTACAAGGACATGTAGTAGCACGACAGGTAGTAGCTGTAACGATATCGACACGACAGGTAGAAATGACAATAATCCAGCACTGACTGGAAGTCAAAGCAGGTCTAAATAGCAGCTGGCTGATTGACACCAGGTGTGGCCAGGTGCCAATCAGCCACAGCTGAGGGGACAGCACTCAGAGATACAAACAGGAAACTGAACCAAAATAAGAGTGCTGACAGGAAATAAAACAAACACAGAGAAAAAACTAAAACTTGACCAAACTGTCAGGGACAAGCCTGACAGAAACTACTTTATTAAGGTTTTTGCAGAGCATCTCAAAACTTAAATTCATAACAAGTCTTGCACTCAAATGTATCAATAACTAAATTTCACACTAACCTTACTGTGTTTTATTAGTTTAGCTGAAAATAAGGTTTTTTTAATTGTTGAAAATTATATTGTATTGGTGTGTTACAATACAGTGGGGATGTAGCGATATGAACATTTCATATCATGGTTATTGTGACTAACATTATCACGGTTATCATTATTATTGTGATATTGTTGTGCTCTCAAAAAGTATTTATACACACACTTTGGACAAAGAATTTTTTTTTAAACATGAATAATAATTTGACGCACTGTTACAAAACCCACTATTTCAACATTTCAGATTTAAACCACAGGTCCATCACTTGACTGGGAAAAACGATAGTCCAGGATATTAGTCACCCACTACACCAATACATAATCCCACTACCATCAGGGCGCAGGTACAGAACCATCAAATTCCGGAGGGCCCGCCTCAGGAAAAGCCTGATCCCTGCAGCTATAGCCGCCCTTAACAGCAGGCCCGGCCGACCTGTCTGAAAAGCCTATAAATGTGTTGGTCATGTATAATGTATTTTTGTTTTATGATGTGTAATGTCTATTGTTTAAATGTACGGCAGTTAAAATTAATTTCCCCAACGGGGACCAATAAATCTAAATCTAAAATCTAAATCTATTTTGCATGTCTTGTGTTTCTTATGTCTCACTGATAGTTTTAGTCCTAGCATTGTATCTGTATTAATGGCTAAGCTTTTATTGTTTTAAATATTGGTTTGCACTTTTTTGGCCGTTTGCGGGCCGCAGGCCCATATTTTGTGGCTCTCTACCTAACTTCATAGTTTAGTGCACAGGTGTCAAACTAAAGAAAACTATTTAATCTAATGCTGCAACAAATATATTATCATACATTCCATTTTTTTGGACTTATAATTTCAAAGCATGTTATCTATTAATTACACTGTAAAAATGAAAATATAAATTATTGTAATATTTTACTGTAAAAACAGTGGTACCATATTTACATTTACACTAATACAGTACACTGTAAAACAGCAACTGTAGATTTTACAGTAAAAAACCCCTGGCAACAGTGCATTTTTTTTAATTTTTACATTATTACGCCGTAGAAAACACACCGCAAATGTTACGACTAAATTCCGGTGGCTGAGCTGCCAGTTTTTATTGCAAAATATAGATTTTTGTTTTTTTTACAGTGTATGTTACAATTTATGATAATCAAATGCATCAGCAATCATGTAACAATATTAAGCATATTCTTCTATCACTCACTTTTACTTAACTGTGATGTGGCTCCGATTGAAAACGAGTTTGACACCCTGGTTAAATGTATTATAACAATCTTGAATCGTACAATACAGAATGGTCCAAACACAAAAATTACAGTGAAGCAAACACACATTATGCACCACAAAAAGCGACTTCCTGTAAGCAAGCAGAAGTGTCTCTGATCAGCTCCCGGGGAATTCAACAATATGAAAATATACAATGTTTTATATTTATAATCAATTAAGGCCTATTATAGCTGTGGGTCACCACAGCTGCTGGTAAACGTCATTAACACATTTAGTCACGAGGTTCAGAAGTGAATACTTCGTGCGGCCCAGCCTCAGTCCAACTTTACCTCTTGTTTTTTGTTTAGTCTTTATTTGAAGGGACAATGCACAGAAACATTAAAGTCAAAGACAGATATGTTCTGCACCAGATTATAGCCAAATAACTAATTTCCATCTGCAGTCCCTGGCTACCTAGATTAAAGAGATACAAAAAAACATGCAATAAAATTATAACAATAAAATTATACTATATAGCATGTGATCAAATTAAGAAAAGTCATAAATTGCCCTTTTCATTGATACATACACCTCATTTACATAATCACATTTGTAAAAAACAACCATCATTTTAACAGACACACCTCACAGTTTACAGCAAAATGTTCGCATGGATAAATATAATACACATTAAGTTGACATGTGGCCATACTTGCCAACCCTCCCGAATTTTCCGGGAGGCTCCCGAATTTCAGTGCCTCTCCCGAAAATCTCCCGGGACAACCATTCTCCCGAAAATGTCCCGATTTCCAGCCGGACAACTATATTGGTGGAGTGCCTTAAAGGCACTGCCTTTTGCGTCGTCTCTCACCTGAAAAGGAGACTATTACAAACCCCGTTTCCATATGAGTTGGGAAATTGTGTTAGATGTAAATATAAACGGAATACAATGATTTGCAAATCCTTTTCAACCCATATTCAATTGAATGCACTACAAAGACAAGATATTTGATGTTCAAACTCATAAACTTTTTTTTTTGTGCAAATAATAATTAACTTAGAATTTCATGGCTGCAACACGTGCCAAAGTAGTTGGGAAAGGGCATGTTCACCACTGTTTTACATGGCCTTTCCTTTTAACAACACTCAGTAAACGTTTGGGAACTGAAGAGACACATTTTTTAAGCTTCTCAGGTGGAATTCTTTCCCATTCTTGTTTGATGTGCAGCTTAAGTTGTTCAACAGTCCGGGGGTCTCCGTTGTGGTATTTTAGGCTTCATAATGCGCCACACATTTTCAATGGGAGACAGGTCTGGACTACAGGCAGGCCAGTCTAGTACCCGCACCCTTTTACTATGAAGCCACGTTGATGTAACACGTGGCTTGGCATTGTCTTGCTGAAATAAGCAGGGGCGTCCATGGTAACGTTGCTTGGATGGCAACATATGTTGCTCCAAAACCTGTATGTACCTTTCAGCATTAATGGCACCTTCACAGATGTGTAAGTTACCCATGTCTTGGGCACTAATACACCCCCATACCATCACACATGCTGGCTTTTACACTTTGCGCCTATAACAATCAGGATGGTTCTTTTCGTCTTTGGTCCGGAGGATACGACGTCCACAGTTTCCAGAAACAATTTGAAATGTGGACTCGTCAGACCACAGAACACTTTTACACTTTGTATCAGTCCATCTTAGATGAGCTCAGGCCCATCGAAGCCGACTGCGTTTCTGGGTGTTGTTGATAAACGGTTTTCGCCTTGCATAGGAGAGTTTTAACTTGCACTTACAGATGTAGCGACCAACTGTAGATATTGACAGTGGGTTTCTGAAGTGTTCCTGAGCCCATGTGGTGATATCCTTTACACACTGATGTCGCTTGTTGATGCAGTACAGCCTGAGGGATCGAAGGTCACGGGCTTAGCTGCTTACGTGCAGTGATTTCTCCAGATTCTCTGAACCCTTTGATGATATTACGGACCGTAGATGGTGAAATCCCTAAATTCCTTGCAATAGCTGCTTGAGAAAGGTTTTTCTTAAACTGTTCAACAATTTGCTCATGCATTTGTTGACAAAGTGGTGACCCTCGCCCCATCCTTGTTTGTGAATGACTGAGCATTTAATGGAATCTACTTTTATACCCAATCATGGCACCCACCTGTTCCCAATTTGCCTGTTCACCTGTGGGATGTTCCAAATAAGTGTTTGATGAGCATTCCTCAACTTTATCAGTATTTATTGCCACCTTTCCCAACTTCTTTGTCACGTGTTGCTGGCATCAAATTCTAAAGTTAATGATTATTTGCAATAAAAATAAATGTTTATCAGTTTGAACATCAAATATGTTGTCTTTGTAGCATATTCAACTGAATATGGGTTGAAAATGATTTGCAAATCATTGTATTCCGTTTATATTTACATCTAACACAATTTCCCAACTCATATGGAAACGGGGTTTGTATATATGTCTCCATTATCCATAGGTTTATCTATAACCCATAAAGTAGGCAGGCACGGAACTATTTCTCAGCGTGTGTTTATTCCAGCCGGCACGTTAATACACTGACACACAACATCCGGATTCCCATCATGCATTGCTTCAAAACTACGGCAAGTTGTACTATCCAAAATTTCCAGCCCGACAAACAATTTTGGGGGCGTGCCTTAAAGGCACTGCCTTTAGCGTCCTGCCGTCCTCTCAGCTGAAAAGGAGACTATTATATAAGTCTCCGTTATCCATAGGTTTATCTATAACCCATAACACGGTGGCCAAATGGATATAGTCACTAATGAACGGTCAGAGAAGCACAAGGCTGGTCACAGCCCAGTATTATGGGCCACCTTGCAAGCAACATTCCGTTCTCATTTGTGGATGTTTTCAACAAATCTGTGAAGGATATGTTCCCGGATTTAGAGATCGCTCGCCAGTACTCAAATGGCAGAACAAAAGCTACTCAAATAGTGAAAGGTAAGTGTTATTTTTTTTTAAAGTAAGCAGCAAGTACAGTACAGTTAGTAGAACAACTGTGTTTTCATTACTGTTTACTGTACTATATATATATATATATATAAGAAATACTTTAATTTCAGTGAATTCTACCTATAAATATACTCCTCTCCCTTAACCCCGCCCCCCCAATCTCCCGAATTCGGAGGACTCAAGGTTGGCAAGTATGCATGTGGCCCCCAATTGAGTTTGAGACCCCTGATTTAAATGAAAGTGCATAACAAAGAAAATCGATTATTATTTATTATTTCTGGCAGGGGTGTTGTGGCCTGTTCAGTTCAGCGGTCCTCGAACGCACCATAGAAACACCTCCGCCTCTTTTCCTCCGCGGAAAGATCCAGAAAGCACAGCTTGTAGGATCAATATACACAATTGAATATCTTAATTGCTGTGGCAGTAATATGTATACATAAGTTTTGGGTATATTATTTGTTAGTGGGGAAACCCAATGTTCATGTTAGCATTTCAGCTTGCGATTTGGCACAGTTAGTCCGTGAGTTTATCAAAGTGCCGTTATCAATCTCGTTTCGTTGATAATACTAACCATCGGGAGGGTTGCTGCGGTCATAATTATTACCGTTTATTGTTAAATCCTTACATTATAGTCTTGTTTTCCTCGTAAAAAGCCTAACCAAGACAGTCGTTCTGATTGCCCCCCTTTGTGATTTATCCCCCACGCCTCTCCTACATGCAACTGTGATTGGGTAACTTGTACCACCTGCCGAAAGATGAAAGTAAAAATTTTTGGATTTTGTTTTGGTCAACATTTTCATCTCCTCATTCATAATTGTCAATTTTGTTATTGCTTTAGTCAACATGCATTTGTTATGATTCGTTATCTATCTAGCTATGTTAGTCATGGAAAGATAACTAATAACTAAGGCGAACATTTTTAGTCAACAAAATTAACAATGTACTGTATTTTCCAGACCATAGGGCGCACCGGTTTATTAGGCGCATTAAAAGGAGTAATGGTGGTTCTTTGGTCAAAATGTTGCATAGATGATGTTTTACGGATCATCTTCAAGCCGCTTTCTGACAGTCGCTTCCGGATGCGGCGTTTTGTGGACGGTCTTATTTACGTGGTTCACCTTCGGCAGCGTCTTCTCCCCGTCATCTTTGTTGTAGCGGTGTACCGTGCAAGGACGGGAGTGGAAGAAGTGTCAAAAGATGGAGCTAACTGTTTTAATGACATTCAGACTTTACTTAAATCAATAACGGAGCAGCATCTCCTCATCCCGAAACAACAACAACAAGGCCGGAAATGTGTCCTGTGAAAAACCGTCTGACCAGAACTCTCTAATAACTAAAGTTCCTTGGGTGAATAATGTAAACTCACTACACCGGTATGTTTTAGCGCTTTAATGGCGAGTTTACTGACAGATATAAGTAAGAACTTTACACTACTTTATATTAGAAATGACAACAGCGGAGGATGAATGTCACATAACAAGAAAATAAAGAAAAAGAAGAAGCTTATCAACTACGCAGACGCGCGCACAATTTTTCAGGACTTATGCAGATCCCAAATAGAGATCAGCAGGTACCAGAAGGTAAGAAAAGTTGCTTTTGCATAATATTGCGAAACAAAACGCCAGATAATATGTCTTACCTCGATTGATTGATTGATTTAAGCTTTTATTAGTAGTTTGCACAGTACAGTACATATTCCGTACAATTGACCACTAAATGGTAACACGCGAATATTTTTTTTCAACTTGTTTAAGTCGGGGTCCACGTTAATCAATTCATCAATTACACACACCATAATAATACTCGTATGTTGAAACACAGTACAATCCATCAAGCGGTGCGGCTTCATAGCTTACCAAAGTCGTACTAAAACCTTTTCATAGATTTTTGAGCGCCGTGTGTAATGTTCTATATTTTAAATGGAACGTATCAAATTTTGCTGTTGTTTACTGGAGTCATATTGCAGTCTACACGTATCTCTTATGTGTGAGACTGCCATCATATTGCAGTCCACATGTATCTCTTATGTGTGACTGTCATTTACTGGTCACACTTATTACACCATGTACCAAATAAAATAGCTTCGAGGTGGGTGAGTTCAACAAAAATTATTTCCTTACATTAGGATCACCTAGGCGCACTGTCGATTTTTGAGAAAAAAAAAAAGGATTTTAAATGCGCCTTTTAGTCCGGAAACTAGGGTAACCCATATCTGTCAATAGACTCGCTCTGGAAGTGTTAAAAACTACAAAATGGCTGACGTGAAGAAGACGCTGTCGAAGTGGAGGCTTGCAAATAAGACCGCCCACAAAACTGCCGTCACGGGTTGAAGCAGACATTTTGGAATAGCACGGTAGCCAGCTTAAGTCGTCTGTTTTCACCACATAATTCTGGACATCTGTGTTGGTGAATCTTTTGCAATTTGTTTAATGAACAATGGAGACTGCAAAGAAGAAAGCTGTAGGTGGGATCGGTGCATTAGCGGCTGGCTACGGCAACACAACCAGGAGGACTTTGAGTTGGATAGCAGACGCACTATCCGACGCTAGCCGCAGACCGCACCGATGATCGGGTGAAGTCCTTCGTCGCGCCGTCGATCGCTGGCACGCAGGTGAGCACGGGTGTTGATGAGCAGATGAGGGCTGGCGTAGGTGGAGAGCTAATGTTTTTAGCATAGCTCTGTCGAGGTCCCGTAGCTAAGTTAGCTTCAATGGCGTCATTAGCAACAGCATTGCTAGGCTTCGCCAGGCTGAACAGCATTAACCGTGTAGTTACAGGTCCAGGGTTTAATAGTAATAGTAGTATTGTTGATCTTCTGTCTATCCTTCCAGTCAGGGGCTTATTTCTTCTGTTTCTATCCGCAGTTAAGCATGATGCTATCACGTTAGCTCCGAAGCTAAAGTGCTTCGCCAATGTATTGTCATGGAGATAAAAGTCACTGTGAATGTCCATTTCGCGTTCTCGACTCTCATTTTCAAGAGGATATAGTATCCGAGGTGGTATAAAATACAAATCCTTGATCCACAATAGAAAAAGGAGAAAGTGTGGAATCCAATGAGCCAGCTTGTACCTAAGTTACGGTCAGAGTGAAAAAAAGATACCCCCTGGCGTCCTGCACTGCACTCTAATCCTTCACTCTCACTTTCCTCATCCATGAATCTTTCATCCTCGCTCAAATTAATGGGCTAATCGTCGCTTTCTCGTTCCGAATCGCTCTCGCTGCTGGTGTAACCAATGTGCAAATGTGAGGAGCCCTTCAACCTGTGACGTCATGCTACTTCCGGTACAGGCAAGGCTTTTTTTATCAGCGACCAAAAGCTGCGAACTTTATCGTCCATGTTCTCTACTAAATCCTTTCAGCAAAAATATGGCAATATCGCGAAATGATCAAGTATGACACATAGAATGGATCTGCTATCCCCGTTTAAATAAGAACATCTCATTTCAGTAGGCCTTTAAACCAAAACCTAATGGTCACAATAATTCATGAAGTTAAGCTTTCACTATTTCTTTCATTTCTTTTTATCATACACTTTTTCTTTTTCCTTTCTTTGTTTTTCTTTCATATAATCTTATTCTTTCTATTTATTTGTTTTCTGTTATTTTCCTTTGTCTTTCATTTTTTATTGCATACCATGTTTCTCTTTCTTTCTTCTTTGTTTCATACCATGTTTCTCTTTCTTTTTTGTTACGTTCGGGTTGCATTGCTGCAAAGGTGTTCTTATAATGCGGACAAGGACAGGAAGCAGCAAGAGCAGCTTGCAGGTATGATTCCGTTTATTCCATATAACAGGCAAAAACATAAAAAGCGCGTCGCTCGGAGGCGCCCGGGGATCCCCAAAGCAAAGACTTAAGTTTAGGACGGAGGGGTAAAAAAACAAAAGCTATAGCAGGCAAGCTTGACCAAAGGTAAACAAAAGTAAAAGTTATAACAGAAAGAGTGAATGTGATCCAGCGACTTGTGGCTGGGAGAAACCAAGTTATAACGGGCAGTGATTTGGCAAAAACAGCTGGTGTGAACACTAATTACTAAACAATAGCAGGTGTGGAGAATTAGTGTCCACGGCAACCAAAAGTAAATGAAAGGAAAGACGGTAGAGAACGGAAACAGACTAAAACATAGGAAAAAAGCCACTAAACATAAATCAAGTCTTGACCCGGCAATCTTTATTTTTCTTTCTTCTTTCCTTTATACAATCTTTTTCTTTCCCTCATTTTTCTCTTTGCTCCTTTCTTTCTTTCCTTCTTCATAGAATTTGTGTCTTTCTTTCTTTTTTCCCCTCTCTTTTATTTTACGTTCTTTTTAATTTTTTGTATTTATTAATTTATTTACATTTACATATTTTTTTATATATTTACTGGACATTCTCTTGTTTGCTTCAGCTTTGGATACTTTGTATGTGTAAGCAGGGGCGCCGCTAGGGATTTTGGGCCCCATGAAAAGAATCTTTACAGGGCCCCCATTATTTTTTCTGTACTATAATATCATCATCATTAGGGGCCTCTCTGGGCCCCCCTCCATCATGGGCCCCTAGAATCCGTCTCCTTTACCCCCCCTTTTCGGCGCCCCTGTGTGTAAGTAATATGCAACTATGGTTATTTGATACTTTTTTATAATAAAAAAATGGGCTGTTTTGGACTACAATATTGTTTAGTTGAGGACACTTACCAGAATTTCCAGACTATAACCCGCAACTTTTTTCCCACGTTTCAGACCCTGCTGCTCATACAATGCTGCGGCTAATTTATGGCTTTTTCAGGGTTCACGTGCTTCACATTCCTTAAATAAATTTAGCTTCGTCCCAGACCAATGAACTTGCTCACATTAAATCAAATGCACGCACACGATCATTCAGTCAACCATTTAGCGCGTTATGCACTCACCCTCATCACGACAAAGACACGGCCAAATGCATAGAATGTAGCTTTGATGGTTGAAGGCGATCGACGTTGCTTTAAAAAAAGGAAATAGAGCTGCAGCACGCAAGGGAAATCCACCATTGCCAACGTGTTTCGAAAAGCTGGACTGCTGCGTATTGAAGAAGACGGAACAAGCTCGGAGCAAATTCGCCTCAAAACTAAAGTGAAAGTGACAATGAGGCTTAGAACATGTGAAACAGAGCTCAAGGGCATTACCAAGGGTATTTGTTTTAAAGACGTGGACGACATCAAGATGGCCGTGACGATTGGGCTGTGAAAGACCCCGAAAGAATCCTTCCAGGAGTGCATTAAAGTGTGGCAGAGAATGCTGGGAAAGGGTGTTAAAACCCCAAGGGATTACTTCAAAGGGGCATCAGCCCTGTAACTTTTCTACAAAACGCTTAAAAAAAAATAAAAAATAAAAATGGGGCAAAATTGCAGTGTATGCAAAAAATTGAGAGTACAAAAACCGAGGTGTAACTGTATGTGAACCATTCAGAATTTGTATTGCATTTTTACTTTTTAGCTGGTGGTTTGTTTCATTTAGGTACATTAAGGGCACAACAAAACAGAACCAATTAAACTTGTATCTTAACTTCAAATTTGACCTTTTTGCTTCTTCTGATTCATTTACAAAAAAATAACCAACTACTCAAACTTGAAGTAAAACTTGTATATGTGTAATGTCTAACTCTTAAAAAAGAAAAAAAAATATTTGGATGAAAGAAATAGGATGAATGTCACACCTTTTTGCACATGAAGTCTAAATTTAAAGTTGTAAAGTACACAGTCTTCAAAACTTTGTTTTTCTGGTTAAAGTCTGTCAGTTGATGCTTGTTTATGGCGCCACAGGCCTGTGCGGTGGATAATTAATAATAGTCTGATTCATATGCTTCCAAATGTACACGCCTGCTCCAAAGGAGGACACATAACAGCAAAGCTTCCAAAATCTGATCCGATTGAAGACTTTGTGGGTTTTTCTTCCAGCTCACAGAGTAACAGGAGCACAGCACAACACATGACTTATGTCACATGTTTAACTGATTATGACAAAAAAAAATATATATATATATATATATATATATATATATATATATATATATATATATATATACTCATAACTGATGTCACTTGGAGCCAAAATAAACAGTGAATATTCTCATCAATGGAAGTTATTGTATTCTTGAATGGATTACAAGTTGGCAAGCGATCAAATGTGAACATTAAAACATACATTTTGTCATTGTACTTTATTACTACAGCCAGGGCCGCATTAACCTAAGCCCCCCCCCCCCCCCCCATCCTTCCTAAAAAAAAACCCTCAACAACCAACTTCAACATCCCCCCTTGTCCCGAAAACACAGATTGAAAAAAAAAAAAAAAGATTTTACTCAACAGAATAGCAACAATGCAAAAATGTCATCCAGTTTAAAAATAATTTTGTTAATGAATGCATCTCCGCGAAGGGCGCATGCACGCCTGTGTGAGTGTAACAGAAGCCAGTCATCTTCAAGAATAGTGCTGGCAATTTAGCTCAGTAGTCAGCACGCTGGCCTCTCACAACGGCGACCTGGGTTTGCGCCCTGCTCGAAGCAGCAGGAAAAAAACAACGCAGCCGAGAAAGAGTGTACACAATTGCCTTGAGCCCAAGTAAGCCAGTGCATGAGTTAATGAGTTATGAGTTATTGATATTATACTGTACATACTTTTATTATTGATTATTATAATTTTAGCATTTAATTTAATTTAATTTTAATTAATTACTATATCACATATCAATTTACATTTATATAATTGATACAATATATGATATTGATATAATCTATGTATACATATAATTTAGATATATATATACATATTTTGTATATACAGTATAAACATATAAAATATATATCTATACATGTATGTTTTTTTCCCACTCCTTTTGAGTGCCCCTTGTGATTTTTCAATAGTCGTGAATGCATTTTTTGTCAATTAAAGGGGTACTGCACTTTTGTTTTTAAATTTTACCTATCGTTTGCAATCACTATGAGGGACAATTTTGTTGAGCTTTTATGTCATCTTACTTACTAAATCACAGTAACAATCTAAATGTTATTTGGTCACTGCACCTTAACTGTAATCTCAACACCCACCTGACCTATGCCCTATATATATATATATATATATATATATATATATATATATATATATATATATATATATATATATATATATATATATATATATATATACATATATATACATACATACATACATACATACATACATACATATATATATATATATATATATATATATATATATATATATATATATATATATATATATATATATATATATATATATATATATATATATACATATATATACATACATACATACATACATACATACATACATACATATATATATATATATATATATATATATATATATATATATATATATATATATATATATATATATATATATATATATATTTATGTACACATGTATATATACAGTATATATGTATGTATTTATTTATATACATACATACATAAATACATATATATATGTATGTATTTATGTATACATATATACTGTATATATACATATACATATATATATATATATATATATATATATATATATATATATATATATATATATATATATATATATATATATATATATATATATATATATATATATATATATATATATATATATATACTTACATATATACCAGTGACGTGCAGCCACTAGAGGCAGGTGAGGCAGGGCCTCACTGGCCATCATGGAAAGAAAAAAATTTTAAAATAATTTTTTTTTTATTAAATTGTTATATTTATCCAGTGATTATACTATAAAGTTATTTTCCATTTGACTTCACCAGTTTTAGATTATTTTTATTCAAAATCGCTGAATTTTCACATTTGCTGAGAAGAGACGGTGCGGTGCGGTGATCAGCAGCCAGTTGAGGCACTTGTGCCTCACCATGGATTGCGGACTCGGCTAACTGCTGGCCTGCTGTGCAGTGAGACCGTATTGCTATATGAACTACACTACCGTTCAAAAGTTTGGGGTCACATTGAAATGTCCTTATTTTTGAAGGAAAAGCACTGTACTTTTCAATGAAGATAACTTTAAACTAGTCTTTACTTTAAAGAAATACACTCTATACATTGCTAATGTGGTAAATGACTATTCTAGCTGCAAATGTCTGGTTTTTGGTGCAATATCTACATAGGTTGTATAGAGGCCCATTTCCAGCAACTATCACTCCAGTGTTCTAATGGTACAATGTGTTTGCTCATTGGCTCAGAAGGCTAATTGATGATTAGAAAACCCTTGTGCAATCATGTTCACACATCTGCAAACAGTTTAGCTCGTTACAGAAGCTACAAAACTGACCTTCCTTTGAGCAGATTGAGTTTCTGGAACATCACATTTGTGGGGTCGATTAAACGCTCAAAATGGCCAGAAAAAGAGAACTTTCATCTGAAACTCGACAGTCTATTCTTGTTCTTAGAAACGAAGGCTATTCCACAAAATTGTTTGGGTGACCCCAAACTTTTGAACGGTAGTGTATATTATACATTTCCATAGTTTAGTTAGCTGAGGTATATAATGTACAGTGTATTTTGTCAACAACTGTATGTGTGTAACGTGTTTCTTGTGCTGAGCAATCATAAAACTGCTGCGAAGACGCACTGTGTGAGGCTCGCAGTAATCCTGCCTCCTGGTGGTAGAGAATGCAACCCCCGCCGTAGAATGCACTCCCTGACGGGTGTGTTATATCAACTAAAGCCCACACTTAAACTTTCCACGTGCAAGATTTAATCTATTTAAAAAGGTTATTTAATAAGAAGCCAAAAAGTGCAAAAACAACAATGCTCGCGCCGGAGGAGCCGTGAACGACTGCAGGGACACAACATTATGTACACCTGCAGACTGCAGCACGGATTTCATATTTCTTTCATTCACAACTCCTCCAACACAAACATTATTGTTTTTGCACTTTTTGGCTTCTTTTAGAACTGCTGCATTTTTTGGTTGGGTTGTTTATTTATTTTGAGTAATACAATAGTACATTTCTAAAAGGGGAGGAATGTAATAGAGTGATCTATGTTTGTCTGTTGCCATCTCCTGGTTAATGTTGGCTATAGCGTACTGGGGTTACTTTTTGGTTGACCAACGATTTACGTGGTGTTGCGCACCTGACGTCAAGTGTGTTGAGTCTGTTCTGAAGTCTACAGTAAAGAGACATACTTCATCACCTCGCCTGGTTATTGCCTCCAACCCAATATACTGTATTACATAAAGGTAAGACCATAATAACGTTTTTTTTATTAAATGTGCTTTTTTTTGTGTGCTACAGTTTGTATGTGTAAAGTAAAGTTAAGTTAAAGTACCAATGATTGTCACACACACACTAGGTGTGGTGAAATGTGTCCTCTGCATTTGACCCATCCCCTTGATCACCCCCTGGGAGGTGAGGGGAGCAGTGGGCAGCAGCGGTGCCGCGCCCGGGAATAATTTTTGGTGATTTAACCCCCAATACCAACCCTTGATGCTGAGTGCCAAGCAGGGAAGAATGCTGGTATGAGCTTTTAAACATAACCTGTTAACTGCTGCCAATCAAATGGTGAATAAGATACTCTTTAGGGTTCATATGTTTGTAAATCTGACTGTGATGAAGTCAGTGCCTCACCAGCAATGAACTTCACCGCACGTCACTGATACATACATACATACATACATACATATATATATATATATATATATATATATATATATATATATATATATATATATATATATATATATATATATATATATATATATATATATATATATATATATATATATATATATATACAGTGGGGCAATAATACTTTTTTGCCCCACTGTATATATATATATATATATATATATATATATATATATATATATATATATATATATATATATATATATATATATATATATATATATATATATATATATATATATATACGGTTGATTGGCAACACTAAATTGGCCCTAGTGTGTGAATGTGAGTGTGAATGTTGTCTGTCTATTTGTGTTGGCCCTGCGATGAGGTGGCGACTTGTCCAGGGTGTACCCCGCCTTCTGCCCGATTGTAGCTGAGACAGGCTCCAGCGCCCCCCGCGACCCCAAAGGGAATAAGCGGTAGAAAATGGATGGATGGATATAAATATACATAAACATATATATACATATACATATATACATATAAACATATATATACATACATACATACATACACATATATATATATATATATATATATATATATATATATATATATATATATATATATATATATATATATATATATATATATATATATATATATATATATATATACATACATATATATATATATTTATGTATACATGTATATATACAGTATATATGTATGTATTTAGGTATACATGTATATATATACATACATATATACATACATACATAAATACATACATATATATGTATGTATTTATGTATACATATATATTTATATATATATATATATATACATACATATATACTTACATGTATACACATACATACATACATATATATATATATATATATATATATATATATATATATATATATATATATATATATATATATACACACACATATATATATATATATATATATACATATATATATATATATATATATATATATATATATATATATATATATATATATATATATATATATATGTATATATATATATATGTATATATATATATATATATATATATATATATATATATATATATATATATATATATATATATATATATATATATATATATATATATATATATATATATATATATATATATATATATATATATTTCTTAAGGCTGTCAAAGTTAACGCGATGATAACGCGTTAATTATAATTTTCAGTAACGGCACTAATTTTTTTAACAGCCGATTACCGCACACCTGTCCATTTTGACCCTTGGGGAGTGGGGGAACTTGGCTGTAGTTCCCTTGTTATTCATGAGCCACAAGCGAGTATAAATCAACAAAGGAAAGTTCTCCCGACAAGAAAGGACTCTTTTTTGCTGTGAGAAGAGGCGACAGCAAACGCCTGCTGCACGCATAGGTCAGGTGGGTGTTGAGATTACAGTTAAGGTGCAGTGACCAAATAACATTTAGTTACTGTGATTTAGTAAGTAAGATGACATAAAAGCTCAACAAAAATGAAAGACGGTCGGCAGGAGGTCAAAAGGATACTTTTTTTTTTAAATTGCAAACAGTCGATCCAACACCAAGTGTCAAGACACTTTCTCAAACCAATCACACACTTTTCCGGCTTCAAAATAAAAGTGCTACGCAATACATTACGGTTTAACTGCATTTACAAAATGAAAATGTCTTGCATTACAACCATGCTTTGTCTCTAGG
Organism: Entelurus aequoreus; assembly: GCF_033978785.1. Lineage (NCBI taxonomy): Eukaryota > Metazoa > Chordata > Actinopteri > Syngnathiformes > Syngnathidae > Entelurus > Entelurus aequoreus. The sequence continues at coordinate 53,772,906 of NC_084735.1, forward strand.
GGTGGATCCGGTACTTTTTTGGCACCGACCGAAACCAGCTGGTACTACCGGGCACCGATTCACCTAAGACCCAGCAGTGACATGTTTTGGTACCTGGGTTGCGCGTGACGTCATGTCTGCTTGAATTAGCACTTAAGAGGAAAACAGGCGATTTCGAAGCAGACATGCTCTTAGTAATCTTGCAACCCATCAATGTTACATGATAAAAACCCAAACATGCCAAATAGAAAAGGCTCTAAAGTGTGGCTCGTTTTTTCCAAATGCGATGTCGATGCAGATTACGCCTTTGTGACGCCAAAATCAAGGAATGTGGCGGGAATACTTCCAATCTGAGGAAGCACCTGGCTAAACACAAGATTTTTCACATGGCTAAAGAGTGCAGCCAAGTTAGATGTACGGCTGCAACTTCTGCTTTTGGCACCTTTAGCGACTCGGCTGCAGCCAACAACAAGGGGGAAGAAATGGAACATTTGGTGACGATAACAGCGACTTCGTCATCCTCTACGTCTGCTCCAGGTAAAAAGTATAAGAATATGTTAGCTTTCAATTTTAAAGGCCAACTGAAATGAAATGTTCCTATTTAAAGGGGGATAGCAGGTTCATTCTGAGTTATACTTGATAATTTCGCGATATTGCCATATTTTTGCCTAAAGGATTTAGTAGAGAACATCGACGATAAAGTTTGCAACTTTTGGTCGCTGATAAAAAAGCCTTGCCTGTACCGGAAGTAGCGTGACGTCACAGGTTGTGGAGCTCCTCACATCTGCACATTGTTTACAATCATGGCCAGCAGCAGCGAGAGCGATTCGGACCGAGAAAGCGACAATTACCCCATTAATTTGAGCGAGGATGAAAGATTTGTGGATGAGGAAAGTGAGAGTGAAGGATTAGAGGGCAGTGGAAGCGATTCAGATAGGAAAGATGCTGTGAGAGGCGGATGGGACCTGATATTCAGCTGGGAATGACTAAAACAGTAAATAAACACAAGACATATATATACTCTATTAGCCACAACACAACCAGGCTTATATTTAATATGCCACAAATTAATCCGCATAACAAACACCTCCCCCCTCCCGTCCATATAACCCACCAATACAAATCAAACACCCGCACAACACACTCAATTCCACAGCCCAAAGTACCGTTCACCTCCGTAAAGTTCATACAGCACATATATTTCCCAAAAGTTACGTACGTGACATGCACATAGCGGCACGCACGTACGGGCAAGCGATCAAATGTTTGGAAGCCAAAGCTGTACTCACGGTAGCGCGTCTGCTATCCAACTCAAAGTCCTCCTGGTTGTGTTGCTGTAGCCAGCCGCTAATACACCGATCCCACCTACAGCTTTCTTCTTTGCTGTCTTCATTGTTCATTAAACAAATTGCAAAAGATTCACCAACACAGATGTCCAGAATACTGTGGAATTTTGCGATGAAAACAGACGACTTAATAGCTGGCCACAATGCTGTCCCAATATGTCCGCACAATCCGTGACGTCACGCGCAAACGTCATACCGAGACGTTTTCAGCAGAATATTTCGCTGGAAATTTAAAATTGCACTTTATAAGTTAACCCGGCCGTATTGGCATGTGTTGCAATGTTAAGATTTCATCATTGATATATAAACTATCAGACTGCGTGGTCGGTAGTAGTGGGTTTTTAGTAGGCCTTTAACTATCAGTAGTTATCATACACAGCTCGGTTCCTAGTACTGTACTTTGTAATGTTAATGTTAAGTTTTTGCTTCACTTTCATTTGTAGTTTACAAAATATTTCAGCCAGCCAGAATTTTTTTTCCCAAAACCATTAAAGTATTTTATAACATGTTCTGGTTGAGTCCTCAATTACAAAATGATTAGCATGAATATTACAGTTTATAAATTAACAAAGAAGGTTAACACATTGCCATGCAGCAATATGAAGACCCTTAACTTGCACAACATGTAATGCACAGAATATCAGAAGCATTTGTTCAGTTAAATATCACAGATTACAGCAGGGATAGGCTACGGCCCCCCGTGACCCAAAAAAGGGACAAGCGGTAGAAATTGGATGGGTGGATAAACCATAAGCATCATTATATCGAATTGTAACTAGCTATACATCTACTAGATACGAGGTCAAGGGTGGACACTCCCCTTTCCTCTCCCTTCTCTCTCCTGCTTGCTTCTTTGTCTTGTCTTAACTTTCTTGTTGCCTCTTTTTGCACTGCTCTCCAAATCTAAACATTGGAACTATTTAACTGGCCTCAACGAAATTGACAAGATCTTGGATTTGGGGGAACCTGCTTGTCGTGACGGAGCGGTGGTTGCTGGACACACGAGTGCCGCGTGCCTGGCGACCCTTTCAGTCGAGGACGTGAAGATATATACCTAATCGGAATTATGACATCAGGACGTCTGCTGATTGGAGTAAGCGTTGCTCTGGTTTGTCGACAAATTGGAAGTTGCTGGCAGTCTTCAAAGTACCCCAAAGCTGACACAAATGATTGGAGGATGCGGGAAGAACTGTGGACACTCTTGTGATTTGGATCACATCGGACTGTCTGCCCTGCAGGATGAATTTTGAGGATCAGTCATAGACAACTTAGAGTGAAAACCACATTTTTATTTTCACTCGCATACAAAACATTCTAACTTGGATTGTTTCCCCGGCTTCGAGACTCTCCCGAAGGACAGTGCGGCGAAGACACAACAAACTCCCTTCTTGTCTCTCATGGACACACACCTGTTGTAGTTGACTTTGGACTAGCGACTGCACGACATCAAGGCCGCGGAACAGAGACACGCGGCAGGCTTACACACACACATGCATCCACAAAAATATATGCCACCCACACATACCCCGCCCCCCATCGAACGCCCTTGAAGCGAATCCCTTAGGGGTGATGGACAGATGGACAGCACCTGAAGAGCTGCAGCCTACCACCGTGGCCCCCCACCCCCTCAGCTCTGTTGCTAGTCTCGAGATGTTGTAATATGTATATGTGCTTTGCTATGGAGGTTTTTTCCCACTCCAGACTGGGCCCCCTTAGGAGCCCAGTCTAGATTGTATTTTTTTACTTATCCTTCCAGCGTTGACCTTTTTCCCATCTTTTACGGGGCACCTTTCTGCGACCCATTAACGTTCCTGTTCTGTAACCCTGTACACTGTTTTTCTTTGTCAACCCTTGAACGAGTTTGTCTTGAAAACAAAGTTTTGTTGCACTTGTGCAATGACAATAAAGACCTACCTACCTACCTACCATTTTATCACGCAGTATAATGATGAGTAATATAACATTATTAATAAAACAATAAAGCCAAAGTAATTATCACATACATGTTTGTTTCTATTTTTGACCCATAAATGTTCTGTACTAAGAATTAGGACTGATGAGACAAGGTGCTGAGTGTTCTTGCAAGGTGTCTGTGAGGACGTGTATAGATGTTTGGACAAAAAACGTAAGCACTGACAGCACAAACAAGGCCTCTGTGTTGAGAGGGGGAGACCGTAGATGTTTTCAAAACAAATCCCACATGGAACCTGGCTTGCGAAAATTTTTGTTTTAAACTCAAAGGCTACCGCAAGTTTCAGGTTTCATAGCATGCAATTTTGGTTAAAATTTTACTGTTGAACTCCAATGAGGTAATATAAATACAATAAGTCACAAGCAGTTTGGGAATACATCCAGCAGAGTCTGAGATTTCTGATCAAAACATATCTTCTCTGAGGGAAAACCCACACACTTGTGCGACAGTAGGAGTGCTTGGGGAAATTTGGCCATTATACTTTTATCAGTGGCGGAGCAGAAAGGGGCTACTGTAGAAATACGTTCACAGGAACTTTTTAGTGCCCTGTCATTTATAAATTAACATTATACATGCGCGATGTTAGCATAGTTCAAAAGGACATTATAGTGTGGCGGGCTTCAGTCACAGACGCAATAGTCAAACTTATTTTTGCTGACTTCAATTACAAGATTAATACTTTATGTTCAAATGAGAAACATCTCAGCATGTCTAGAGAGGTCAACTATGTTCACAAACTGTAATGGGTGTATTTAAGTATGACAGGAATCAATGATGATCATAACTAGTGGCAGACATACTGTACATATACAAGTACTGTACATATACAGACATACACTCATGCATATAATTACATTTCATCAAACATATATTAACGTTGTTGCCCTAGGGGAAAGTGGGTAAAACACGGCACACTGACAAAGCTTAACCTATTGTTACTATAACAATCTACAAGGTTAATATGGCTGGCTTCTCTTTCTTCCCCTCCATTTATCTGCTTTCTTTTGTATTTCAAGTTATCATTACATATATGTATTGTTGCATTTGAACAATTGCATTATTGGTATTATTCATTATCAATAGCGCAATATCGGTTGGTATTAGTATTGCTCCATTTGTAGTGTAATAATGTTCATTGTCATTTCTGTATTATTATCTATTTCACTAACTGCTTCTTTGCTATGACTTTTACTATCATATTTGTACATATTTTATTTGCTGATGTTGTTCTATTGTTGTTGTTGTTATTGTTGTGTTTGCTGTTGTTGTTTTTGTCTCTCTGTCTTATCCCCCTCTTCTCCCCACAATTTCCCCCTCGGTCTTCCTTTTTTTCTCTTTCTATCCTCTCCTTCTCCGGCCCGGCTGCACCAAATAATATTTTAAATCCATTTAATAAAGTCAAATACAAATAAGGCAACAAGAGAAATATCCCACACTTCTCTTTTGTAAAGTAAATTTGTACATCTACATTAACAATATGATTTGCCTGACAAGCTGGACAGGACAAAAAAAAAAGAGAGAAACATCTCAGTATATCTGGAGAGGTCAACTATGTTCACAAACTGTATTGAGTGTATTTAAGTATGACAGGAATCAATGATCTTAACTAGTGGCAAACATTTAACATTTTGGAATGTGGAAAATTGTTGGCTAGAATAGTTTGAATGTGTTGAGAACTGCAAAAAAATAATATTCACTCTAATGAGAAAAGGACAAGCGGTAGAACATGGATGGATGAATAGTTTTTAATCCGTAGAGAAATGTGGAAGTAAAAATAATTCTTAAGCCTTAAGGTAAAATTTAATTTTTTTTTCTAAATATGGAATTTCTGTGGAAAATTGTGAATTTACTCAATCGAAAATTAGTAAGTTGAAATGTCCTAAATAGTTGAATGTTTTCATGTTGGAATGATTTGAGAAATTTTGAAGAAGTAACTGTCAAAAATGGGTCAAAATCAAAATACAAAATTAATTTGATTGATTGATTGAAACTTTTATTAGTAGATTGCACAGTACAGTACATATTCCGTACAATTGACCACTAAATGGTAACACCCGAACTTGTTTAAGTCGGGGTCCACGTTAATCAATTCATGGTAATCTTGGTACAATTGTTTCTATCTTTTTGAGCACACACTTAACACCCTACTAGGGTGGGTACCTTTCACATTTGAACTGACACGGTACCACAGCCTAGGAAAAGTACCACTTTTCTGTATTTTTGTGTGTCCATGTGGTAATATTTTAAAAATTTGTTTAATAATAAAATCTCAAAGTTTTTATTCAACATGTAAGAGTGAGGTGATAATGATAACTGTACCTCTTTTTTTCTTACACTTCCGGATCTCATTTGCGAGTATGCATTCCGTTTGGCTTGTCCTAGGCGTGGTGCAGTAGCCATAGGCCATTAAGTTGAATGTGCCAGTCCTGTCTTTTGTTGAGTCCTACAAAGTGTTTATACTGCAAGTATTGTACTTATTATACACTAACTGTCTGCTTGTAAAGTGCATCTTAGTTGTAGTTTTCAATACCAAATTCTGAGGTGTTTAAATCACCATGTAAAATCACTAATATAAATCAGCAGCATGTCTATGGCATATCCAACGTAAATTAGCAGCAAGCTAGCTTGAAAAGTGGAACTTTACTTTTTAGCGCTTTTCATCAGGCTTGCTTGCTTTGTTGGAATGGAAAATTATTTAAAAAATTAACATACTTTTTTTTTGTTAAGACGCCTGCAAACGGACATGACGTCATGTGCAACAAAGGTATCAAAATATGGTACCGTTTGATTTTACGTGAATCCATACCAGATTTGGTCGATACTTGTAAAAGTACCAATTTCCACACACATCCCTACACACTACCTGCAAATAAATACTATTTTAGTATATATTTTTTTATTACTTTTATATTTTTATTTGTATTCTTATTTGTACAGTAGGCTACTGTCTGTAAATGTGGCGGATGTCCAAAAAAGATGATTGAGGCAAGGATGATAATAATAATATATGACAGACAATTCTTGAGTACGATGAACGTTATTGGAGGTCAACAAGGCAGGGAAACGGAAGGCGACAATGAAGTACAATCCGGCGACTTCCTGCTGCTGTGCTTTAAAGCAGTGGTCCCCAACCACCGGGCCGCGGATTGGTACCGGACCGCACAAGAAATAAAAAAATAAAACAAAATATATATATTTTTTATTTTTTTTATTAAATCAACATAAAAAACACAATATATACATCATATATCAATATAGATCAATACAGTCTGCAGGGATACAGTCCGTAAGCACACATGATTGTATATATTTCTGGGGAAAAAAAATACATAAAAAAATAAAAAAAAAAAAAAAAAAAAAATATATATATATATATTTTCAACCCCCTTCCCCCGGTCCGTGGGACAAATTTTCAAGCGTTGACCGGTCCGCAGCTACAAAAAGGTTGGGGACCACTGCTTTAAAGGACCACTAATTACAGAGCATGTGTGAGTCGTTGCTAAGCACACTTTACACTCTACTTGCATACAAACACTCACGTAAGAGCATGACCGCATTAAATGGAGAGTTGAAGTGAAATGCTTGAGGGCTCTCTCTCAACATGGCACGCAGCGTTGCAGAAGGACTCCCGCGCAGACGCCTCAAGGGCTTTTTAAGGCGAAATAAAACCTACCCTGTGACGATTATACTGATTCAACTGCACCCATGTTTAATGATAATATCTCTGATCATCTCCAGTCATGATACATTAGATTCCATAAATAAATGTAATACCTAAGATTAATCGTTTTTAACTACTTCAAAATGACTGAATTTCCAAACAGACATATGGTACCAATAGCAAGCAATTCTTTCCAATTCCAGCTCCAATCACAGTTGGCCGCAATGCAAGTGAAAAAGAAAAAAAACACAGACCAGAGTTTTTCTTCAAATATTGTTTTCCAGATCTTCAGTGTTGCCTTCAATGAACTCTTACAAAATAGAAGTCACATATACACTGTAGCTATCAGCACTTCTTTTCTGAACAAATAAGAATGATGTGTATCAGCAGTTATTTTCCAATAGAACATTCTTCAGTTTTGACTGTGTTTGGACTGCATTTATAACAAACATTTACACATATTCATTTGTTTATGTATTGCATCAGATGCTGATGCGTCACCTGTTGTTGCTGCTACCTAATCTCAGCGCTGCTTTCAACACCTTTGATCGTAACATTCACATGAGGTCGGTGAGTGAGCACATGAGAGCGGTGAGTTAATACATGAGAGCGGTGCGAGAACACATGAGAGCGTTGAGTGAACACATGAGAGCAGTGAGTGAATACAGTTGAGCGGTGAGTGAATACATGAGAGCGGTGAGTGGACACATGAGAGCAATGAGTGAATACATGAGAGTGGTGAGTAAACACATGAGAGCGGTGAGTGAGCACATAAGAGCGGTGAGTTAACAAATGAGAGCGGTGCGAGAACACATGAGAGCGGTGAGTGAACACATGAGAGCAGTGAGTGAATACATGAGCGTGGTGAGTGAATATATGTGAGCAGTGAGTGAATACATGTGAGCGGTGAGTGAATACATGAGACCGGTGAGTGGACACATGAGAGCGGCGAGTGAATACACGAGAGCGGGGAGTGAGCACATGAGCGGGGTGAGTGAAAACATGAGAGCAGTGAGTGAATACATGTGAGCAGTGAGTGAATACATGAGAGTGGTGAGTGGACACATGAGAGCGGAGAGTGAATACATGAGAGCGGTGAGTGAGCACATGAGAGCGGTGAGTGAATACATGAGAGCGGTGAGTGAATACATGTGAGCGGTCAGTGAATACATGAGAGTGGTGAGTGGAAACATGAGAGCGGTGAGTGAATACATGAGAGTGGTGAGTGAGCACATGAGAGCGGTGAGTGAGCACATGAGAGCGGTGAGTGAATACATGAGAGTGGTGAGTGAACATATGAGAGATTTGAGTGAACACATGAGAGCAGTGAGTGAATACATGAGAGCGGTGAGTAAACACATGAGTGCGGTGAGCGGACACATGGGAGCGGTAAGTGAACACATGAGAGCGGTGAGTGGACACATGAGAGCGGTGAGTAAACACATGAGAGCGGTGAGTGAGCACATAAGAGCGGTGAGTTAACAAATGAGAGTGGTGCGAGAACACATGAGAGCGGTGAGTGAACACATGAGAGCAGTGAGTGAATACATGTGAGCGGTGAGTGAATACATGAGACCGGTGAGTGGACACATGAGAGCGGCGAGTGAATACACGAGAGCGGGGAGTGAGCACATGAGCGGGGTGAGTGAATACATGAGAGCAGTGAGTGAATACATGTGAGCAGTGAGTGAATACATGAGAGTGGTGAGTGGACACATGAGAGCGGAGAGTGAATACATGAGAGCGGTGAGTGAGCACATGAGAGCGGTGAGTGAATACATGAGAGCGGTGAGTGAATACATGTGAGCGGTGAGTGAATACATGAGAGTGGTGAGTGGACACATGAGAGCGGTGAGTGAATACATGAGAGTGGTGAGTGAGCACATGAGAGCGGTTAATGAGCACATGAGAGCGGTGAGAGAACACATGAGAGTGATGGGTAAACACATGAGAGCGGTGAGTGAGCACATGAGAGTGGTGAGTGAATACATGAGAGCGGTGAGTGAATACATGTGAGCAGTGAGTGAATACATAAGAGTGGTGAGTGGACACATGAGAGCGGTGAGTGAATAATTGAGAGCGATGAGTAAACACATGAGAGCGGTGAGTGAATACATAAAAGCGATGAGTAAAACACATGAGAGCGGTGAGTGAGCACAAGAGAGCAGTGAGTGAATACATGAAAGCGGTGAGTGAGCACATGAGAGTGGTGAGTGAATACATGAGAGCGATGAGTAAACACGAGAGCGGTGAGTGAGCACATGAGAGTGGTGAGTGGACACATGAGAGCAGTGAGTGAATACATGAGAGTGGTGAGTGGACACATGAGAACAGTGAGTGAATACATGAGAGTGGTGAGTAAACCCATGAGGGCGTTGAGTAAACGCATGAGAGTGGTGAGTAAACACATGAGAGCGGTGAGTGAGCACATGAGAGTGGTGAGTGAACACATGAGAGCGTTGAGTAAACGCATGAGAGTGGTGAGTAAACACATGAGAGCGGTGAGTGAGCACATGAGAGTGGTGAGTGAACACATGAGAGCGGTGTGTGAATACATGTGAGCGGTGAGTGAATACATGAGGGTGGTGAGTGAACACATAAGAGCAGTGAGTGGACACATGAGAGTGGTGAGTGAACACACATGAGAGCGACGAGTGGACACATGAGAGCGGTGAGTAAATACATGTGAGCGGTGAGTGAGCACTTGAAAGCAGTGAGTGAGCACATGAGAGCAGTGAGTGAACACATGAGAGCGGTGAGTAAACACATGAGAGCGGTGAGTGAGCACATGAGAGCGGTGAGTAAACACATGAGAGCGGTGAGTAAACACATGAGAGCGGTGAGTGAGCACATGAGAGCGGTGAGTGAATACATGAGAGCGGTGAGTAAACACATGAGAGCGGTGAGTGAGCACATGAGAGCGGTGAGTGAATGCATGAGAGTGGTGAGTGAACATATGAGAGATTTGAGTGAACACATGAGAGCAGTGAGTGAATACATGAGAGCGGTGAGTAAACACATGAGTGCGGTGAGCGGACACATGAGAGCGGTAAGTGAACACATGAGAGTGGTGAATGAACACATAGTGAACGCATCAAATCTCGTGTCAGAATGTCAGATTTAGGCCATGTCTACATTAAGCTGAATAACTCCTTAAACAAATAATTATTTAGCCTAAACCCCGTGTCAGACACTAACCCATCTTTAAGGTTCCCTTCCTTGAATAATTTTTTACACGGGTAAGTGTGCCGTCTATTTCTTGAATCTCCAGCTCTTAGCTTTGTATGGACTCATTGATCGTTTATAAACGGAGTTCGGAGAGGAAGTGACGTCAGAAAGAATGCGCCACACACAGGAAGTGACGTCAGAAAGAATGCGCCACACACAGGAAGTGACGTCAGAAAGAATGCGCCACACACAGGAAGTGACGTCAGAAAGAATGCGCCACACACAGGAAGTGACGTCAGAAAGAATGCACCACAGCCAGCTTCATAACAACCGGTTTCCACTCGGAGGTAACCACTGTAAAGATGGAGGCGTGTCATCCAGACATGTCCGTGTTTTTTTCCTTCTTCTACATCTACAGATGCTTGTAGAAATCACACATGAATACCTTACAACAGGGGTGTCCAAAGTGCGGCCCGGGGGCCATTAGCTGCCCGCAGCTAATTGTTTATCGGCCCGCCACACATTCTGGAAATGCTATTGCAAAAATAAAAAAGAACATTAAAAAAAGTGGAATGAGGTGAAATCTAACGAGAAAAAGTTGCAATGTTGACACAAAGCTGTCATGGAGGCTGTTTTTTTTTCTTATGTCTTTCTTTATTTTATTTTTTTTTGCTATTGCTCCAAAAAAAAAAATAATGACAAAAAAATCCATGTTATAATGAATTATTTTCAAAGCTCCAATTAGTTCAAATATTTCACTTTAAAAAAATTTATGTGGTAAATATTGCATATATTGTGTAGTTGCCATATAAAAACAAAGTTTTCTTTGACAAAAGAGCATAAAACAAACAAAATAATAGTTTAAACGTAAAATCGACAGATATATCTGAAGTTGATCTCGTAACTTAAGTGTTGAAAGTATTAAAAAAAAAAAACTAATAAAAATGTATCACTTTATGAGTGGGGCACCTTTTGGATACCAAATATACTTTAGTGGTATTTTATTTATCTTTTCACTGTGATGACTCAAAAATATTAAATCATTAAAATCAATGGTGTCCTGCATTATTGATCTTTTAGGGCTCTAATTACTAAATATTGCATATTTCAGTTCTGTTTTTGACAGAAAAGCCATAAAACCTTTTTTTTTTTTAGTGTTGATATAAAGATTTACTGTAAGCGTTAAATAAAAAATAATAAAAATTAGACTTATTTTTAACATTTTAATAACTGAGACCCTTTATGGTCCCCGGGACCCCTAAAGGTAAAATCAATAAAAAAATGCCACATATTTTGTTATGGTTTGAAAATGAAAAATATCAAAATGGCCCCCACATGCTTAAATTATTCCGTGTACGGCCCTCAGTGGAAAAAGTTTGGACACCCCTGACTTACAAGAAGGAAACGTGCAATTGCAGCTATTTTGGATACACTTCTCAGACGTAAACATGGCAATGTTGAGCGACAGTTTTGGATAAGGCTTGAAAGAACGGCAACCTGGTGGGCAGCTTTTTGCATCTTAACGCTAAGAAAACGCAAATATTGATTATTGATTATTATTGATTGTCGCTAAAATCTGTCCACCAGTGACACAGAGATCATTGTACATGCATTTGTTACGTCTCGTCGAGATCACTGTAACGTAATATTTTTGGGTCTCCCTATATCCAGCATTAAACAATTACAGTTGGTACAAAATGCGGCTGCTAGAATTTTGACAAGGACAAGAAACTTTGATCATATTACATCAATACTGGCACACCTGCACTGGCTCCCAGTATATTTAAGATGCAGCTTATGGCAATAAACGTAACTCAACGAGGAAGATGCGTAACCGGGGTAGAAGAGGCGGCGCCAGGCTGAGTTTAAGGCAGCAGCAGCTCACCAGGATTCCTCTGCCCTTGATGTTTTTGGGAAGCGTTCAGTCACTCAGGAATAATGTAGACAAACTTCAGGGAAATGTCCGCTTTCAGAAGGACTTCATGAATTTTTGCATCATGGCATTTACGGAGACAAGACCCAGATCCCGACCTGCTCATCAATGGCTTTGGGATTCCCTTTCGTCTTGACCGCAACGCTGACGTGACAGGGAAGACACAAGGAGGCGGAGTCTGTTTGTATGTCAACAAACAATACTGCAGCTCTGTGACTACCAGAGATTAAATCTGCATGCCCGATGTTGAACTTTTATCACTGTCCCTACACCCCTTTAATCTGCCACGTGAGTTTCCTCAACTTTTTATAACGACTGTTTACATCCACCTGAAGGCAAATGCTGCTTCTGCTTCAGGCATCATCCATCCATCCATTTTCTACCGCTTATTCCCTTTGGGGTCGCGGGGGGCGCTGGAGCCTATCTCAGCTACAATCGGGCGGAAGGCGGGATACACCCTGGACAAGTCGCCACCTCATCGCAGGGCCAACACAGATAGACAGACAACATTCACACTCACATTCAAACACTAGGGCCAATTTAGTGTTGCCAATCAACCTATCCCCAGGTGCATGTCTTTGGAGGTGGGAGGAAGCCGGAGTACCCGGAGAGAACCCACGCAGTCACGGGCATCATCTCAGATGTAATTAACAAACTGCAATCTATTTCGCCGGATGCTCCCAATGTTATAATGGGGGATTTTAACCGTGTAAACCCAAAATAGTCCCTAACAAATGTTTATCAGTATGTGTCCTGTCCAACCAGGTGGGACAAAACCTTGGATCTTTGTTATGGGTCAATTAATGACGCTTTTTAAATCCCTCCCCCTTCCCCCTTTGGGATCAGCGGATCATAACTGTGTGCACCTTCTGCCCATCTCCAAGACTCTTTTTAACAAGGGAAAAAGTGCAAACCAGGGAGGTGAAAGTATGGTCAGAAGAATCTGTGCGCTCCCTGCAGGAATGCTTTGACTGCACTGACTGGGGTATGTTCAAGCAGTCCTCCAACGACTTGAATTAATTTAATGATGTAATTTGCTCATATTCCTCCTTTTGTAGAGGTATGATTATTTCTGGTTATAGGGTTAAAATCGACCCCAATAACAAGCCATGGGTCACTAAGTTAGTAAAGTCCAGCATACAGAAAATGTATTTAATTACGATCATGCTTTGGATGTCAAAGACGTTTTGACGTAATCTGTATTATTTCTACCTACATCAATCAATCAATCAATCAATCAATGTTTACTTATATAGCCCTAAATCACGAGTGTCTCAAAGGGCTGCACAAGCCACAACAACATCCTCGGCTCAGATCCCACATCAGGGCAAGAAAAAACTCAACCCAATGGGATGACAATGAGAAACCTTGGAGGGGACCGCTGATGTGGGGACCCCCCCGGCCCCCCGGGTGACCGGTGCAATGGACGTCGAGTGGATCTAGCATAATATTGTATAATAATATAAATGTTAGTACATTAGTACAGGAATATACTGTAGAGCAGCCCTAATTAACTGGTGGCCTGCTGGCCACATCCGGACCACCAAAGCTTTTCATTTGGCCTGCCGAACATCACCCAAAATAGGCTCGATGAAACCATTAAAATTAGAGTTGATCATGTATGCAGTACTCCCGCCACCCCGCAGGGGGCAACGACGAGGCATATGTGTCACAGTGAAGCAGCGGTGGGGTGAGTGGAAGAAGACTGCTCATTCAACCCTGGAAATAACAATCTAAATAAATTGCAAAAATCTGACTTTTAACAATGACTGGACAACAAAGTATGAAAGTTCTGCCCCAAGCAAGTGCCCCAGTCATTGTTTCCTGTCGGAAATGTTAAGCAATTGACACATTGATCCAGACAAGCAGCAACAATGGTAGAAATCCCAGCATTTAAGCTGTATCACAAAACTTCGTCAAACAATTGTAAGTAGATATAATTTGTGCATAAAGATATTTAGTTTGCTTTGTATTGAAATTGCTGACTTTGTGATATCTTTTCTATTCGTGGTCGTGTTGTTTTTTGTCTGAGAGTAACGATCAAATCTTGTTTAATACATGTAGTGCTACATTTGAACAGTAGAGGGCAGCCTAAATAAGTCACACACAATGTTTGGTGTGTGAATGTTGTGTAGTTTCTAGATGTGTAAACATTTGTAGTTTATTGTGTGAATATATTAACATCAAACCTTTTATTTATGTAAAATACACAATGGACATTATGGTTTTCTTATGTGTATTGTATATTTATATTTTCAGTCTTACAAACCTGAATGAAGGAAAAAGTGTAAAAAAATAAAACTATGGAATAAAAATAATTCAAAAGAAGGAACATCAATCCTCAACAAAAACTGGAGATAGTTTTTCTTCATACTGTTAACTAGCTGCACACGCTGGAAACGAGTAGCGAGGGCAGAAAAATTAATTTATTGACAGTGCAGAGTGAAAGCCGGTGTGTTTACTTTGCATTTAAGTAAACGCAGTGTCAAAGAAATATGACTTGCAGAGGCACTTTCTGACGAAACAGCCACACTTCGATGTCCGGCCCCTGAGCCCTTGGGCTCTTGAAACTGTGGCCCTCTTAATTATGTTGTTAAATAGCCCTGCTGTAGAGGGTTACACTTTGTGGCACTTTAAAATAAACTGTATATCCTTTTATAACGTGCTGTGGTTGATAGTCGTCAATTACATAATGTTTATCAGGCTGAATAATTCACATTATTAATAAACGGAAAAGATTGTCATGCAGCAAAACAATTATGATTTTTTTGTAATCAAAAAGGTTAACCAACGAACGAGATTTCTCTACAGAATTTCCTCTCTGGTCAACAAAAGCACCTTGAGGATTCTGGCGGGAACTCTCGTTCAACCCTTTTTCGATTACGCATGCACCTCCTGGTACCCTAGCACCTCCAAAACCCTCAAATCTAAACTCCAAACATCTCAGAACAAGCTAGTCAGGTTACTTCTAGACCTCCACCCCAGATCCCACCTCACTCCTACCCACTTCTCTAAAGTGGGCTGGCTCAAGGTGGAGGACAGAGTTAAACAACTTGCACTGAGCCTAGTCTATAAAATCCGCTACACCTCCCTGATACCGAAGTACATGTCAAACTACTTCCTTAACGTAAATGACCGCCATAACCACAACACCAGGGGGTGCTCCACTAACCACGTTAAACCCAGATTCCGAACTAACAAAGGTCTTAACTCATTCTCTTTCTATGCCACATCAATGTGGAATGCGCTCCCAACAGGTATAAAAGAAAGGGCATCTCTATCCTCCTTCAAAACCGCTATAAAAGTTCACCTCCAGGCAGCTACAACCCTAAACTAACACCCTCCCCGGATTGCTAATAATCAAATGTAAACAATCAAATGCAGATTATTTTTCTTATGCCTTCTGATCTCTCTCTCTCTCTCTCTCTCTCTCTCTCTCTATGTCCACTACTTGATGTCCATATCCCCACCCCCCCACCCCCCCACCCCACCCCCCCTCCACACTCCTGATTGTAAATAATGTAAATAATTCAATGTGATTATCTTGTGTGATGACTGTATTATGATGATAGTATATATGATAGTATATATCTGTATCATGAATCAATTTAAGTGGACCCCGACTTAAACAAGTTGAAAAACTTATTCGGGTGTTACCATTTAGTGGTCAATTGTACGGAATATGTACTTCACTGTGCAACCTATTAATAAAAGTCTCAATCAATCAAAAAAATTGTACAACATGTAATGTACAGAATATCAGAAACATTTATTCAAGTATGAACATCACATTTTACATTACCAAACATATGTTTTTAATTGTCATTAAAAGGGTGTCCATTTTGTGTTGAGCCGTTTAAAAAAAGCATAATGTTAAAAAAAAACATTGCATTGGAGAAAACTAATTGTCCCATCATGGTATTAATACAAATTAAATTATCTGTCAGGGTTACACTTATTAATGATGAAAAAGTATATCTATCTGTGATTAATCGTGATTCATTTGAGTTAACTATGAACAAAATGTGATTAATCGCAATAAATATTTTAATCGTTTGACAGCCCTAGTATAAATAAATACAATAAAATATTTTGTATCAATAAATGTTTTAGGCCATTACTTGCTGTGCATTTAAGTAATATGTCAGCAGCCAAGATGAGCTTTTGTGACCTGTAACCTGTAAGGTTTTAAAGTATTATAATTTTTTATACCAAATAAAGTATTGCTAGAATTGGCTTGAATCGAGAATTGATTAAAATATAAAATTACAACAATTTGAGTAAAAGCTCTGAGTGTGTGCTTTTACTGCCATCTAGTGTCTACTTTTAAGTCTGTGCGATATAAAACAAGTAAAACAATATTACATTATTAGGTTTTTAATTTGTGTTGAAATACTGTGCTTTTTTTTTTTAATTAAAGTTTTAGAACCTTGACAACAAATTAATAAAATAACAAGTTCATTCAATGTTAAGTAAAAAAAAGTTGCCTCAAAATATCACATATTTTGCTGCAACTTTTTGAAAAGGCTGCTGCAGATTCACGTATTTTAGACGACTGTCACAAAAAAAAAACAGTGAAAACCTGCATGGAATAACTGGATGTAAAGAAAACAAAATACAAATGAGTAATAACTAAAATGTGCTGCACAATTTGATTGAAAGCATCCTTAAAAGCAAGGTTGCGTATTTTTTTAGCACCATATTCTCACCATCGCTCAACTAAGACAACGGAACCTAGGTTTTAGTGATTGCAGTTTGCAGCACCAACGTGAATGTTGATTTTCTGTTGTCATTGCGGTGAGCACAATGGCCATGCAACGTAGAGGGAAGAAAGTTCCTGTGAAAACATGGAACAGGAAGAAGACTATAAAACCAAGAGCCAATGGATGACCTGTTGAAAAGGCATTCCTCTTTTATAGACTTTGACACTCCACTTGGAAGCCCGTTATTCGTCTCGGAAAGATCTATACCGTAACGGGTTGCACTCCAGATGGGATTCATGTTTATTCGCTCCATGGATGAGGACCACATTTAAATAACCAAGAGGATGTGTGTATAATCGCAAACGTGTCCTATGGATGACCGTGCTCATCCCACAGAGCACTTCCTGAACTTCCTGACACAATAACAAACTGTGAAGTTGCCATCCCAGCTTTTTTTTTAGCCACACTTCAGCTGAGCAAGAAAAGCAAAAAGAACACATGTGAGAGAAGACTCTAATGCAGGGGTGTCCAAAGTGCGGCCCGGGTGCCATTTGCGGCCCGCAGCTAATTGTTTACTGGCCCGCCACACATTCTGCAAAAATTGAAAAATTGATAATATTGCAAAAATTTTAAAAAACATTTAAAAAAAAGTGGAATGAGGTGAAATCTAACAAGAAAAAGTTGCAATGTTGACACAAAGCTGCCATGCAGGCTGTTTTTTTTCTTTTGTCTTTGTTTATTTTTCTTTTTTTTGCCATTGCTAAAAAAAAAAAAAGACTAACAATGTAAGTTATAATGAATTATTACTTAGAAAATATCACTTTAAAATGTTTTATGTGGAAAAAATATTGCATATATTGTGTGGTTGCCATATAACAACATCAAAGTTTTATTTGACAAAAGAGCATAAAAAATACAAAATAATAGTTCAAACGTAAAATCGACAGATGTATCTGAAGTTGATCTCGTAATTTAAGTGTTAAAAGTAAAAAAAAACTAATAAAAATGTATCACTTTATGAGTGGGGCACCTTTTGGATCCCAAATATATTTAGTAGGATTGTATTTAACATTTCACTGTGATTACTCAAAAATATTAAAGAATTAAAATCAATGGTGTCCTGCATTACTGATCTTTTAAGGCTCTAATACTAAATACTGCATATTTCAGTTTTACTATAAAAAACAAAGTTGTCTTTGACAGAAAAGGCATAAAACCTTTTTTTTTTTTAAACTTTATATCAACCTGAAGTTCATATAGAGATTTACTGTAAGCTTTAAATAAAAAATAATAATAATTTGACTTATTTTTAACATTTTAATGACTGAGACCCTTTATGGTCCCCGGTAGTCCTAAAGGTTAAAAAAAAAAAATCCATATATTTTGTTAAGGTTTGAAAATGAAAAATATCAAAATGGCCCCCGCATGCTTAAATTTTTCCGTGTGCGGCCCTCAGTGGAAAAAAGTTTGGACACCCCTGCTCTAATGGCATGCGCTGCATCTCAGCATTCTCCACATTTGCAGATTAATGAGAGCCTTATGTGTGATCCCCCTGTGGCTGAAGCCTCGTGCTACATTTGGACCAGCTGCCACTGAAATCACCTCCAATTATCACACAGCTCCGGCTTGAGTGTCCTTGAAAGCGGGTGTTTATGTGAGGGTTCCAACATCATAACCACGTAAATACCACCTAGGACAAAAGAACATTTTCAATGTCAGAAACCCAGAAACGTTTGCGTGTGTGTGCATACAGTACGCACACATACAGTATACACGTGCGTCATCGTCATACCTTGGTGTGCTTCACACTGTGAGCCACATAAAATCTGCTTTATTGGTGTTTACGACCAAGGTGAACTTTTTTACACATGTAACATACTCTTTTAACGACATAAGTTTTTAATGCCCTACTCATTTACGTCCTTATGAAAATAGCGGTACCTCGGTTTTTGTCGGTATTCTGTAACAAAAGCATACCTGTCAACATTTGAATTTAATTTATGGAAAATATACTGCAAAAATCTGTAAAAACAAGGGATTTTCATTTAAATATATGTTTTAGATTTATATGCAATATCAAGGATATCCCCTTGAGATGCAGCATCTCGTTTTGGAGAGGGTCCCAAAACCAATACAGAAAAACATAAAACATACCGTGGCGTGGATGAGGAATGGACTTGGCTTGGCTGATAGAAGACTGCTCTTTAATGAGAGTATCACTCGAGGGTTGAACAAAACAGAACACCAACCACATTTATAGTGTCAAAGATGAAAGCGCTAAGAGAAGAAAGAGCTCAGAGATAAAAGAGATAAACCGTAGCAGCTACCTCATTCACAATGAGGCATGCTGGGAACAAAAAAAAGTAGAGGGCAATGTTGAAGTGGCTCCCCCCAGGGACGATACATAGCCACCACCTAGCAAGTTGACTGTCCCTCCATCCATCCATTTTCTACCGCTTGTCCCTTTCGGGGTAATGGGGGGTGCTGGAGCCTATCTCAGCTGCATTCGGGCGGTAGGCAGGGTAGACCCTGGACAAGTCGCCACCTCATTGCGGGGCCAACACAGATAGGCAGACAACATTCACACTCACATTCACACACGAGGGCCAATTTAGTGTTGTGAATCAACCTATCTCCTAGTGCATGTCTTTGGAGGTGGGAGGAAGCCATCCCCTGCAACCTAAATGTCCAACACATAGTCCTGGAGGCGCAGGGTAGGGGTTGCCGTTGCTGTTAAACCGGCTTGGGTGATCTTTGAGCTGGTGGTGCTGGAACGCTAGGGGACCATTCTTCCAGTCTAGCCTCTTTCCTGATGGTCATTAGGGGTGGGTACTGGGCCAGTCGTCCGCAATGGAGGACTACCACACGGTTCCACATACAGTACACAGCTGCACCTGGTACAACACGTCAGAAAGTCTGTCGAGGACGGTACACGGTCCTACGCAGTGGCTCATTATCTTGGGCGACAGTCCCTTCTTCCTCTCCGGGCAGTAGTGAGTGTTTCATTTTTATTTATTAATTTGTCCAATTTGTTATTAAACAGTTCTTCAATAATTTTCGAAAATTGTGGAAGTAGAGAAACAGGTCTGTAGTTTGTAAACTGGTGTTTGTCTCCAGTCTTATAAATTGGTACCACTTTTGCCATTTTTATTTTCCTGGAAATTAAATGTAAACATTATTTTTATGTTTAATTGTATTATTAAACACATGAACATTTATTACCACATTAATACTCTAAAGCAGGGGTGTCAAACTCAAATACGGAGTGGGCCAAAATTATAAACTGAACAAAGCCACGGGCCAAGGCTGAAAAAAATTAACTTTTTAATAGGGACCCAAGCAAGTTTTGCATTGAATATTGAACAAGCAAGGCTTATATAACTTCATAGTGACATGCAAAATCGAGTTTCAAATAATAATAATAATAATAATTAAAAAATATCAATGGAATATCAAATACAATTTAAATAAAAATTGAATGCCTCTTTTCTATTTGCAGCCTTATGAGGGAAATATCAACATTAACTTTTTCCACAGGCTAATAAATTTGAAAATAAAATAACAATGAATAAACCAACCATTCAGGACTTTAAACTGCTCAGTTTGCAACCCACTGATCTAATTTGATGTGCCCAAGCCAGATACCTGGCATCTTTTCTTGGATGCTAGTTCATTAATGTCGGAGCTCAGGCTTTGAGCTGAGGCAACCTTCATTATCGAACAAAAGTGTTCATCAGTCATTATATCTCGTAATCCACCCGGAGCAAAGTCTTGGGGGCGTGCCTTAAAGGCACTGCCTTTAACGTCCTCTACGAGCTGTCGTCACGTCCGCTTTTCATCAATTCTAACAACGTGCCGGCCCAGTCACAAGATATGTGCGGCTTCTGTACGATTACATACGTGAATGCAACGCATACTTGATCAACAGCGATACAGGTTACACTGACCCCCCCCCTCCACATCCACACACACACACACACACACACACACCTTGTAGCGTCCCGGAAGAGCTGCAAAGGGTTCTGGGTATTTTTCTGTTGTGTTTATGTTGTGTTACGGTGCGGATGTTCCCCCGAAATGTGTTTGTCATTCTTGTTTGGTGTGGGTTCACAGTGTGGCGTGTATTTGTAACAGTTTTAAAGTTGTTTATACGGCTACCCTAAGTGTAACCTGTATCGCTGTTGATCAAGTATGCGTTGCATTCACTTGTGTGTGCATGCAGAAGCCGTGCACATTTTGTGACTGGGCTGGCACGTCGTTGGACTGGATGAAAAGCGGACGTGACGATTTTTTGATTTTCGGGAGGGGCACTGAAATTTGTGAGTCTCCCGGGAGGTTTGGCAAGTATGAGAATTAGCGATGAATGCGGTGTTACCGCGGCACCGCCACTGTATATAATCGGCGGGCCAGCTCTAGTGTTAATTTGATACCGCCTCAAGGGCCAAGTGAAATTACACGGCGGGCCAAATTTGGCCCGCGGGACAGAGTTTGACACCCATGCTCTAAAGTACCGAAAATAGGTACCAGTATTGATTCCCAGGTAATGGGAATTGGTACCGTATCGTTGGAACGTTAAAGTTACCCATCCCAAGTTATGAGACGTCCAGTGAGTAAAATCCCTAGGTGTGCACATGTCAAGAAGACAGAGGTGGTCTTCATTAATCCACTTGTTGTGTTTTTTTTCTCCGTGTGAAGGGAGGTATTTTTAGAGCAGACGCAGACCGCTTCATTCAACAGCTGCGACCCACCTGGGTATGAGTGTGTGCGCGTGTGTGTTTGTACAAGAGAGAATACTGTTATTAGTTCATGATCACCTTCCCAGCTTGGCAGCCAGCAATGGATGTGTGTGTGTGTGTGTGTGTGTGTGTGTGTGTGTGTGTGTGTGTGTGTGTGTGTGTGTGTGTGTGTGTGTGTGTGTGTGTGTGTGTGTGTGTGTGTGTGTGTGTGTGTGTGTGTGTGTGTGTGTGTGTGTGTGAGTGTGTGTGTGTGTGTGTGATCTTGTATTTCTACCCTTCTTGAGACATCGACAAGGAAAAGTACCTTCCATATGAGGACTGGTGAACAAGTTAGAAATAAATCATGGTCCCAATACAGAAAACCACTGCATCTAATAGAGAGCCAAATACTAGAGTCCGTGAACATTGCTAAAAAAGTCATGATTTTTTGTTGATTTAATGTGCATACAAAAGTAAACATTGACAGGTGCAAAGGCAGCAATATATGATTGTGGGGGGAGGTGTAGTCAGCGCTGCCTGCAGGAGCAAAAGTCACCGTCGCTGTCCATGGTGCTGAGGACGAGCACCATCGGGCAGGGCGGGGCATGTGCTGACGGCGAGACACAGCTGGCAGGTGATTAGATTTCACAGGTGGTACGTGTTAATCTAATCATCTGTTGTCTTTAACAGCAAGCGGCCGGGAGCAGGAGGGGGAAGAGGATACGGACGTGACTGAAAAGTCATGTTCTGGGGGAGAAGAACTTTGTTAAAACAATTGGATGAATAAAACCTTTGTCAAAACTGCACGCTTGGCTCTTGTGCCGTGTCTTCAGTGGAACTGCTAGGAAGCGACTTCCACAATGATAAAACAAGACGGCAGCTAAAGTAGGACTTCCCTATTCATCCACAAAAACAGCTGACTTTTGTCATAATTTTGCCAAGTAAAATTCCAATTATTATTATAATATTGCCAACATTTTAAAGTTTTCTTATAAAATAGTGACTTTTGTCGAGTAAAATTACGACTCTTTTCATAAAGTTGCCAAAATGTTAAGCTTTTCTTGTAAAATTGCGACTGTTATTGAGTAAAATTCCAACTTGAATCATAATATTGCACAAATGCTCAGTTTTTCTTGTAAAATGTTGACTTGCGTTGAGTAAAATTACGACTTTTATCATAATACTAGAGGTAGGCATTTTACGGAGGTCTCAAGTAGGTCATAAATACAAGAATATTTGTGTGTGTGTGTGTGCGTGTGTGTGTGGAGTGGGAAGGCTGGCCAAGCCACACACACACCTCATATATGTGGCGTCCGTGTTTACGCCCCACTGTTCCATCCTCAGATGTATAGATTACGGTGCGAGCCAGCCGAGCTGTCTGCTTGGGACGTAGTGTTGGAAGGCAGATATATTGCCTGCACAACACTGCCTAGGAGAGCAGAGGATCTCAGAAAGTTGATCCTCCTCCCTGATGTATGAACTGATACTGCATGTTTTTGACACTGCAGTGAATAAACGTATTTCAAGAAAATGTGTGTACAAGCTTTGCCAACCTCCTTGGGAGATCTTGGATGGGAAGGTCTTAGAGTCGGGATATTCAACTAAATTGTTTTGGGGGCCACGTTTCCAGAATGCTTAGCACCGATGGGCCTGACTTCTCCCTTCACTGCTAGTCTTATTTTGTAGGTTCCGGAGAACCAGTGTCCTCAACAATAGACATTTGATTTTTGCCTATTAATTTAGTCAGATATGTACAAAAAAAAAAAAGCTAGTCAAAGATCAGCTCTATAACAGGAAAAATGCTAAAATATTAGTTTTTTTACTTAAAGGGGTCCCCAGCTGCATTCCGGACAAGTCGCCACCTCATCACAAGGCCAACACTGATAGACAGACAACATTCACACTCACATTCACACACTAGGGCCAACTGGGCCAGGGCGATATATCGATTTTGTCGATATATTCAAGTTTTTTGTTGCAGACCATTTAAAAATAAAAAAGAATCTCAGCATGTCTTTGATCTTCTTTTAATTCTTTTTTTTTTTTTTTTTTTTAATAAATAGATTTAATTATTTATTTATTCTTATTTTTTTTAAATATATTTTATTAATATTATTATTATTATTATTATTATTAATTTATTTATTTTATTTATTTATTCCCCTACCTCAGGGGGGGGACTCGGCGGGGCGGTTGCTGGTTGTTCCATCTCCATCGTTGGGGTCCCTGCGGGTGGGGTGGGTGGTTCCTGTGGCGGCCGGCTTGGGTGGGGTGGCCGTGGGCTGGCCCTGTTGCCGGTGGGGCGGGGGCGGTCTTCCCGTCCGGTTGCGGGGGGTCTCCGGGCCCCTCGGGCGGGGTGTCCCGCCTTTCTGTCCGTGTGGGGTGTGGTCTCTCGCTGGCTTGGGGTCTGGCTGCCCCCTGCTTTTCTCGTGCCTTGTCCTCTGCCGGGTGCGTCTGTCTGCGGCCTGCTGCTGGCCCTTGTGGGCGGCGCGGTGGGCCAGGCTCTAGGGTTCCTGTCGCTGTCCGGCTTGGCTGCGTGGGGGCGGTGGCCCCTGGTTCCCTGGGCACCACACCTACTGTTTGTGGGATGGGCTCTCGGGGAGGCTGGGGCCGTACTCTGGCTCCCGCACACACTGGGAGTCAAATGTATTGTACATGCAAATTCACATATACTCACACACATACATACAGACATACAAAGGTACCTACGCTCCCACATACATATACAAATAAATACAGTACATATTTACACACTCAAAGTTCGTACATCCACACGCACATTCATTATACAAACATTCTGTATACACATACTGTACATATACATTCACTGTAAAAACATACATATCAATCAATCAATCAATGTTTATTTATATAGCCCTAAATCACAAGTGTCTCAAAGGGCTGTACA
Source organism: Entelurus aequoreus (assembly GCF_033978785.1). Classification (NCBI taxonomy): domain Eukaryota; kingdom Metazoa; phylum Chordata; class Actinopteri; order Syngnathiformes; family Syngnathidae; genus Entelurus; species Entelurus aequoreus. The sequence goes on from NC_084735.1 coordinate 53,797,291, forward strand.
AGCCACAACGACATCCTCGGTACAGAGCCCACATACGGGCAAGGAAAACTCACCCCAGTGGGACGTCATTGTGAATGACTATGAGAAACCTTGGAGAGGACCGCATATGTGGGTAACCCCCACCCCCCTCTAGGGGAGAACCGAAAGCAATGGATGTCGAGTGGGTCTGACATAATATTGTGAAAGTCCAACACATCAGCGAAAGTCCAGTCCATGGTGGGGCCAGCAGGAACCATCCCGAGCGGAGACGGGTCAGCAGCGTAGAGATGTCCCCATCCGATGCACAGGCTAGCGGTCCACTCCGGAGCAGAGTAGAAAAGAAAAGAAAAGAAACGGCAGATCAACTGGTCTAAAAAGAGAGTCTATTTAAAGGCTAGAGTATACAAATGAGTTTTAAGATGAGACTTAAATGCTTCTACTGAGGTAGCATCTCTGACTTTTACCGGGAGGGCATTCCATAATATTGGATCCCGAATAGAAAACGCTCTATAGCCCGCAGACTTTTTTTGGGCTCTGGGAATCACTAATAAGCCGCAGTTCTTTGAACGCAGATTTCTTGCCGGGACATATGGTACAATACAATCGGCAAGATAGGCAGGAGCTTGACCGTGTAGTATTTTATACGTAAGTAGTAAAACCTTAAAGTCGCATCTTAGGTGCACAGGAAGCCAGTGCAAGTGAGCCAGTATAGGCGTAATATGATCAAACTTTCTTGTTTTTGTCAAAAGTCTAGCAGCCGCATTTTGTACCATCTGTAATCTTTTAATGCTAGACATAGGGAGGCCCGAAAATAAAACGTTACAGTAATCGAGACGAGATGTAACGAACGCATGGATAATGATCTCAGCATCGCTTGTGGACAAAATGGAACGAATCTTAGCGATATTACGGAGATGAAAGAAGGCCGTTTTAGTAACACTCTTAATGTGTGACTCAAACGAGAGAGTTGGGTCGAAGATAATACCCAGATTCTTTACCGAGTCGCCTTGTTTAATTGGTTGGTTGTCAAATGTTAAGGTGGTATTATTAAATAGATGTCGGTGTTGAGCAGGACCGATAATCAGCATTTCCGTTTTCTTAGCGTTGAGTTGCAAAAAGTTAGCGGACATCCATTGTTTAATTTCTTTTTTTTTTTTTTTTTTTTTTTTTTTTACATACACACAGATTCCACCATACATACATACAAACGTACACACACACACACACACACACACACACACACTCACACACACACACACACACACACGCACCTATATATACATGTATATAATTTAACAGAATAAATAAAATTTATTAAATAGATAATTTTAAAAAAATATATATAAGTATATATATAAATAAAATTAATAAATAAATAAGGGCGGAGTAAAACACAGGAGGGAGACCCCCGCAGGGCAGTCGGGCAGCACCGCCGGGGCCCCAACAAGGGAGGAAAGCAGCCCCCCCAACCCGGCACCAGGCGGGCACGCACAGCCGCAGCGTAGGGCGACCCCGGGCAGACCCCGCCCCGCGCCCCAGGGGAAGGAGGAAGCCCACGGACACCCGAAGCCAGAGGGGCACGAGCCGACCCCCGCCCGACAACGGCAAGGCCCCGGCCCCACGGGCGCAACCCCCCGCCCAACCACCCACGAGAGGGGCAGCCCCCCACCCAACCCAAGGCGGCCACCCCCAACAGCTCCACCCGCACCCCAACCCCCGCCCAGGCACCCCCATCCACCCCCAGCCCCCAGACCACCCACGGATCGGCCCGCCAGGCCGGCACCAGGGAACACACCCCAGGCCCACCCGACCCCGCGGCACACGGCCCCCCCGGCACCCACGACCCCCCACCCACGGAGCAAGACCCCCGGGACAGAGCCCCAGCCCCGGCCCCCATGGGAATCAGGTCAGGAAATCAATTAGCGGTGCCCAAAGAGATCTGAATTCTGTCAGTTGTTGTTTTGATTCAGCAGACATTCTTTCCATAACTACATAATCTAATAAAATGTTTTTGTAAAGGTTTATACATAAATTATTTTTTGATTTCCAATTAAATGATAAATGATAAATGGGTTGTACTTGTATAGCGCTTTTCTACCTTCAAGGTACTCAAAGCGCTTTGACAGTATTTCCACATTTACCCATTCACACACACATTCACACACTGATGGCGGGAGCTGCCATGCAAGGCGCTACCAGCAGCCATCAGAGGCAAAGGGTGAAGTGTCTTGCCCAAGGACACAACGGACGTGACTAGGAAGGTAGAAGGTGGGAATTGAACCCCAGTAACCAGCAACACTCCGATTGCTGGCACAGCCACTCTACCAACTTCGCCACGCCGTCCGTCCCGTCATGAGAATAGTTTTCTTGGCGATGCCTATTGCATTTATAAGGAGGTATGTTTTGTTTATATCAAAGTCAGTTGCGGAGAGATCACCCAACAGGCAGAGTGCGGGGGAGATGGGAATAGGAATCTCTAACGCTAATGATAGGTTCTCGCACACTCCAAGCCAAAAGTTACTCACGGGAGCACAGGACCACATTGAGTGTAAGTAGTTATCTACCTTATTATCTGAGCAGTGTACACAAATGTTAGAGTCGGCTAAACCCATTTTATACATTCTTAGACCGGTGTAATGTATTCTGTAAAGTATTTTGAGCTGAATCAGTCGTAAATTTGGATTCCTAATCAAACGAGAAGTATTGAGGCATATTTGTTTCCAGAATTCTGGGTCAAGGCTTGTGGATACGTCTGAGTGCCATTTGGAAGTTGGGATACTTATTGTGTTATCTATTTTTGATAAGAGAGCATATAATTTGGATAAAGCTTTGGGGGCAGATGTTTTGAAGAATTTAACGGTCGTATGATTACTTTCCCATGTTGTTTTGTTGAATCTTGCGCTAATTACAGATTTGATTTGTATATATTCTAGGAATTTATTAGGATTGATTGCATATTGTGTTATTAAACTTTTAAAAGAGATAAAACTGTTTGCATTGATGATATCCCCAAGACATCTGACTCCTTTATCATACCATGTTGGAAAGTTCAATGGCTTCTTGTTTAAAAGAAAATCAGGATTATTCCAAATAGGCGTAAATTGACAGGGAGTGAGCGGGGATCCAGTTATTTTCAAAAACTCCCACCAAGCTGTTAAGGTAGTGCGTATATTAATACTTTTGAAGCAGTTGTGTTTTCGGAGAATTTGGCTAATAAAGGGCAAGTTAGAAATTGGGATCTCCTGGCTAAGTGATTGTTCAATCTCTAACCATAAACTATCTAATAAAGTGGGATTGGTCCATTTTAGTATATATTGTAGTTTATTTGCAAGGAAGTAATATGAAAAGTTTGGGAGTTCTAGACCCCCGTATTCTTTTGGTTTTTGTAAAGTTTTAAGGCTGATTCGTGCTGGTTTACTCTTCCAAAGAAACTGATTGATGTGTGAGTCTAGTGATTTAAACCAGATTTGAGAAGGTTTGGTTGGAATCATTGAAAAGAGATAATTAACCCTAGGCAAGACCATCATTTTCACGGTAGAAACCCTTCCCATAAGTGAGATTGGCAGTGCTTTCCAACGCGCCAGATCATCCTCAATCAATTTTAAGATTGGGGAGTAATTCAAGCGATTCAGATCTGACAATGTGGAGGAAATATTGATTCCCAGGTATTTAATGTTCCCTTTATGCAGTGGAATCGATGAGGTGCTCTGGAAGTCAAAATTTATTGGTAACACAGTAGATTTGGACCAGTTGATTGAGTAATCTGAAATAGAACTGAATTTATTGATAAGTGAGATTGTATCTTGAAGAGAAGAATGTGGATTTTGTAAGAAAAGTAATACATCATCAGCATAAAGGCTTATTTTATGATGAACGGTTGCGGTATGGATGCCTTTAATATTTGCATGCTGTCGAATTGCGGTTGCAAGAGGTTCAATAAATATAGCAAACAGTGACGGAGAAAGTGGACACCCTTGCCTTGTGCCCCTCATAAGATTAAACCTTGGGGAGATTTGGCTATTCGTTCTAACCGAGGCTGTAGGGAAACTATATAGGACCTTGATCCATTCTATAAATGAGTCTCCAAATCCAAATTTCTGTAGAGTAGCTAAAAGAAAATTCCAATTCACTCTATCAAATGCTTTTTCAGCATCTAATGAAACAACAGCTGTTTTTAAATTATGAATAACAGAATAGTCTATCACATTGAGTAGACGGCGAACATTGTTGGACGATTGTCTCTCTTTGATGAAACCTGTTTGATCAGGATGTACTATATATGGAGTGACTTTTTCTAATCTTTGAGCTAATACTTTGCAGATAATTTTAAGATCAGCATTAATCAGGGAGATTGGCCGGTAACTGGATGGAAGTGTTGGGTCTTTATCAGGTTTTAGCAAGAGACTGATTGTGGCAGAGTTCATATTTGGAGGAAGGAATGAGTTTTCTTTAATCTCTAAAGCCATTTTTGTAAATATCGGAGCTAGCAGTGACCAGAATGTTTTGTAGAACTCCACAGGGAACCCATCAGGCCCTGGTGCTTTATTGTTTGGCATCTGTTGAAGAGCATCGTGAAGTTCATCTACAGAAATAGCAAGATCTAAATTTGATACCTGCCTCGTATTTAATTTAGGTAAGTCTATACCATTGAGAAATGTCTCAATGTCTGAAAGAGATGGGTCAATCTGGGGTGTATACAAGTTTCTGTAAAAGTCTCTAAATATGGAGTTAATTTCCTCAGGAACGTGAGTAATGTTCCCAGCTGAATCCTTAATGGATGGTATGGAGTTTTTTTCTTTGTTTAATTTTAGTTGGTTAGCCAAATATTTGCTTGGTTTATTGTCATGTTCAAATTTATCTAAGCGTAACCTCTGGAGCAGGAATTGAGTTTTCTTATCAATTATTTCTCTTAAATCTAATTTGAGTTTTCTCAGTTCATTCAGAGTATGTTCATTTTGTGAGTTCGCATAAGCTATTTCTAATATTTTTATTTCATTTTCAAGTTCCTGCTCTAGTAAACGTTCCTTTTTTTTCTTGTATGATGAATAAGAAATTATTTTTCCTCGCATAACTACTTTTGCGGCCTCCCAGAGAATGCACGCCGTGATTTCTGGTTGATCATTAAAATCTAAAAAATCTGTCCATTCTTTCTCAAAATAGTTGAGGAAGTCTGGGTCCTTTAGTAATGATGTATTAAGTCTCCATTGTTTTATAGGTGCAGTTATAGTTTTGTTAGTGAGGGAAAGTGAGACAGGTGCATGGTCACTGATGATGATAGGATGAATGTGAATGTTTGCGATATCAGATAAAATTGAGCTACTAGTTAAAAAGTAATCAATGCGAGAGAATGAGTGGTGAACTGGGGAAAAATAATTGTATTCCCTAAGAGTGTGGTGATAAGAACGCCAGGCATCGCAAAGACCATAATCGTTCATATATTGCTTAAGTATTACCACTGATTGAGACTCACGGTGACTCCCAGTCACTCTGGACCGATCTATATTTGGATTAAATACTAAGTTGAGGTCCCCTCCTAGAATCAAGCAGTGGTTTGAGTGAGGAGAAAGTGAAGAGAAGAAAGTGTGAAAAAAGGAGGGGTCATCAACATTTGGACCATAAATGTTGGCGATACATAAGTTTCTCCCGTCAACAGAAATATTAAGAATGATGTATCTTCCCTCTATGTCAGTAATGGAGTTATGGAATGTAAAGTTGACCTTTCTACTAATGAGAATGGCTACGCCTCTCTGTTTGGAGTTGTAACTAGCAAAGTATGTGTGTGGGTATTGCGATGAATGCAGTTTTGAGGTATCGGACTTGGAGAGGTGAGTCTCTTGTAGTAAAGCAATGTCTGCTTGTATACTCTTCAAATGATTAAGAATTTTTATATTTTTTTCCTTTGACCCGACTCCACGCACATTCCAAGTGACAAACTGAACAGTGGACATACTAAACTAGACTGTAACTAAGTGTGTGGATGTATGTGTGTACTTTATGTGTAAATAATGCATGTCTGTATCTAAATGTAAGCCTATCATGCATATATGTAGGTGTGTATAGTGTGTATAGTTGTGCATGTATTAGCTGTGAGTGTAAATGCTGATGACGACAAGGGGACACACACAACAGGTGGAGAAATAGAAAGAGAAAAACAAAACAAAAAACATAAAAGAAAAAGAAAAGAAGAGAGTGGTGGATTGAACAGGTAGTGAAATAAGCAACATAAAAAGGAAAACAAAAAAGTAAAACAGTAAACATGTTGGTTTACCAAAAGAGAGAGAGAGAGCGTATGGTGTTTACGTGTGCGCTATGATGACGCACAGGTGTATTGTGAGCAAGAGGGGGGAAGAGAGGGATTGAAGCATAATGAAATAACAAAAACAAAATACAACATTTACCGTGTTTCAGACGCTAATAATACAGCCACGGCGTGGCTTCCGGATCACGGTAAAGTTGGCCGTTGATGAAAAGTTTATCCACCGCGATGACTGCACGGCATCCTTCGTGATAAACTTCTTGCGAAGCGGAAACAGATGGCGTCGCCGGTCGAGAATTTCCTTAGGAAACTGGTCGTTGATGCTGAAGTTGGATCCTTTCAGCTCTCGGCCCTGGTTCCTCACTCGCTCCTTCTGCTTGAAGTGTTCGAATTTGGCTATGATGGGTCTCGGCCTCCTGTTCTCCGGCTTTTTGGCTCCAAGCCGGTGGACGCGATGGAAGGTGATGTTCCTGATGGTGTCTGCTGGAAGCTTGAGCTGATGTTCCATGAAGGACTTGATGGTTTCGTCTGGATCTTCCTCGGTCTTTTCCGGTATCCCCGCGAAGACCAGATTGTCCCTCATGCTTCTCGCCTGGAGGTCTAGCATCGTCTCCTTCATGCTCCTGTTGTCCCGGTTGAGTTGCGTCACTCCGTCGGTGAGGGTTTTAACAGTCTCACGAAGAGCGGCGTTCTCCTTGGCGAGAGACATGACCTGCTGTTGTCCGAATTCCAAACTCTCACGGATGGCTTGGAATTCCTTGTGGAGCACCTCAACATTGTTTAATTTCATTAAGACACGCTTCCAGCTGACTACAATCCGGCGTGTTGGTCAACTTTAGGGGCATGTAGAGTTGGGTGTCATCCGCATAACAGTGAAAGCTAACACCGTATTTGCGTATGATGTCACCTAGCGGCAGCATGTAAATACTAAAGAGTGCAGGGCCAAGAACCGAACCCTGGGGAACTCCGCACGTTACCTTAACATAGTCCGAGGTCACATTGTTATGGGAGACACACTGCATCCTGTCAGTAAGATAAGAGTTAAACCAAGATAAGGCTAAGTCTGACATCCCAATACGCGTTTTGATACGCTCTAATAAAATATTATGATCAACAGTATCGAAAGCGGCGCTAAGATCAAGAAGCAGCAACATAGATGAAGCATCAGAATCCATCGTTAGCAATAGATCATTAGTCATTTTTGCGAGGGCTGTCTCCGTAGAGTGATTTGCCCTGAAACCGGATTGAAAAGGTTCACAGAGATTGTTAGACGCTAAGTGTTCATTTAGCTGCTGTGCGACAATTTTTTCGAGAATTTTCGAGATAAACGGAAGGTGGGACACCGGCCGGTAGTTCACCATGAGGCAGAGGTGGGACCAAGTCATTGCTTTGCAAGTCACAAGTAAGTCTCAAGTCTTTGCCCTCAAGTCTCGAGTCAAGTCCCGAGTCAAGACAGGCAAGTCCCGAGTCAAGTCCAAAGTCAAGACTAGAAAGTCTCAAGTCGAGTCCCAAGTCCTGCATTTTGAGTTTCGAGTCCTTTCAAGTCCTTTTAACCACAGACTAATATTTTTACACAGATTGTGTATGCTTTTAAAACGCTGTATTTATTTATTAAAACAAGTGCATTTGAAATTGCAGGGAAAAAAATAGTACTGACATTGCAATTCATAATAGCACTATTAACCAGTCATTCTAATAGTTTAAACAATTTTAAACATTTAACTCATTCCTTTACAGAATAACCACATTTGCAAAAATAAACATTAACATACTATTGGTTGTATTTTATGAAAATAATATAACCACAGAGTTGAGAAGGAGCAAAGATCTTCAATATTTGTATGTGAAAATCACAAAGAAATCTTCTGGGGGAGGATGACGCCCCTACAGGGGTTTGGTTTACAAACTTTCAGCCCCACCTAAAACAAAATTCACCAGCCGCCACTGATTATGATGCATTCTCATTTTAGGCAAAATATAAGACAATACTTTCTTAACAGTATAATTGTAACCAGGAATAAGTCTTCAAGTAACAATATTCAAATACTAACATTGTTGGGTAAAACAGCATTTGGTTTTATTCTGAATCCAGTATAACAGATTGGTGGTTTTAGCTGATATAAAGACTTTCAGGTGTTTATATATGTTTAAGTATTTGGCAGGCGCTTTTATCCAAAGCGACATACATAAAAAATACATATAAAACAATCACTGTAAACATTATCATTTAAGGGAAGAATGTAATAGAAAATATCAATACAAAGTGTCAAGACAGAATAAACTCTCTGCTGCTGCAGTCTATAGGTCCCTAAGATATATAGATATCTAATGTATTCATACATTGTTTATGTAGGATATACGTATGTATATATAACCTAATCATATTGTAGAAAATGAAAGATACGGAGCGCTCCCAAATAACTTTTTAAGCTTTGGGATTTGGGGAAAGTAGCAAGTCATGTCAAGTCAAAAGCCTCAAGTCCAAGTGAAGTCACAAGTCATTGATGTTAAAGTCTAAGTCGAGTTGCAAGTCTCTTTACATTTTGTCAAGTCGAGTCTAAAGTCATCAAATTCATGACTCGAGTCTGACTCGAGTCCAAGTCATGTGACTCGAGTCCACACCTCTGCCATGAGGTCAGGATCGAGGTTAGGTCTTTTGAGTAGAGGATGAATAACCGCTTTTTTGAATGCTAGGGGAACAATACCAGAGGAAAGTGATAAGTTTATAATATTTAACACTGATGGACCTAATAAAACAAAAAGCTCCTTGATAAGTTTCCCAGGAATTGGGTCAAGTAAACATGTTGTTTGTTTTGTCCCATTTACACATTTTAACAATTCCTCCAATGTTATTTCATCAAAGAGGGAGAAACTATTTTGGAGGGCAATGTCCGTCGTATATACAGTCGTATCTGTGTTAATAGAACCCAGTTGTAGCTGAGATGCATTGTCTTTAATCTCTTTTCTAATGACTTCAATTTTCTTATTAAAGAAATTCATAAAGTCATCTGCTGAGTGGGTGGAGCTACTGGGAGGAGTCCCTTGTTGGGTTAGCGTTGCTACTGTACTAAACAAAAATTTAGGATCATTTTTGTTGAGGTGGATGAGATTTGAGTAATATTTAGCTTTAGCTGAGGTAAGCATGCGTTTATAAGTTATTAAACTATCACTCCATGCTTGATGGAAAACCTCAAGTTTAGTCGCACGCCATTTGCGTTCCAGCTTTCTACATGATAATTTCTGGGCTTTAGTTTCTTCTGTAAACCATGGGGTACGCCTTTTAGGGGCCCTTTTTAGCTTTAGCGGTGCTACACTATCAATGGTGTCGCGCAGGGCGTCGTTAAAGCTGTTAGTGAGGTTATCAATAGAGCCCACATAATTTGGGAATGGTGCCATTACCGAAGGCAGTAGGTCAGTAAGAGTTGTCGTTGTGGCAGCATTAATGTTGCGGCTGCTATAGTAGTTATTGTTATTATTATTAGTTTGTTGACAATGAGTCAGAACTTCGAATTTTATAAGGTAATGATCGGACATTACTTTAGTGTACGGGAGTATCGTAACTTTAGAGGTGGTGACACCCCTGACAAGCACTAGATCTATCGTATTACCGTTGCAATGCGTGGGTTCATTTATTATTTGTGTAAGACCACAGCTATCAATTATAGTCTGGAGCGCCACGCATGGAGGGTCCGATGGGGTATTCATATGGATGTTAAAGTCTCCCATTATGATTATATTGTCGGCGTGCGTCACTAGATCAGCAACAAACTCTGAAAATTCATTGATAAAGTCCGAATAGGGCCCTGGGGGGCGGTAGATGACAGCCAGGTGCAGAGGCAGCGGTGTGACAAACCTCACAGTAAGCACCTCAAACGAGTTATATTTATTATTTAGGTCCGAGGTAAGGCTAAAGTTTTTGTTGTATAATAGTGCAACACCCCCTCCCCTTTTAATGGGACGGGCAATATGCGTTCCCGTATAGCCAGGAGGAGACGCCTCACCCAGCGCAAAAAATTCGTCTGGTTTGAGCCAGGTCTCGGCTAGACCAACGACATCAAGATTATTGTCTCTAATGACTTCATTAACGAATAATGTTTTGGAAGACAATGACCTTATGTTTAAAAAGCCCATATTATAGGTAGTGGGCTGTTTTGAGGAGTTTTTGTTGAAAGTATCCGTAGTAGCATTATTAATAATGTTACGTTTATTATGCGTAGTGCACTTTAAATAATTTCGACCATATCTAGGAATTGATATGACAGGAATTTTTAGATTGTTTGCCACCTCAGTAAAATGCATGTCCACCTCTGACGCAGAAAAAACATTATGTGAGTTGTATATTATTCTAAGAGAATTGCTATGTGTGCAGGGATTATCCAGCCTGGCGCTGGCTAGTTCTAGCTTAACAGACTCCTTATTAGCGCTTCTTTGTGGATTAGCATTTAGCTTTTTTGGTAGCCCCGCTAACAACAACGCATTTAGCTTTGTTGTTAGCCCCGCCCGACACCCCCGCTTCTGTTTCTGAGCGCATCGCTTACGTCTCTTTCGTTGACGGTCTCCGCTGGTAGTCGACGCCGCTGCTTCAAGGCCACTGCTGGATGTAGCTCGCGAAGAATCCCCAAGCTAGCGAGTAGGTCCACCGTACACGCATCTTTCAGCCCAAAATGGCCCGATCTCTCCACATCCAGAATCGTAAGTCGGTCGTAAGTGATCACGGAGTGAACACGCTGTGAGCCAGCCATGAAATTGACTGAATTGACGGGTGTTTTTGCCAAAACGGTCTACACTTCCAGGAGCGCTCGCAAGAAGCCGCTGCCTTGTAGCGCCGCCATCTTGTTTTTCATCATATTACACACACAAATATATATATATATATATATATATATATATATATATATATATATATATATATATATATATATATATATATATATATATATATATATATACACACATACTGTACATATACACTCACTGTACAAACACACACATACACATACTACACGTATACATTCACTGTACAAACACACACATACATATACTGTACATATACATTCACTGTACAAACACACATATACACATACTGTACATATACATTCACTGTTCAAACACACATACTGTATACACATACTGTACATATACATTCGCTGTACACACATATACACATACTGTACATATACATTCACTGTACAAGCACACATATACACATACTGTACATATACAAGTACATATGCACACATACACTCATGCACATAATCACGTTTCATCAAACATATATTAACGTTGTTGCCCTAGGGTAAACTGGGTATAACACATGGCACACTGACAAAGCTTAACCTATTGTTACTATAACAATCTACAAGGTTAATGTAGGTTGCTTCTCTTTCTTCCCCTCCATTTTTCTGCATTCTTTCATATCTCAAGTTATCATTACGTATTGTTGCATTTGAACAATTGTATTGTTGATAATAAAGGTAAAGTATTGGTATTGTTTATTATCAATAGCACTATTTCTATTGGTATTCATATTGCTCCATTTTTAGTGTAATAATGCTCATTGTCATTTCTGTATTTTTTATTTTATTTTCGCTAACTGCTTATTTTCTATTACTTTTACCATCATATTTGTACATGTCGTATTTGCTGATGTTGCTCTGTTGTTGTTGTTGTTGTTGTTGTGTTTGCTGTTGTTGTTTTTGTCTCTCTGTCTAATCCCCCTCTTGTCCCCACAATTCCCCCCTTTGTCTTCCTTTTTCTCTCTTTCTATCCCCTCCTGCTCCGGCCCGGCTGCACCAAATGATAATATAAATACATTTAATAAAGTCAAAATACAAGTAAGGCAACAAGAGAAGTAGCCTACACTTCTCTTTTGTAAAGTAAATCTGAACAGCCGATATGGGCATCTACATCTGCTATATGATTTGCCCGAGAAGCTGGGCAGGACATTAAAAAAAAAAAAAAAAAAAAAAAAAATCAGTATTTTTATCCTCTTGCTCCGGCATACTTTTTGCCCCTCAGGAACTTCCGTAGCTTGCGCAAAACATGGCTAACACTAACGCTAACTAGAGCGAGACGTTTGTTTCCAAAGACAAATTTTTGTCAGAACTTTGGTTAAGTGGCAACAGGCGTGGAACAAACTACTGCACGGTGCAAAATTTGTTTCAGAAAGGCATCCGCAGAACAAACTTATTCCAGCATCTGAAACCGAAGCCTCCGGTCGAGTGAGGGAAATACAACTCTTTACGAGGTAAACAAGACAAAACAACAAAAAAACTATGGGCTAGAAATCACCTTAATATGGTGGAATCATTCACACAAGGTATGTTTGACGATGCCTTGTATGATGAGAAAGAAGCACAACGCGTAGAGCAGTTGCTCTGCACACCGGCAAGATGTGTGAATGAAAAAGGCTGCGTTTACTTCATCCACTTACTGAAACAAACTATAGTCCTCTCAATGTTTTACTTCATTATTTATTTGGATACAATGTATAATAAGTTTTAATTCACAGAAATATTTTATTAAAGACAGAAGTTTGCACTTTATTGAGATCAATGTTGGAGATCATTTACTTGCAAAATGTGCAATGCGTGTACCCCGCCTTCCGCCCGAGTGCAGATGGGGTAGGCTCTAGCACCCCCCGCGACCTCAAAAGGGACAAGCGGTAGAAAATGTATGTATGTATGGATGTGCAATGCTACATTTTTATTGACAAAAGTATTCTATTCAAGCAGAAGTATTGCTTCCCAAGGGAAGCTCTTAATTTATATTATTTGAAAGTTGTTTCGTAAAAAGTACAATTTATATCAGAGGTTAGGAGAGGTAATCAGGTGACCACAGATGACGCGCTAGCTGTTCAAAGTCGGGACCCGGTGTGGACCACTCATCTGTGCATCAGTTGGGGACATCTCTGTGCATCAGTTGGGGACATCTCTGTGCTGCTGACCTGTCTCCACTCAAGATGATCTCCTGCTGGCCCCACTATGGACTGG